>NC_085843.1:182197440-182552440 GCF_035594765.1 Anolis carolinensis
GTATAGTGGTATAATTCAATATAGTAATATATAATGCTAATATTGTGTTATGCTAATAATATAATATATTGTATGTACATACAGCTGCTCTGAGTCCCCTTCAGGGTGAGAAGGGTGGGGTAGAAATGTGGTAAATAAATGCAGTAAATAAATAAATAATTTTAGACTTAGGCTCGGCCAAAGTCTGAAATGACGTGAAGGCACACAACAACAACAATCCTAATTAACTTGACTATCTCATTGGCCAGTAGCAGGCTCACACTTTCCATTGAAATCCTGATAGGTTTATGTTGTTAAAATTGTTTTCATTTTAAAATATTGTATTGTTTTTTCATTGTTGTTGTTGTTGCACTACAAATAAGACATGTGCAGTATGCATAGGAATTTTTTTTCAAATGATAATTTGGCTCCTCAATAGTCTGAAGGATTGTGGACCGGCCCTCTGCTTCAAAAGTTTGGGGACCCCTGCACTAGACCATAGGATAATTCTGCCTGAAATGCAGACATTTATATTCTACCATCTAAGGAAATACATTAAAAAGTATTTTTAATGTACTAAAAAGCAAAAATATACTATTCTAGAGTAAGAACATGATTTATTACTAGCCTTAATGAAATATAGACTTATCATAAATGCACATTATATTATTCTTCTATATCTCTCTGTTAACCAAATGATAACATACTGCTTGGAAATCCTGACTATTATTATTATTATTTTTCCAACTGCTGTACTGGAACAACAATGATTGTTTAGTTTAACTTTAACAGTTTTTGGCAGTTCTTTGTTAGAACATTACCAATGTCAGCTGCTTCTAACCTAGCGATTTTACTCGAAGTGCTTAATGCCAGTGCTAAGGTTTTTTGCTGTTGCTTTTTGGTGTGTTTCTTTGCCAAGTATTTTTGCATTTTTATATCACCATTTGTTCAGATTTATTATTTATATATACAGTAGAGTCTCACTTATACAACACTCACTTATCCAACGTTCTGGATTATCCAATGCATTTTTGTAGTCAATGTTTTAAATTCATTGTGATATTTTGGTGCTAAATTCGTAAATACAGTAATTACTACATAGCATTAATGTCTAATTAACTACTTTTTCTGTCAAATTTGTTGTGTAACATGATGTTTTGCTGCTTAATTTGTAAAATCATAACCTATTTTGATGTTTAATAGGCTTTTTCTTAATCTCTCCTTATTATCCAACATATTCACTTATCCAACATTCTGCCGGCCTGTTTATGTTGGATAAGTGAGACTCTACTGTATATATATATATATAGACACTTTAGCTTTGTTTTTTTTTCTCTTTCCCTCCCTTTTTGATCCTTTTTTAATTGCAGTTTTCCTACTTTCTATACAATCAAATTTTCTCCCTCTTTTGATGTTAATTTACTTTATCTTATAAGGTAAAACTTCAATAAAAATATATTAAAAGAAAAAAAGATTTGTATGCAATTAATTCATCAGGCATTTGATATGGACGTAGGCTGTACTCATCAAAAAGTATATCTACTCGGTATTGTCCTTCATGACATGACTGAATCTCTGTTCACAATACTCTATGTATGGAGCCACATTAGCTGAGACTTCCTCTATGAGGTGTTTTCTTAAAAAACAGAGCTATCTCCTTCACACTTTGACTGGAAGTAGGATAGAATTTAATTTGATGGGGCAGCCATATTGCCAAATACATGCCTGCCCCATCAACGAATAAACAAAGATGGTGCTCAATGCCTCAAAGATAAAGACATGCAAATCTACAGCCCAGTTTCTGTAGACACATTTCTCACAGCTCAAGTAGCTTGTTGGAAATGAGCTCAGCTGGGCTAAGGACAAATGTGCTCAAGGTGATACAAGCTATGTGAGGATTCCTTCAGGGATGTGCTTGTTCACATTATTCATTCCTGCATGGAAGAACTAGCACTTTAAGCATATTTCTCCCTGCCTCAAGAATGTCTTTATCCTCTTTTCCTGCCTGTCCCCACAGCTTGTAATGGTCAGCGGGAAAGAGAGGGGTTGATTGTAGAAGATCAGATCAGGACTGGGCTGTGGCGCAGGCTGGAAAGCAAGCCAGCTGCAGCAAATCAACAAATCACTCTGATCAAGAGGTCATGAGTTCGAGGCCAGCCCGGTGCCTGCGTCTTGTCTCTGTCTCTGTTTTATGTCATGGCATTAAATGTTTGCCTTTATGTGTGCAATGGGATCAGCCCTGAGTCCCCTTCAGAGTGAGAAGGGCAGAATATAAATGCTGTAAATAAATACATAAATAATCTGTTTCCGCTGTCCTCCATTCCTTCCCACTGGGTATAGTCATATAGTGGTCAGTGGGATAGGGAGATGGAGGAGGCAAGTGCAAAGGTTTGTCTTTCTATGGCTATCATAGCTTTTGACTGAGAAATCCCACTCAGCCATTTCCTCTTTCCATCTTACCAGCATGGATATTTAGCAGAAGGCAGGCAAATAAGGAGGATCACCTGTAAGTAGCAATCCTAGGCAGTGACAAATGAATTTCAACCAGTTGCTCTTCCCTGCCCCCTAGTACAGCTATGTAGTAGCCATGTAGGAGCCCCTGCTGAACTTGCAGATCGAAAGGTCCCAGGTTCAAACCCCGGGAGTGGCTTGAGCGCCCGCTGTTAGCTCCAGCTCCTGCCAACGTAGCATACAAATGTGAGTAGATCAATAGGTACTGCTCTGGCGGGAAGGTAACAGTGCCCCATGCAGTCATGCCGGCCACATGACCTTGGAGGTGTCTATGGACAATGCCAGCTCTTCGGCTTAGAAATGGAGATGAGCACCAACCCGCAGAGTCGGTCACGACTGGACTTAACGTCAGGGGAAAACCTAGAATTGTTGTCGACCGCGTTTTAGGGGATCGGGCCCTTAAGGAGAGACCCGATCCGGTCCTGAGGGAACGGACCTTGGCGAAGCCAAAAGGAGAATATAAGCCGCAATACAACCTGAAGCCTGAAATGAAGAAGGTCCGCCAAGGTTGAAGGAAAATCCGCCAAGGAGTCTTTATTGAGCGATTCAGCTGAATGGACACTAGTAGCGATCATTCAATCTACTAGCGTAACATATGTTTCAAATAAAGCCATATTTATACAATGTTTCGGTCTGACAGCCCTTTGAATTTCCCGCCCCGCTCCCCCGCCCATCTGATCGCGGATAGGCTAGAAGGTTGAACGAGGCGGGCTTTTGTTTCCCACCTTGCTCTGCTGGCCCAATGGGGAGCCGCTTTTTGTCCCCACTCGGGCCAATCAGAGAGGAGGAGGCGGGAGCTATTGAAACAATGAAGTGACCGGACAGGAAATATCAGATTAATCCTGGCCCGGCCGATTTCTAAAGGAATTAATGGCACCCATCAAGGATGTCCGGGGTCCTGTCACGTTCACAGATTTTAGATATGCCTTGGGGTGTCAGGGGGAAGTAAAGAAGGGTGGTGATGAGCCGTCATTGACGGGCCCCACAGGGTGCCTTCCTGAGGCGTCCTGGCCTGGGATATGACAATGTTTGCCTTGGGGTCGAATCACCTTTAGGAATTTGGTGACTCAAGCCCTATATTGTCCATGCGATCGGAATGAGATTGGATTAAACTGTGGCAGATTATCCTTTTGTTTTTGGGAAGGGAGGTCTGGATCATGGGGGCTAGGGTTCACGTTGGGGTCATAATATTTCCCATTTGATTTCATGATTTGACAATTATATGGGATAGAGTGAAAATTAAAATAAAGTTGGAACATAGACCCTGCTGGGAAAAATACATATTTTCCGGGGATCCCAAAGAGTACAAATACATATAGGCAGATAGATAGATTTCAAGGAAATAAAGGAGAATCCATAAAGGTGGGTGACATTGCATAAAGGGGAATCATGAATGATATAAACAATTGAAAACATTTGATAAGAACGAAGTTCACAACATCTGGGGAACCCAATATGGAAATTCATAAGAGTGGAGTTCTAGCAGCATGATTTCACAATTCATGAAGTTAGCCCAACGATCAGAAACTCATACAACAGTGGGTCACGAGGGTGTCCAGGTACATAGAATATGAAAATTCATGGATACATGAGGGAAAAGAGTTCATCTGTGATGGAAGGAAATTCGTAGAGATGGCATGGGGAAGGGGCACATGTGGGTAATAGTCTTCGGAAATATAAGATTCCATAAGTCCAGGGATAGGTCTGGGGAAGAGTGTTCTTCTCCTTCATAAAATTATGAAAGTATGAATGAAACGTGGAGGGCACCCGTCCGGGCACCCCCTGGCAGCTGTAGAGAGGGTAAGAGTTCTTGGAGAACTATGTTTCCCCAGCGAGAGAGCGATCCCCCCATCCCCAGTTCACAGAAAGGGGCTAGGGATCTCTTCCGCGAGGAGAGGAAAGTCCGGGATAAGGCAGCAGTTTGGCTTGAAAGGAGCAGTCGGTCCCGTTTGACAGTCAGCTGTTGAGGTGCCGAGAACTGGACCGATTTCGGTTCCGCTGGTGGTCTTCGAGTCAGGAGCCTTAGAAAGGGTTAGGACTAAAAGAGGAGCGTTCTAGGGGTAATTTTGATAGAGATATGAGCCGATTTGTATCGTCCGCCATATTAATCTATGGCGGAGAAACCTCAGCCGGAGTTAAAGGGACGGGAGAGAGAGAGAAATTGCATGCAAAGGAAGGAGTCAGAGAAAGATACAAAATAACCAGATAGAGAGTGTTACTGTTAAAATGAATGCTACTTTTATTGGGGGATTTGTTACATAGTTCAGGGAAGGGGAAAGTGAAGAAAAAAAGATCTTTTAATAATAGTCTGCTGCGGTCCCGTCCCGTTCCTTTGGCGAGTGATCTGCGGAACTCTCCGCTGCGCTTTCAATTCAACTTGAGAGCCGGGGTGACGGTCATCATATTCCCCACTCGGGAGGGCGGGGCGAGGTGGGCGGAGCCCATTTCGCCCCTGCCCTACCGCATAAGCATTATAACCTCTCAGCGGCAGCATGGCCATCTGCTGAGAGGGGTTCGAATGGTTCTTTTTGCGACAAATTTGGAACAGAGCGGGCAAATGCGACCAGCAGCAGCTTATTATTAGAAGGAAAAGGATTACAGCTAGAAAAAGGAGAAATCTAGAATTGACAGGGAGGGTTAGAGAAACAATGAGAATTAGGGTTAGCATTTTTTTAGGGTTAGCACGCTGGACAGCTCCCAGCGGTGAAAGGTAGGGAAGAAACAGAGAGGGAAAAAATAGAGAGAAAATTAGAACTTACAGCTCCTGAGGTAGTACCATGGACAGCTCCCAGCGCTACCGCAGTGAGTGGGGGTTGAGGTGAGCCGATCAGCTGACAGGCGGGCTTGACAGCTGTCAAATTGAGCTGTCAAATGTTGGTGGGTCCAAAAAGGGGTGTTCCCGTGGTGCTAGAGGGATGGGATTTGGAGGGATCCTCGGAGGGGGTCTTGTGCTTCCGTCTCTGGCGTTTGGTCTTTCTCCGGACCTCGGGAGGGTGTGGGTCAGGACAGTTTGCGGGCGGCAGGCCCTGAGGAGGTGTTTTCCGGAGCAACACCTTCAGGTCGTCTCCCAGCTCAGCAGTCCACAGGTCTTTGTCTCCCTCACCGCTGGTGGGGGCTGGTTCTGGTTCAGGAGCGCTTTTGGTAGATCCTGGCACATATTCCAGCAACCTTGCAAGCGATGTAGGAGGTCAGGAGGATTTCGAGGAGGTCGGGATGCCATCTTCACCAGGCGCCTCCTAGTGACCACAACCAGGTCCAGCACTTCCACCCGGGAAGGGGGGGTCCAAGGGGTAGAGTATGCCTCAAGACAGCAAAGAAAAGAGATCACGTGTCCCCTCCCCACTCCCCTTCCCCCAAAACCCTAAGTGTGGAGGGTTAATTTTGTAAAGAAGGAAAAAAAATGGAAATAGATCATTCATACCTTTTGGGACGTTTTCAATACTGAAGGTACATCTGGCATCCTCGCAGCCATGTTAGGGCTCCCCACTCGCGCCTGACCCAGCGACCAACAGCGAGGGTCTTGTTCGTGGCTCCATGGGGACGCACCTTTAGCCTCTGCCGCCTCTTCTCAGGTGAGGGGGGTCGCCCTTACCTGCCAGCCTTCTCCTGGTCTCGTGGGGGCGCCCTCTCCTCCCTGCAGTTGAAGGGGGGATGTTCTTCTGCTCAGGGTCAGCCTTACGATCGGAGCCAGCTTGTGGGTGGGGGCCTCATCACCGTGATGGCACCCCACTGGTTGCTCTTGCCTTATCTGAGCTGGGTTTCTCAGAGTCCCTTTATAGCCACAGGAGCGGATGATGGTCCTGGTAGTCCAGGTCGGAGTGGGGTGCCTTCCATGTGGGGTGCCAGGGTTCCCATTCTACAATTTCCAACAGTCCCTTTTATACTGAGAGAGTGTTAGTAAAACCCCTAACCCATGGTATGCACAGTCATTCAAGAAATAGCAAACAAGAGAGAGAGAGAGAGAGAGAGAGAGAGAGAGAGAGAGAGAGAACAGAAAGGATAGCTCAAGGAAGAAAACCATGAGAAAGAGGAACCAAACTTGGTTCCCCATATTTAAAGGACAGACAAAACTCCAAAGTCAAGGCAACAAACAAAGAATACTACTCAGAGAACAGGGAAGCCCCAGGCAGGACTCAGCCAGTCTCTGAAGATGGAAGGTTTTCCAAAGATACACAATAACCCCCAGAGAGGAGGGGGGGGGGCTGAGAGAGAAAGATTCAAAAAGGGGGGGGGGGTTTGCAGGGTTGCCCAAAGGGATTGGGTGAAGAAAAAAGAAAAAGGGAAAGGAGTCTTTGAGGACACAGGATCCTTTAGTTTGAGCAAATTTCAAGGTGTGACCTGACGATTTGGAAAGAATGCCAGATCAAAGGTCCCACTTACAAATTGTAACCAACAAAAATGCAAATTGACAGTCTAAAAATTTATGTTCCTCTGGGATCTTTGGGGAGTTTCTAGAGATTTTGGGTAAAGTTTTGAAAGCAAACAGAAAAGAAGAGGGAAAAAGGGAATTGAACTGTGACTCAAAAATTCAGAAGCAGATTGCTTTGAAAAGGAGGGGGAGAGGGGAAAATAATTCTTTGGAGAACTATTGACCCAATATTCAGGCTTCAGATAAAACAGAGGATGGCAATGGATGTTTTATGGTCTCTGAACAGTCAATTCCTCCTTCCTCTGATGGTCCTCATCCCCCCCACGGCCCCTCCTTTCCCCCTGTTCCTCTGGCCAAAAAAGGACGAGCGAGAGGAAGAGAGGGAGAGATTAAGGGAGGGGGGGGCCGCAAGGGGGAAGAAGTCTTGGGGTGGAAGGGAAAAAGGCTTAGAGGGATTCGGTGGGGGGGGGGGTGGAGAGGAAATAGGAGGTTGGGAAACGGAGGGGAGATGGGGCTGAGAGAAAACAGAGGGCTGGGAAACGGAGGGGGGACGGGGGGAAATGGCAGGGAGTTGGGAGAGTGAGTCTGGGAGAGTGGGGATCCCGGGAAGCAGAGGTTCCCTTGAAGGGTCGATTTGGGGGTTCTGGGTCGGTGCAGGACTCAGAACAGGGGGAGAAAGCGGGGGATGAGGTGGGGCAAGGGATGGGGGTCGGGGTTGGTAAGGTGAGGGGCAAGCAAATGTCTCCAGAAGTTCCTCTTCTGGTGGAGGCGGGAGGGGAAGTAGGTCTAGAGAGGAGCTTCTGAGGAGGGTAGGTTTGGAGCCCACGTCCCTGCATGGGAAGACTTGGACCCCCTCCCCCCTTCCACTCTCCCTCTGGCTTAAGGCCATGAACATCGCAGCATAAGCAAGCTGGAACCACCTGCCCTCCCCATGGCGAGTCACCTTAGGTCAACACTCCGAATTCGGCGACTCGAGCGGGGGGGGGGGGGGGCAAGCTGTTCCCCCTTCAAGGGCCACAAGGGGCCACTTATGTGCTCTGAGTTAGCCCAACCTGGCCTGCACCATGTTTTTCGATGCAAAGCCCACCCCAATTGGCCAGGATCTTACCCAATGGAGAATCCCTGGGGATGTCTGCTGGGGTGGGACACCCTAGACGTGCTGAACAAACACCCATTCTTGGCTCAGCCCCTGCCTACCCTGACAGTTAACGGAGTAACGACTCACCCAACCGGCTAGGTGCCGCTCGTCCTTCCGAGAGTTCCCTCCACCAAGACTGAATGGCTGGCGTCCGTGGAATCCGCAGGTGCCCCGGGAACACAACCGTTCCCCTACCCCACGATCCTCGAACCTGTAATCTTACAAGCCAGACTGTTCTCACACGCCCCCCGGGTGCCAGATGTTCCCGTGTTTCACCAGGAATTTGTTACCGAGCCCTGATCCGAAGTGCAATACCTCCAGAGCTCCGCCCACCTGGGTCTCAACAACGGGGCCGGTTCCCTTTTATTTTTTTCCAGGGCGTCCCCTGTTTCACGTTGGCGCCTTTCCTTCGAGGAGCTAAAAATCTGCTTCCTCCTATCTGGCTCCTTTGTTCAGTACCCAGAATCAGATCTAGAGAGAGAAAGGGACTGCCAGAGAAATTTGGATGTGAAATGAGGTCAAATTGTTGGTCAGAGGGCCCTCCTTGCAGCCGTTTCTCTCCCCAACCTGTTCCAGAATATCTGGACCAAGGTCGCCGCTTGGAATTTTAGCCTAAAAAAATTGATTTTTGGAACTTCCAAGCAAGTCCCTTCGTGGTAAAGCCAAATTATGTTGTCGACCGCGTTTTAGGGGATCGGGCCCTTAAGGAGAGACCCGATCCGGTCCTGAGGGAACGGACCTTGGCGAAGCCAAAAGGAGAATATAAGCCGCAATACAACCTGAAGCCTGAAATGAAGAAGGTCCGCCAAGGTTGAAGGAAAATCCGCCAAGGAGTCTTTATTGAGCGATTCAGCTGAATGGACACTAGTAGCGATCATTCAATCTACTAGCGTAACATATGTTTCAAATAAAGCCATATTTATACAATGTTTCGGTCTGACAGCCCTTTGAATTTCCCGCCCCGCTCCCCCGCCCATCTGATCGCGGATAGGCTAGAAGGTTGAACGAGGCGGGCTTTTGTTTCCCGCCTTGCTCTGCTGGCCCAATGGGGAGCCGCTTTTTGTCCCCACTCGGGCCAATCAGAGAGGAGGAGGCGGGAGCTATTGAAACAATGAAGTGACCGGACAGGAAATATCAGATTAATCCTGGCCCGGCCGATTTCTAAAGGAATTAATGGCACCCATCAAGGATGTCCGGGGTCCTGTCACGTTCACAGATTTTAGATATGCCTTGGGGTGTCAGGGGGAAGTAAAGAAGGGTGGTGATGAGCCGTCATTGACGGGCCCCACAGGGTGCCTTCCTGAGGCGTCCTGGCCTGGGATATGACAATGTTTGCCTTGGGGTCGAATCACCTTTAGGAATTTGGTGACTCAAGCCCTATATTGTCCATGCGATCGGAATGAGATTGGATTAAACTGTGGCAGATTATCCTTTTGTTTTTGGGAAGGGAGGTCTGGATCATGGGGGCTAGGGTTCACGTTGGGGTCATAATATTTCCCATTTGATTTCATGATTTGACAATTATATGGGATAGAGTGAAAATTAAAATAAAGTTGGAACATAGACCCTGCTGGGAAAAATACATATTTTCCGGGGATCCCAAAGAGTACAAATACATATAGGCAGATAGATAGATTTCAAGGAAATAAAGGAGAATCCATAAAGGTGGGTGACATTGCATAAAGGGGAATCATGAATGATATAAACAATTGAAAACATTTGATAAGAACGAAGTTCACAACATCTGGGGAACCCAATATGGAAATTCATAAGAGTGGAGTTCTAGCAGCATGATTTCACAATTCATGAAGTTAGCCCAACGATCAGAAACTCATACAACAGTGGGTCACGAGGGTGTCCAGGTACATAGAATATGAAAATTCATGGATACATGAGGGAAAAGAGTTCATCTGTGATGGAAGGAAATTCGTAGAGATGGCATGGGGAAGGGGCACATGTGGGTAATAGTCTTCGGAAATATAAGATTCCATAAGTCCAGGGATAGGTCTGGGGAAGAGTGTTCTTCTCCTTCATAAAATTATGAAAGTATGAATGAAACGTGGAGGGCACCCGTCCGGGCACCCCCTGGCAGCTGTAGAGAGGGTAAGAGTTCTTGGAGAACTATGTTCCCCCAGCGAGAGAGCGATCCCCCCATCCCCAGTTCACAGAAAGGGGCTAGGGATCTCTTCCGCGGGGAGAGGAAAGTCCGGGATAAGGCAGCAGTTTGGCTTGAAAGGAGCAGTCGGTCCCGTTTGACAGTCAGCTGTTGAGGTGCCGAGAACTGGACCGATTTCGGTTCCGCTGGTGGTCTTCGAGTCAGGAGCCTTAGAAAGGGTTAGGACTAAAAGAGGAGCGTTCTAGGGGTAATTTTGATAGAGATATGAGCCGATTTGTATCGTCCGCCATATTAATCTATGGCGGAGAAACCTCAGCCGGAGTTAAAGGGACGGGAGAGAGAGAGAAATTGCATGCAAAGGAAGGAGTCAGAGAAAGATACAAAATAACCAGATAGAGAGTGTTACTGTTAAAATGAATGCTACTTTTATTGGGGGATTTGTTACATAGTTCAGGGAAGGGGAAAGTGAAGAAAAAAAGATCTTTTAATAATAGTCTGCTGCGGTCCCGTCCCGTTCCTTTGGCGAGTGATCTGCGGAACTCTCCGCTGCGCTTTCAATTCAACTTGAGAGCCGGGGTGACGGTCATCAGAATCATAGAATCATAGAATAGTAGAGTTGGAAGAGACCTCATGGGCCATCCAGTCCAACCCCCCGCCAAGAAGCAGGAAATCGCATTCAAAGCACCCCTGACAGATGGCCATCCAGCCTCTGCTTAAAAGCTTCCAAAGAAGGAGCCTCCACCACAGCCCAGGGGAGAGAATTCCACTGCCGAACAGCCCTCACAGTGAGGAAGTTCTTCCTGATGTTCAGGTGGAATCTCCTTTCCTGTAGTTTGAAGCCATTGTTCCGTGTCTGCAGGGCAGCAGAAAACAAGCTTGCTCCCTCCTCCCTATGACTTCCCTTCACGTATTTGTACATGGCTATCATGTCTCCTCTCAGCCTTCTCTTCTACAGGCTAAACATGCCCAGCTCTTTAAGCCTCTCCTCATAGGGCTTGTTCTCCAGACCCTTAATCATTTTAGTCGCCTTCCTCTGGACGCTTTCCAGCTTCTCAACATCTCCCTTCAACTGCGGTGCCCAAAATGTTTAAAATGTTTTGTTTAAACAAACAAAAGGTGATTTTAAACTATTTTCAGAATTTGTCATTTAAAATATTATTCAAAATCATGGTCTGCAGATGTGTTTGGCCTCAATTCCCAATGATTCCTCACCATTGGTGATGTTAGCTAGGCTGCTGGAACTTGCAGCGCAAAGTGTCTGAACAGCACCAAATTTATAGGTGCCCTGAGAGCAATTCCCATTGCTCCGGCAAGATATGCGGATGAAATTATTGTAGATAGGATCACAGTAGCACAATTACAAAAAAAATGGACTACTTCAGATGTACCACATTGTATAACAATATCTCACTGATCCCTAGATTTTTTTTTTTATAAATCCAGATCATTGGTAGTCCAAATTTGGGGTTGTTAAAAAAACTGTAAAACTGAGACCAATGAAAATGTTGACAAAGATGATGATATATCCATCATGCTAAAGTGCTAATGAAACACATCTCACTTTTCATTTAAACTTTGTGATATATCTCTAAGTGGCTCTTTCTTCAGATAGTGCAGGGCAACATTCCCAGCCAATCTTTCTATCAGGCAGCTTATATGACCTGGATTTACTTGCCTCCTTGGTAGAAAAAATCTATCATGTGCCTATTGAACATTATCTGGAACAAATATTTAGTTAGTTCTATGTGAAGTTCTGATAACTAATGATCTTTGGTTGACATCCAACTATACATGCGGAATAAAGACTGATGACATTTAAACTTGTCCAAAGTATTGTTTAAATAGCATTTTTCAATGCAAAAGGTTGCATTGCCATTAGCAGTTGTCTTTTTCTCTCCACTAAACAACCAAAGATTACATTTGTGTCCAAAAGCAATTAAATAAAATGTTACTTTTTGTATTTCCTCAGGCTGTCAGTATTCATTCTTTCTCTTATAAAAAAAGAAACGGCTTAAAGTCAGTGTGTGTGTGTGTGTGTGTGTGTGTGTGTGTGTGTGTGAGAGAGAGAGAGAGAGAGAGAGAGAGAGATGTTAGACAAATGCAGCTGAAGACTCTTCTTTTGACAAAACTCAAAATAATCTAGATTAGAATATCTATTCCCCCATTTTCACAGGTTTGTCTATAAATCTCTACAATGTAAAGTTTGCATTTAAACGTATATTTCAATGAATGGGGGTCTCTTCAGTGTCTATCATGTCGTACTGAGGAAATAGTCCTTCACATGCTTCCGATATCAAATGCTCAAATTTGGGAAAGGAACAAAGGAATTGTTGTCTGGAGTGAAAAACTCACAATCTAAGGACTTCATCCCATGGGATAAGTAAAGCATTTGGGATGGTTGTTTTTTCCCTAGACTTCGCAATGCTCCATTTGAAAATTAAATTGATGATTTTCCTACCCCCCTCACACCTTCTCCTTTTCTCTGCTTTCTTTAGATTTATCTGTTTGATTTCTCATCACAGGGTAGAGATTTGTTTCCTGCCTCAGTGCCTCCAGGATTTCAATTATTTATCTTTTTTTTAAACAACATCACCCTGAATTGTAAGAAGTGGTTTAAAATTAACCCTGATCTTTCCACAAGCCTCTACATTGGCAATTGTAGAAAGTTGATTACCAACTGGCTTAGGAATCGTTGGAGAAGCCAATACTAACAAATTGGCAAAATATTTCTTTTTCTCATTTATTTATTTTATTGTTTTACCCCACTCCCACCCTCCACCCTTTCCCCCTGGACATATACTTTGTTACAATAAACGGCAGAAATTATATTTGAAATATCAGTCAATTGAGACTAAGATTGATATTTCAAAACTGCAAAATACTTCAACCCCACAGATGAAGCTTCCATCGTGTAAAGGGCACCATGGGTTTCTATTTCGTAAATGTGTAGAAACATTGATTTTACTGCATGGGATGAAGTCCTAACTCTATCAGATTTTTTAGGTTCCAAAGGTTGAAGTTTCCATCATGTGAATGGCACCATGGGTTTCCATTTCGTAAATGTGTAGAAACATTGATTTTACTGCATGGGATGAAGTCCTAACTCTATCAGATTTTTCAGGTTCCAAAGGTTGAATAGTGAAAAGTACTATGCTGTGCTTAGCCATACGGGATGCTGCACAGTTATGTGTGGTATTTTGTGTACTGTAATCTTTATCTGATATCTAGAAAACTTCAGGTACTTCATAAAATCAAGAAAGAGTGGTTAATCTTATGGGTCTTAATGCCAATTAATGTATTGTTTTCAACAGTGGAACATATTTTCTTCCTCTTGAGTCCTTGTATAGAAAGTGACTCCCTTCATATTTTGCTTTATATACAAGTGCTAGCAATGCCCCTAAATAAAAGAAAATGAAAAATTGAAAAAGAAAAATAAATAAATCCAGAATATAAGTATTTGGAACCAGGTACCAATCGTTCTCTTCCACTGACCAAGGGTTTGTCTACGCTGGGAAGACTTCATGATGCACAACAGCTTCTGGAGTGTGGGTTGTTGGTTTTGTTTTGCTTTAGATCAACTTTGCTCTGCTTTCTGTTTTCTGGAAACTTAGAAGTATCCTATGGCTTCAGGGAATTCTGAGCAGTTGGATCGGATCTAACTGGGGCCATCCTTCTTGATGGTCACATAGGTACCCCTTTTTTGACATTGTCAGAGGTGCCTATGACAGTTAAAAGTTTGGATGGAGCTCTATGGCCAACTTGGAGTGGCAGCAGTAATGACAAGGAATAGATGAGGTGCAGACCACCACAGAAAGGTCATTGCTTTTTAGGCAATGACCTTGGATTGCACATGAATGTCTTGAGTCTGGGAATATTCGGGGCAGATTTACATCAGGCTAAACTGCCTAGTGTATAAGAGCTCTAAGGTAATGTATCCATAGAGAAAGAGCATTTGCATTTCAGTCAGCAAATAACTAAATAAACCCACCCATTCTATATAATAAACTTGCATGATTGGAAAAAGCTAGGCATCAACACTTTCCTTTGACATCTAGATTTCTATGTAGACAACATACTTTGTACAGAAGAGTGTTCCGTGTAGTGCACTCCAATATATAGTGCAATGTGGACAACTCAGGGACAGATTTACAATTGTAACAACAATTACAACTACAGAAAACTTGACAACTAATAAAAGTCACTATCATGTTGACATTTTCAGTAGAGCACTAAAAAATCTCAGCATCTCTCTATCTTTCACTCTCAAGAATTCTCACCTAGGCTTGTTAACCGATTAATGTTCTTCCAAAATTATTTTTAGCACAAATAAATGACAAACATCATTTTGTGTCCAATTATTTAATTAATTCTCAGTATAAGAAGGGAAAATACGATGTTCCATGGAGAGAACCCTAATTCCAGTGCAATGCAGCATGTTCAAAAAGAGCAAGCCACATATTTTTGTCCCTCACCCGTGCTGCTCTTAAAAAGGAACATGTTATCTTGTTGAGGGTCTGTAGAGAAGGGTCTGTAGGAGTTATAGACCATTAAAAATGAGATAAGTACCTTGTTCTATAGACACTGCTGTCATCTTGATCTTGGGTTCTCTAGCTGCCTCCACGGCTTCTTTAGCTCCCTGGACAAACAGCCTCCATTCTCTAGTCTCACCCTTTACCATTCCCTGACCTCCAAGATCACCACTTATTTTCTGTAAAAACCATTTCTCCCAATCTTCCTCCCTTGTTCCCTTTCTTTCTTCTCTCTCCCTCTCTTCCTTTCTTATTAGGGTTTCCCTGATTTTTTTTTTTTTAAAAAAGCAATATGGAGGAGGAGAAAAAAATTATCCATGTGATTATTCAAATACAGGCAATAACAAGGGGAAACTGAAGAGGGAAACACATGAGAGAGAACTTGAAATGGGACGATTGGGTATAGAAAGGTACAATTCCTTTTGCTAGACCGTTACGCCCCAGCCACACTTCTCAAGGTCTATGTGATGAGGTCCCAACTCTTGAGTGTCTTTGCTCTAGGTTACTGAAAGGACAGAGGAAGAAGAAAGACTCCATGGCTTGTATGCTCTTCCAATAAGCATCTACTTTGTAGTTTAGACCTGTCCCAGTTCTTGTGATTTACAGTGATCTGAAAGAATAGAAAGAAGTATATAGCTGTGGAGCAACCTATTTAGGCTTGATCTGGTAAGAAGTTGAAAGCAAATGGTTATGAGACTGAAGTGAGGGGCTGAGAGGATAGTACATATATTGCCAATAGTAGTAAACTGGAGTAGAGAGGAAAATCATCTATGATAAAAGACAAGCAACAGTTAAATGTGATGGTTTATGATAACTTTCCCCAATCTACCCTGTTTCCCCAAAAATAAGACATCCCCTGAAAATAAGACCTAGTAGAGGTTTTGCTGAATTGCTGAACACAAGGCCTCCCCCCAAAGTAAGACCTAGCAAAGTTTCTGTTTGGAAGCATGCCCGCCAAACAGAACACCAGAGCATGTAAGATTGGTAAATGTACGTACCATAGATTGTTGTACATGAAAATAATGGTAGTAACAAGAAATTCTTGATTGGATTCACAGTTTGTCTGGTCATACTGGTTTGTCATGACAACTACTCTACAGTATATAATAAATGTTCTCTTTTTTCAACAATAAATGTGAATTCTTCTTCATGGAAAAATAAGACATCCCCTGAAAATAAGACTTAGAGCATCTTTTGGAGCAAAAATTAATATAAGACACTGTCTTGTTTTCAGGGAAACACGGTAGCAACTTCCAGAAATGTTGGACAACAGATACCAGCAACTCAAGACAATATATGAATGTTACAAGATTTAGTCGAAGTCACCTGCCAGACTGTAGGAGGCAAATTGAAGAAGAACCACTGTTTAAGGTACAAATAACAAATTGTGCTACTAGGGGACAACAGTTGATTTATTATTTATTTAAGATATTTTTACCCCACTTTTCTCTGCAAGTGGACACAAGGCGTCTTACAACAAAATAAAACATACAGTACAAAAGTTAAAATATGGTTAAAATCAATCCTTCATAAAACCCTAACCATATTCCCTGTATAAACTCTTTCGATATCCAGCAATTAAAACTCAACCTGGCCCTGAAGCAAAAATCTTTGGTTAGTTTTTTTTTCTTAAATAAGAAGGTCTTTATACCCTTCTGGAAACTCAACAGGGATGGAGTAGATCTTAGTTCTTCTGGAAGAGAGTTCCAAAGTGCTGGTGCCTTCCTGAGAAGGAGCCTTCCTTGGTCCTACTTAAGTACATGTTTGAAGATAAGGGTCTTCCCTAGGACCTCAATGCTTGACTTGGGATGTAGAGGGGAGCATGGTGTATATTCAGCATAGTGGCCACTGTCCTTCCAGTAGAGCCCATTTTTACAAGACACAATCAGCAATCAAAGTTTCTAATCTCAATGACTATCAATTGCCTCTATACTACAGTTGGCAACCACAGTTAGAAATACCATCTCCTAAGATTTCTTTCAAAATTAACAACTTTATATTTAATTTTACCATTGAGTTAATGCATTTTAGAAATTGCTAATAATAATGTAAACGGAATTAAGTTTTATGACCTTTTAACTGAAATTTAAGCTAATTAAAGTAGATTTTTTAGATGAACGTTACAAGCTCTCCGTCTGTATTTAGTCTGATGGATTCCTTGATGAATTTGTTTCACACTGCTCTTCCTAGGCTGTCTATAGAGCAGGGACAGTTTGTGCTTCATTGAACAACAGATGCAAGAACTTCCAGGAGAAAAGTATGTGTAACTGAAAAAGTGTCTTTAGAAAAATAAGTGCAAAAGACAACTTAATATGCTTTAGTCAAAGGAGGGAATCTTTTCAAACTAATATCAGGTAAAAATTAAAGTTCTTTTTGTCAACAGGCAATTGGCTTTTTTCCGGTAAATTTTTATTAATAGTAAATTTAAAAATTAAAATTAAAATATATATATGGAAAGTGGGAAAGTCAACAGGCAATTGGCTTTTAAAGTAATGTTGAAGGCATTAAAACAGGCTTAAAGTTAGAGAATAAGAGTACAAGGCTTCCATCCATTTAGCTGTTGCAGGTTCCTTAGAGAAAAATGGTACAGGATGGCTGTTGTTACTATTTTTAAGAATGAAAATATAAGACAATGTTGAAGTTAGACATTTGGAATAGAGAGTGGGGGATTATAGAAATAAGGAAAATAATGTATAAAGAAAATTGATAAAGAAGCAAATACTACCAAATAGCTGTTGTCACAATTAGTCCCCCTTGGCATTACCTTTCTATAGTGAAAGAAGTCCTGTGGTCCTGTGAAGAATTTTAATTTTTCTCTCTCTCTCCTACTGAGAGGAGACAATTTGTAGAAAAAAAACAGGGAATTCGGGGAATTGAAGCCCAGCCATATTTGCTGCATCACAGGGTCTCCTTCAGCTAATCACAGGCTGGTTTTCCTCTCCTTTGTACTGGGCTTCAATTCCCCAAATTCCTTGTTTTTCCTACAAATTAGCTCCTCTTCTCAGTAGAAGAGAGAGAACATTTTTAAAATTCTAAATATCAGTAGATGGGCAAAATGTTCTGAAACTTTGCAGGAATGATGCCCTAAATCATGTTGTGTTGCTGTGGGCAAATTCAAATTTCCAAAAAATCAGTGGATGTATGAAATGTTCTGAAACTTGGCAACCTTACAGCTATTAATGTGTCCTACAAGTATCCCAGGTTTCATTCCAATAACAATAAAAGTGACAGAAAAATGAGCTTCTAAAGTTTCCCTTAAAGGGATCCCTAAATATATCTAGTCCAGTACAACTCAAACAGCTGTAATTAAAAAAGAATATCTTAAAATTAAAATTAAAAATTCTACAAGCTTAGTCATAAATATGCCCTGCAAGTGTGGCAAGTTGCTCCCTAAAACTTGATTTAAAAAAAAAAATCTATCATTTGAGGTTCAGAGAGTGTGACTCGCCAAAGGTGCTTAAATTGAAAAAAAAAGCCTAAAAAATCAGTGGATTATCAGATTTTTCTGATACTTGGAACGAATGATGCCCTGCTCATGTTCTGTCACTGTGGGGAAATTTAAAAAGATACCTCTTTTGATTTTTAAAAATGTTATTTGTAAAAAAAAAACTTTAGAATTTTTTTTAAAAAGTGTATGAGTGAAATATTCTGAAACTTGGTAAGCTAACAGTCGTAAATGTGTCATACAAGTGTGCAGAGTTTCATTCAGATAGCTGTAAAAATGACAGATAAACGAGCCTCTAAATTTTCTCCATTAGTGCCAATGGACCTAATTTTACCAAAACAAAAACAAAACTCAGGGTTTCAAATTACAAATCTGAATGCCCCCCCCTCCTAATTTCTTAGTATCTTCCCAAAAACAGAATGTGGGGCACACATGGAATTTGAAATGAAAATAGAACAGATTTCTGCTGTTTTGCACACTTCTACTTGGATCCAGCTTTGTCATGCTTTCCATGAATACAGGGGATACTTTGAAGGTTGGTGAGAAGTGTCCCATGGCAACCTGTACAGCTAGATCAGGATATCACTGTTCAGATTTAGAAAAAAAAAATTAAAGGTCACAGAGTGATGTAGGGTTTTCAATGGATTGAGGAGAGCCAGGCTTCCATGGTGTAATGGGACAAAGCGAAATATTTTCTGAAGATAAGAATCTTAGTATCTGTGTGTGATAGCATCAGTATACATCCCATCTTCAATCAATCAGAAAAAAGCTACTGAATGCATACTGATTGAAATGAGTTATTTATCCTAATGTGATGATGTCCTTGGATTTGGCATGGGGATTTGGGGCTGATCTGGCACACATTTATTGCCCAGTGTCGATAAGTTCACAGAAATTCTCCTGAACTGGGTGTGAGGAAAATGCTGTCCTTCAAATATTGCTGGACATGGCCGGTCCAACATGGAGGCCATTGAAGCGGCTGCTTCGGGCGCACGTCAAGAGAGGGCGCTGTCGAGGCATTGACAGCACCCCTGTGTAAATTTACTGAGGAGGGAGGCGGAGGTGGTGGGGGGGACCATTGCCTTCCCTCCTCAGTGAAGAGCTAGGCCTCAAATGAGGCCTTCGCTGAGGAGGGAGGCGATGGTCCCCGCTGCCGCCTCCTCCTCCCTCCTCGACGAATGCGGAAGGCCTATCCGGGGCCTAGCTATTCTCGCGAGGTTTTGTGAGGACTCACGAGACCTCGCGAGAAAAGCTAGGCCTCAGATAGGCCCTCCCTGTTTGCCGGGGGTGGAGGTGGCAGCGGGGACCATCGCTCCCTCCCAGGTGAAGGCCTTCCACATTTGCCAAGGAAGGAGGCGATGGTCCCCGCCGCAGCCTCCCTCCTTGGCAAATGCGGAAGGCCTACTTCGGCCTGGCTATTCTCGCAAGGTCTCGCGAGACTTCACGAGAAAAGCCAGGCCGAAGTAGGCCTTCCGCATTTGCCAAGGAGGGAGGCTGTGGCGGGGACCATCGCCTCCCTCCTTGGCAAATGCGGAAGGCCTTCACCTGGGAGAGAGGTGATGGTCCTCCCCGCCGCCGAAGCTGTCGCCGCCGAAGCCGAAGCCGCCGCCGAAGCCAGTATGTGCCAGGGTGGGGGGCGCAATTTCAGAGGGGGGCACTAGGTTCGCTTACAAAGCGAAATTACCTAGGGCCGGCCCTGTTGCTGAACTACAGGTTTCAGTATTCCTCAGCATTGAATAAGCTCGCTTGGACACCCAGAAATTTCAGGCTAACAGTATCTAGAGCTACATGATTCCCTTCCATATCCTCAAACTTTTCATTAACCCAGCTTCTGATACCACAGGGTATGGTTTTGGCCCCTGATGGTAACAATTCTAGTCTTCAGAAATAACATCACAATTATGATTGGATAAACAAGCCTTGAGTGGTTTTCATTTTACCCAGGCACAGAATTGCTATAGAGCATGCAAAGTTAAGTTTAAACAGAACGCAAGCACCAAACAGAAAAGGACAGAACAAGGCAAGGAAAGCCTGTAGCTTGCATATTCCATGCTAGCCCGGAGGGCTCTAATTCAAGAAGCTAGTCAGGCTTATTCCCCTCCTAATTTGATGTCATTTATTACTGGTTTTCTTTGTGTGCTGTATTTCTTTTGGCTGCACATAATATAACAATAAGATGCTGATGCCAGATAGATAATCTTCAGTTATGCCCATATATATTGCCAAAATGCATTTGGATTTAACCCGATGTACTGTGATCCTGCATTGCTCCTTCCTTAATTTGAATAACTGGTAATGCACTATGGAGGGAACAGAAAACATACTGTCTATTAGCAGTTTTAGATTGTATCGCAGTTGGAGTCTTGTCATCTTAATATATATTTAACCAAGTCTCTATATGATCTACTTGAACATAGCACATATTCCTGTCATTTCCTTTCTGGCATCATGTGTATCAGCACACATCTTGTACTCTGTATGAAATATGCACACAAACATATTTTAAATGCATGAGGTTAACATTGGAAGAGCTGAATAAATATGGTGTACAATTAATTCTATTTATTTATGCGTTTTAATTTTCCTAGGCAAGCCAGAGGCTATATTTTTTAATAAGAATTTAAGTGCATAGTGACACAAGAAGAGCAAGGACTGGTAGTGTGTGGTTGGGTAGTAGAGCATATGGGAATGAGTCCCAGTTTTCTTCCATCTCAGATCTTCATCTGCCAAGATGTGACACCCTGTTGCTCACTGTGGACATACACACCAACCCATCCTCATCTGTTGTGAGCTAAGACTGAAAGCAACTGAGTGAAGAAAAATTCAAAAATTTAAAGGTGGTCGACAAGTAATCACTGCATGCTGAGGCAGGATATTGAATGTATGTTCAAAATACTTCCACAACTTTCAAACTTTTGTTTACATAATCTCTTCTTAATCCAAGGAATGTAATCTATGACAGACACTACAGTTCTTTTTAAAAAAATATTTTTATTGAAGGTTTACAAATATTCACAGTAATAACAATAAACACAAACACAAACACATTTACATTTGGGAAGGGGGGGAGGGGTAAGGATTGATGTAAGGGGAGGGGATAGAGGGGAAAAGGGGGTGTAGTGGGTCAAAGGTTGTGAGGGGGAAAAAACACATAAGGGAAGGGTTTACTTCCGGTCTTTATCCTTTTCCTTTACATATTACATTATCACTTCTTGGAAATTACTTTCTCAAGGTAGTCCTCAAACAATGACCAATTTGTGGTCATCTGCATTCTTCCATTGCTCTTTCTCATCAAATAAGTTAATTTGTCCATGTTCTTTATGTCAATCAATTTTTCCAACCACGATTCTTTAGTTGGCGCCCTTTCGCTTTTCCACTGTTTTGCGATCGCCATTCTAGCTGCAGTAATAAAGAAGGTAAATAATTTATCTCTATTTTTGTCTACAATAGCTGACTGATCATGCAACCCCAGCAGGAGAAGTTCTGGCGTTTTTGTGAAATTTGTTTTTTAAACTACAGTTCTTATAATGTTGTAACAAAATTGTAGTATGTCCACCATAGTTGGAGGAACAGTGTACCGTTTGAAAGAAGAATTTACTTTTCTACAGTGTTTCTGGAATGGATTTTGATTTATATCTTTAAACCACCTCACTTTGAAAATTTCCCACAGTAAGGGAAATTATGGGTTAAAACTAGGGACATGCAAATTGGTTCGGTTTGCTTAAAAGTGCAGACTAGATTACATTATCCCACTACCCTTACATATGTGGCCTGGCATAAAGCAAATCATATAACTTTTATGGGCACAACTGGTTAAGAATTTGAAATATTTTATTCAGAGTATGGCATTGACCCTTCTGGTTTATGCAAGCCATTTTCAGGGTGCATCTATGAAGTCTATGAAAATTTAGTTTTCTAAGGGCCATGGATAATGAAGGTCTGTTATCTGGTGAGATCCGCTGACCACCAATGTTCTGGAACAGAAATTAGGACCCATCAGGTGAAGGCATCTACATTATAGAATGAATGCAATTTGACGGGAGTTTTCATGTTATGGAATCCTATGATTTGTGGATTGGTGAGATACTAGCACTCTTTGGCACAGAAGGCCAAAGGCTTTGTAAAATTACATCTTTCACGATACCATAGCATTGAAGATGGCAGTCAAAGTGCTGACAAAGTGCATTCATTCTAGAGTGTAGATGAACCCTCTGAAAGGTGCAGGGCTCATTTAGTCCGGAATGTATTACATTTTATCTATTTTGCTCAATAATTAATATCTAACACAAGACCCCCTCTGTGTACGGCAGTATTAAAAATATACAAATAGTAAAAAATTAAATAGGCATTAATATAGTCTATATATACAAAGTTATTATTGAAAACACAGAATGAAGTTTGCTGCTTCCTGTGTAATAGAATACTTTAGCGGTCTTTTCTATGGCAAGAGAAAGTCCTACTCCTCACAGACTTCAGAAGTTATGTGCTGCTTCCTCTCTTTTCCACTTCTCCATAAGAGTCCTCATTGTTTTGACTGTGTTAGAGTGGTTACAGGTAGTGGGAGTCTGGACAGGCAGATGGGTGCAAATATGTACCAATCCATTGCAACGCTGAAACAAGATTGCTATACTTCACGTCCAAATTGTTAATGTGGGATTTTTGTATTGATAGTGTTTAAATGCAATTTGTGCCATGCTTGTATTGCAATTGATTGCATCATCCAGAATGTACCATAGTGTGGAAAGAGTTAATTACCAAGAAGCTATGATGACCTTGATGTGTGGCTGGAACTAGGGAGTATCCAGACACAAGTGTTTGTGCAAACTGATTGCATCAGTTCAGTTGAGTTCTGTCTGCCTAGAGTCGAGTCTAGTTCTGTTGGAGAACAGAACAGTCCTGTGTCCATCTGTTGTCTGTTAGTCTGTTTGTGTTGATACAGTAAAACTTTATAAATAGTTTTACCAACGTCTCTGAGTGTCTCTTTGTTCTGAGCTCCACTGCTTCCATCCAACTACTGCTGCACTACAAATACTCTGACACAAATATGGTCTTGTTAGGATTTTGTTAACCAATCAGGAGGATTTGGCAATTATTATGCAAACTGGGCATCCATGATGATGTGTACCACCAAACACTTCAAAGTATACATCTCTCTGTCTGTCTTTGGACCTCATCAGATGATCTTTGAATGCACATTTTTAAACATTTCCCCATGGGATCGTGCATGTCCCATCCCACAGTGCGTAACTCATTTCATCAGAAATCCATGTTTTGAAGCCAGGTGGGAATTCGCTTTGCCTGTCTCCATGAGTATTGGAAGGTCTTCTTTCCCATGGGATGGGCAATTTGTTTCCACCTGTCATAGTGACATGTAAAGTGTGGGTGTGCTTAATGGGCAAGCCTTGTGATTGGGATGGATTGGGAAGAGACAGGCGCTACTCATCTGATGAGATAGAAAGTGTGTTCAGTGTTTGAAATTGGGAAAGGAATGCATCACAAGTGATGGAGTATTTTGTCCCCCATCTTTTTTTCAAGACAGCTTTCATACTGAATGCTATGGGATGATGCACTTTCCCTCATCCCATGGAATGAGGTCCTTTCTCTCTTTCATTCTCCCACCCTTTGTATTTTTGTGTCTAATTGCACATATTTATCAGTTGTTTTCTCATCAGAGATACTAGGAAAGGAGAGTGCTCAGCACAGCTGTGTTGCAGATGCTGAGTAGGCACAAATGGCAATTTCACTTCATTTTATTATTTTTTTAGGAATTTATTAAAATTCACAAATGTCTTTACATTTGGAAGGAAAAAGAGAAGATGAAACTGGAGTAACTCTCATATAGTTCCTCTGTTCTCATTGATGCCATCTCGGTAAACAGGTTTTGTTGCAATCCACAAGATAAAGGCTGGGAAGTTTAAAAAGAGAAAGGGATAAACATTTGGTGGAAGTGTGGCAGGAGGAGTGAAGAAACAGAAGAGTTCATCAAAACAACAATTATCTATTCTTTACTTGTGTGACCAAGAAAACAAAAGAATGCTGAACAGGAAATGTAGGATCAAACATTACTTCTGTGTTCAGATAGATAGTTCAAGCCTATGAATGGCAATATAGAAGGAAGTCCATAAGATATAAACTAATAGATGGAAACTAAGTGTCTGAGGATCTTGGCAGACTTTCACACAAAAAGAGGCCTGATGTGTTTTGACAGCTTCACTATACATGCTGTTAGGAGTGAAGGAGAATAGGGGATTTTTGTGAGTTGTTTTGTAAAAAGTTATACTGTTGTGTTGGCCTTTTCTCTGAAGGAAAGAATTGTATAACATGAGAACTTCATTGGCCATTGATGAAGACTGATCTGTCTTTTTTATTGTAAGAGAGGACTGACTACCTTTGGACATTTATTTTTGTTGTGCTTTACATGGTTCAGAGTCCCTCTTCCCACATTTGAACTCAATGTCTTACATTAAATTTGCCTTATCTGGCTTCTGTTCTTCTGCAGATCAATGTGGCATCAAAGGAATGCTGTGTTGTGGTTCTGTGGGTCAGAGACACTCCCTTCCTCCAACTTTGCATTAATTATTCCAATTAATTATCCCCAAGTTAATTTTGAATTTCAAAGTGTGTGTTTGCATTCATGGAGTTATAATTTTGTATTCATTATCTTATAGTTAATGTAGATGATTCAATTTCCCCTTTCTGGGGAGCAGACCCTATGTGACATTTGATCCCACCTATTCTTACCTTTAAGAAACCCCGGTGGCAAAGTGTGTTAAAGCACTGAGCTGCTGAACTTGCAGACCGAAAGGTTGCAGGTTCAAATCCTGGGAGCGGAGTGAGCGCCCGCTATTAGCCCCAGCTCCTGCCAACCTAGCAGTTTGAAAACATGCAAATGTGAGTAGATCAATAGGTACCACTCTGGTGGGAAGGTAACGGCGCTCCATGCAGTCATGCTGGCCACATGACCTTGGAGGTGTCTACGGACAACGCCAGCTCTTTGGCTTAGAAATGGAGATGAGCACCAACCCCCAGAGTCGGTCACGACTGGACTTAACGTCAGGGGAAACCTTTACCTTTTATTCTTACCTTTAATGTGTGTTTAAACTGAACACATTCTATCCAATGACCTCTTTTAATTGCGTTTAGAAAGGCAGAAAATATCTAGAAGAGCCCACATATACCTACTTCAAGTTCAGGCTTGGGGAAAACTACTTGTGGATTTTGTAAAGCCTGATTAATGGAGAGAGATTAGTGTTATTGAAGTGGCCTGCACTCTATTGAAATATTTAGTGTCTCATATCAATGTCACACACCACAGCGTTAATAGGATTGAGATGCAACAATAATAGTTTCCATGACAATGTGATGCATTTAGTCCCAGGCACCTCCCTGGGTAAACAGTAATCCTTCAGAAAGGGGAAAAAAATGGGGGGGGGGGACGACCAAGAAGGTCATTACAGCAACTTGTCAAATCAATGCAGAGAGTGTCTGAGACGATTAAGGCATCTACTCTCAGTCCTGACATGGTGTCAATAGTACTGGACCGCCAGAGCTCAGTCAGATGATTGAAATGAAATGCCCATCAGTCAGGGAGCCGAGGTGGACTAATGATTCCCTGTGCTGCCTATTAGGACTACATGACAACTCAATCCTGTTTGCTAAAAAGGAGAGGGAAAAGTGACCTTGTTGCTTTGTTTGAAGCTGAATTAAATTGACAACAGCAGCTAATCTTTACCTAGGGCGATTAACAGAATTAAAGCGCAACAACAAAGACACACAAGGCTTTTTGCTTTATCTTTTGGACTTGATAAATGCTTCCCAACCTGAGTAGAGTGCCTTTCTTTCTAACCAGGTGGGTGCTTGTATATGTTTCAGCAAATAGAGGTCCCAAAGGAATCTTTGCTAACAAAAATGAATCTGGTAGTTTAAAGCCCAAATTAATAGTGAACTGGGGAATCAGTATAATGAGACTGAGAAGTTCTTCCAGAAATATTCCACATACAGAAGCCTGGTTCCTTTTCCCCTGAAAGCTGAAATACTACACAAGGCACAGTCAAAATATGTCTCCGTTCACCTTGTCAGAATATTTGCAGCGCAGCAGTAGTTGGATGGAAGCAGTGGAACGCAGAACGAAGAGACACTCAGAGAAGTTGGTAAAACTATTTACAAAGATTTACTGTATGCAGCAATAATCAACACAAACAGACTTGCAGACGACAGACGAACCCAGGACTCCAATAGAACTTGATTCAAACTCTAGGCAGACAGAACTCAACTGAACTGATGCAATCCTTATGCATAAAACACTTGTGTCTGGATACTCCCTAGTTCCAGCCACACATCAAGGTCATCATAGCTTCTTGGCAATTAACTCTTTCCACATTATGGTACATTCTGGATGATGCAATTAGTTGCAATACAAGCATGACACAAATTGCATTTAAACATTATCAATACACAAATCCCACATTAACACACCTGCTTCCCCGTAAAGGGAAGAGTGGTTGAAGGGAAGAGTGACATGTTGGGGGTGCAGTTTGCTTGAACTGAGCTCTCAAAAGCAGCCCCATGTCTGGATGCCAAGTCCAGTGGGAAGCCTGGCTGTCCAAAGCCATACACTGCTCTCTGTTGAGAAAAGGAGCACCTCTCTTTTTCTGTAGAGAGAAATGATGGGAGACTGACTGTGCCCCTGTCCACTGAGAAAGAAGTCCATCTTCTTTCTCTGTGGAAAGAAACAGCCAAAGCCAAGCCCTGTTTTTCTCCCTATAAAAAGGGATAAATCACCTTTTTTCTATAGAGAAAAATCTGAAACCTGGCTGCAGATTCCTTTCATGACAGAGAAAAGCACAACTGGACTTCCATCAATTCTCTCAGTGGAGGAAGGAGATAAATTCATTCCACATTGGAGAGAGGTGTATAGCTCCAAAAACCTGGGTCTCCTACTGCATTTGGCACCAGGGAGGTATGTGTGTGTGGGGGGTGGGAGGGGGGAATTGTTTTAAGGTGGTCACCATGATCTGCCTAGTCTTCTGCCACCCTTGCCTTCATCCTTGGAGTGGAGTTTCACATGTAACTGCATAACCTGAATTCTTGTAATAATCAGGTCAACTGTCAGTCTGTATCTACCTACTTGTGATATTGAATTCAATAGGATATGATCTTACTTATTCTGAGCTGACATGTATAAAGGTATACTGTAAGCAGAGCTGGCCCTAGGTATTTTTCAAGTGTAGGCAAACAGAATTTTGGCGCCCCCCCCCCCCCCACCAAACCAATCACTGAAAAATAAAGCATTGGATAAGCGAAAATGTTGGGTAATAAGGAGGGATTAAACATCAAATTACATTAAGATTTTACAAATTAAGCACCAAAACATCATGTTTTACAAGAAATCAACAGAAAAAGCAGTCTTGACTGTGTCCCCGTATGTTTTGCGCCCCAAGCGACCGCTCAATTAACTTCATTGTTGGACCAGCTCTGACTGTAAGGCCTAAAACCAACTAGACTTACAAAAGTACTGAATTATGATCCAGTGGTTCTGCTGTAAATAGAATTAACCAATATATTTAGTTTGAAACGTACCAGATAATGAGAATCAGGAGGGAGGCCTCCTGTGTTGGAAAAAAAAACCATGACTGTGTGATCTGATTTGAAAATGTTGTTGTGAACAATAGAAGTTACGAAGAACAACCACACCACATGCTCTTAAAAGCCTTTATTTTTGTCCTGTTTTCATCTTCGAGATATCCAAGAGCATGTTTATCTACTGTGTTATTACTCTTCTTTACCTTCTATACATTTCTTTGAATCACTACTATTAAAATCTGAAATTCCCTTCCATCCCCAGAAAAGGGATCTGCTGTGTTTGTAGCTCATCCTTCCTCTAAAGGTAGTCTTATGTAAAAAGTGGATAAAATGGTGTGCTTCCCAATTATTGTTGAGTTTCAACTTCTAGCAGACCTGGGCAGCATAATGAATGGTGAAGAAAGTTGGGAGCGGCAGTTCTTCAAAATATTGGAGGCCACACAATTCCCACCCTTGCCCTAAGAAAATAGTAAAAGCCAGGCTGAAAGATGGTTTCTCCTTTTGTTGAGTTTCATAACTATTATGGGATTTGAAATCATGAGTTTTGTTACTGTGTTTCATAAGAAGCTGAACTTGCAGTAAATGAGAAGCTTTCTGTTCTAGAAAAAAAACATAAAATGTTTGTAGATGTCATAACCTTATTGAGAAGGTAAGGAGGGGGGATTTCTTAAAAGGTTTGCATACCTTTATACACTTAGGCCATACAAAATACAAGTTTTGTAGCAAAGTCTAGCTTAATAGGAGCATTTACATTCAGGCATGTATAAATATTTCACT
This sequence comes from Anolis carolinensis, assembly GCF_035594765.1. Lineage (NCBI taxonomy): Eukaryota > Metazoa > Chordata > Lepidosauria > Squamata > Anolidae > Anolis > Anolis carolinensis. The sequence goes on from NC_085843.1 coordinate 182,225,887, forward strand.
TAACAACCCCCTTCTGATTTTTTTTTCATAACTTGAAGGCTATTCTAAAATGATGTGCTTGATTAAAGTCTTCATGTCCAGATAATGTTTCCGTACTGTTTATCAGTTTACATTACTGACCTACTCAATCAAAAAAGAAGAGAGAAGAGGAAAAGAAAAATGGGATCATAAGCTGGATGTTTTTCATCTTTATGGAAACTAATAAGATATGTCTGACATGCTAGGAAAAAATATCTTGCCCTTCCCCTACCCTGTTGCAATCATGAATATATTACTTTAAGACGTGCTTTCATCTCCAAAATTGTCAGGAGATCATTCTTGCATCTTTACATATAATGCCCAAAGTAACACACTCCAAGTTGTTTGGTTACAGTGATGAATAACCAAGAAACAATTTAGAAATAAGTACGTATTTGGTATGCTAAATTTCAGTCTCAGGAAAAGGATAACACTCCATGCCTTACTTAGCAAATGAGGTGGAGATGTGAATCTAATCTTATTTTGATCAGGATACTTAAATAGGTTTTTTTTCCTGTCAGGTGAGACTTGAGAAACCACAAATCACTTCTGGTGTGAGAAAATTGGCTGTCTGCAAGGACATTGCCCAGGGGATGCCTGGATGTTTAATGTTTTACCATCCTTGTGGGAGGCTTCTCTCATGGAGAATGGAGAGAGATGGGGGATGGTGGTGGGGGAAGAGAAGGGTTAATGTTAATTGCTGTAATAGCATGTTTTGTGCATATGTCTATGTTTGATGTTTTTATAGTTTTAATGGTTTTAATCTACAGTTGTATGTATTTTATTTAGATATGTGATTTTTTTTACATATTTGTAAGGCATTGAATTTTGCCATTTATTATGTTGTAAACTGCTTTGAGTCCCCCCAGGGGTGAAAAAACTGCTTTGAGTCCCCCCAGGGGTATAGAAATGGAAATAATAATAATAATAATAATAATAATAATAATAATAATAATAATAATAATCCCTACTGGGATCTGCACGCATCACTTGGGGAGTGTTCGACTTGTGATTTTGTGATACGAAATCCAGCATATCTATCTTGTTTGCTGTGTCATAATAAAATAATAATAATAACAAAAATTGCACAGACAGACTACAAACAGAGGCACAACTATGTGGCCCAAATGATTCATTGGAACTTATTCCTCAAGTACCACCTCCCAGCAGCAAGGAACTGGTGGGATCACAAACCTGTAAAAGTATTGGGAAATGAGCATGCAAAGATACTGTGGGACTTCCGAATCCAGACTGACAAAGTTCTGGAACACAACACACCAGACATCACAGTTGTGGAAAAGAAAAAGGTTTGGATCATTAATGTCGCCATCCCAGGTGACAGTCGCATTGACGAAAAACAACAGGAAAAACTTATCAGGACCTCAAGATTGAACTTCAAAGACACTGGCAGAAACCAATGTAGGTGGTCCCGGTGGTGATGGGCACACTGGGTGCCATGCCAAAAGATCTCAGCCGGCATTTGGAAACAATAGACATTGACAAAATTACGATCTGCCAACTGCAAAAGGCCACCCTACTGGGATCTGCGTGCATCATCCGAAAATACATCACACAGTCCTAGACACTTGGGAAGTGTTCGACTTGTGATTTTGTGATACGAAATCCAGCATATCTATCTTGTTTGTTGTGTCATAATAAAATAATAATAATAATAATAATAATAATAATAATAATAATAATAATAATAATGTTGCCGCATGGGGAGCTGGAGCTGACAGAGGGAGCTCACCCACTCTCCCCGGATTCGAATCACCGATCTGTCAGTCAGCAGTCCTGCCGGCACAAGAGTTTAACCCATTATGCCACCAGGGACTCCTACACTTAAATAGGGTGAAATACTGATGTATGTATCAGAAATGGTACAAAACACATTCCTGATCCACAGAAATGCCTTCTTGTAAAAAAGGTGGGTTTTTTAGAAAAAGGCATACTACATAGCAAATTGATTATTTTGAGCTAAACTCTCTTTATAAGTAAGAATGACATAAAATGGAAATTGAATAACAAACACAAGCTACAAACTACATAATACTAGAATTAACACAAAAATGATCACATATATGGGAATAACATACAAATAAAATATTTAATCTGAATTTTTTGTGTGTGTCAGGAGCAACCCGAGTTGCTTCTGGAGTGAGAGAATTGGCCGTCTGCTAGGATGTTGCCCACGGGACACCCGGATGTTTTTGATGTTTTACCATCCTTGTGGGAGGATGTAAAGTTTACATTTTTCTGCTAAGGAATTATCTAAACAAGCATCTTAATCCAAGGTTCAGAATAGCAAAATTCTGGAGTGGCTCCAGGGGCAGCTACACTGCTTGTCTGGCTGCCTTCCTCCCGTTGAATGGCAGATCACAATCCGGACTGGAATAGAATAGAATTCCAATGAGGTAATAATGGGGTGGTTATGTGACTAGCAAGGAAGGGGTATGGCCACTCCCTCCTTCTTGTTGATGGCGTGGGTGCCCCATTCTGATATTCTGATATTAATAGATACGTCAGCACCCTCATATTGTATGCTATAATATCATGTTGTAGTCTCGTTGGTACCATTAATATCAACACCGCAGCAGTGGTACATTACAGCAGTACATGGCACTGACTTTAACATAATTTTTGTATTGTTAGAGAGGTCTTGCTGTATCTATTTTTCAAGAGCATGTGACAACTTAGCAAGTTTACATTATACATTCATATCCCTTGCCCACATTTTTTACATGATTGCACAGAACATAAATGAATAAATGTGCATCTTTTGCTTACCAGCCAACTCCAAACTTTATGTTTCCTCTGTAAAGTTATACTTGTAGAATGGAATTGTTGAAATATAAGTAATCACATGTTGTTATTACAGCATCTTAAACCCCTTCTCATAAATGACTTACAAGTTGCTTAAACTGAGCCACACATCTAAAAAAAAAAACCCTGAAGATATATTGTTAGCTGTGTCCCGCAGTGCCTGCTGAGAAGCTGACAAAGTACGAGTAACATTATTTTGATCCCTCCTGTTGGCAGTCTGTGGAATAGATACTGAGATTTGCAATAACTGATAAAGAGATTTTTTTACAAGTGACAAGTTCCACCATTTGGGGGAATGACTTAATTGGGGGCCATTAATCAATCTGACCAACTTCCACTAATCTTGATTTACTTCCTTTTGATTAACTTCCAACACTCTTCATCTTACTATATCCATTCTGATATGGGCAGCATGATAATGAGACATATTTATATTCATTCTCATTACTGTATAGGAAAAATTCAAGTGAAAAATCCTGATATTGACCTAAACTGCAGTCAATCAGACTGGTATATTACTGGTGACATGCACAGACAGATGTCAAAGTTACATCTGTGCATGTCTTTTTAAAGTTGTAATAATGATCCTCTACCTATGGAACTCACTGTCATAGGCCCTCCTGACATATCTATCTAGAGGTAGGGGGAGAACAAAGGCAGCTAAGAATTGTCAAATTTTTTTAATATGGGGAATATGACTCAGGTTGACCTAACACTGGCTTGGCAAAGTATGCCCTACAAGCCGCCTCCGGGGCCTCCACTATGCCCCTCCATATCACACTTTTAACAAACATAACTGAAGAGCTTCTTGTGCTTTTGAGAGGCCACAAGACCAATTCTGCAATGTTTACAGCCCCCTCTGAGCTGATTGAGAAATATGGAGGGGAGGCTATTGGAAAAAAGTTCTGGTTGTTCCCTAGCTAGAAAAAATAACTTTCTTTAGCTTTCATCAAATATGAGTGTAGTTGTGTTGCTTCCCATGGCCCCCTTTTCCAGAAATTTTGAACAGGGTGTTTCTCTTTCTCTCTCTCTTTCTCTTAGCATGAATTTAGTGGTGGGAGAGGTATGGCCCTTCCAGCTCCATTACACAACATGTGCAGCCCTGGGCCTTGAGCAGTTGCCCTTGTTCCATATATTTGGGAGATTTCTTCTTCTATTAAATAGTATGATCCTCCAGTGATAAAACGATTGCCACCCACACATGATCAGAACAGATTACACATTGAGAGAGATCAGTCATCAAAGCTTGACTTTGCTTTCTCACAAACTGTTGATACTTTCAGAGGTATTAGCTGCTGGGTTCACTCTATGAGGCTAAGGCACTGATTCCACATCATGTTTTCAACCAGCCCTAATTTCCTATTGTTAGCCTATTTTAGAGTTTTGCGGCCATCTGTCAGAAGCACTTTGATTGTGGGTTCCTGCATGGTAGAGAATTGGACTAGATGGCCATTGTGGTCTTTCCCAAATTTATGATTCCATGATCCTTAGTACCAACAACAAGTCAGAGCTTGATGTGCTGATGTGATGGATGGGATGCCCATCTGGACTTCATAGACTTCAGAAAGACATGTGAAGGATTTGTTAATTGTGTTATATCAATTTATATCCCCTTCTCCCTAGTCCACATATTGTCAGTGTAGTTTCACCCATTTACTTCTACCTCATTCATATGTACTTCTGTAGTTCCTAGCTTCCTAGTTACACTTCCCTGGCTCAGCCTATAACTTAGGGGGGGGGGGAAATGAATGACCCACAAAACTGATCTGTCCTACAGAAGCTTCCTGTCTAACCATAGATGCATCTGGGAAAGACTTCAGTGGGTCCTTACTTCAAGCCCCACCTTGTAGGCTATGCTGAAGGAAATCCTCAGTATCCATCACTGACTAAATGAAGATGAAAAAGAAAGAATGAAACTGGGAGCAGTAGCTGAAGTGCTGGGGGCAATTTTGGGTTTTATTCAGGGATTTAATGATGTCATAAGGGAGCTATCACATGAGATCATAGCTTTTTGCTCCATTGTGATCCACTCTCTTGGTACAACTTAAACCTAGGCATGTAACTAAAGTAGCCACCAATTGCTCCTCAGTTCAATCTTTTCTCCATGTCTTATTCCTCCTACTGTGATTTGTAAATGTTAAGCTCAATGAGTCAAGAGATTTGTACACTCTAAAGTGCCACTTCCATGGATGGGACTATACAAAGCATCTGTTGCACCCCAGGGCAGCGTGAGCACTGAAAACCAGACAGAGACCAATAATCATATAATATATTAACACAATTATAAATCCAGGAATGAATAGGTGGAAAGGTTGAGCAAATAATAGTCCTTTATGAAAAGGTATGAATTTGTCCAAAGAATTGAAGGGAGATGTCCAATATTATTGTCCAAAGTCCAGAAACCGAAACATGCTCAAAACTGTTGGAAAGTTCTTGAGCTGGGAACAACAAGGAAGCAAGACTGAATAACAAAGTCCAAAGTCACTAGGACGTCTTTGATATCAAAGCAGGAATGTGATGAAGCTGAGGCAAAACTTGGTTCAGGAACAAGGCAATGAAGTAGACTTACTCCGGGTCTACTCGGGAGTCGCGGCTCGGCTTGGCCGCCAGGATCTGGAAACTTGGCTTGGAAGAAACAGGAGCTAGAGTCAGTGAACCTTTCTCAGGAAATAGCAAAGTTGACACCGTGAAGTGTCCACGGTGGAAAACACTTTTATGGAACTTTGATTTGATCACTAACAAGGAAAGCCAAACTCCCTAAAGGTTCTCAAGGGAAAATCTTCTAGCCATTATCCCCTCGAGATGCCAAGCGGAGTTCTTGTTTCTCAGATCTCTGGCGATGCAGAAACTCCCTTCTGTTGAAGGACACAATCTCTGGGGAACTAAGAACATCTGGTTCAGCCATGAGAGTAATATTTTCATTTTCTCTCCCAATTAAGGAATCACCCGAGCTATCAACAGCCGGCAGCTGTAATTGGAAAGAGCTCTGTGGACTAGGTAAAAAGTCAGAACAAGCTTCATCCTGGTCATAGTTGATTTCTGGATCAGGTTCAGAAGCCAAAGGTGGCTGGGGTATGACAGCATCATGTACAACAACAGTCATCTGTGGAGTCCCCTTGGGGAGATAGGGCAGGTTATAAATAAAGATAACAATAATAATAATAAATCCAGCATATATATCTCATTTGCTGTGTCATAATATGTTTTTGTATCAATAATAATAATAATAATAATAATAATAATAATAATAATAATAGTAATAATAATAACTGTTGTTGTTTTATATTACAAGATGGGTGGGAGGGGAGAGAGGATTGCCTGTGAAACAAGACACTACAGATTGCAGAGGTATCTAGACTTGTAGGCCATTTTCTGTGAGCCATACTATTCTCCATGGCTAGCTGGTCCTCTTGGTAAGCACTACTGTCACTACATGAGGTGTTTTCAGATTGTAACTAACGGGTTATTCAGGTATAATTGGCTGAATTGGGCTACTTCTCAGTCAAGCTCAGAAAAGAGACTGCTGATTTTTCAAAACCATCTATGCTGAGAGCAATAAACTGTCTTGAGAAATCTGGGTTCCAGTTCAAGTCTGAAAGCTCAAAGGGTCTTTTTTTCAGCCACTCCCACCCAAAGTTGTGCAAATTACGCTGTGTAAGAAAATTTGAAAATTTTCTGTTCCTGGTTTGAACGTGTTATTTCCTGTTTAATAGGACTATACTTTAAAAGTAGTTGTTATAATCCGGAAACTTCATTTTTGTCGCTGCCACAGATTATGTTGAGTTGGTTGAGACTCTGATATGATATTCATTGAAAAACTATAGTAAAATGTGCTGCAGAATGTCTTACACAAACAAAGTTTTTGCAGACAAATAAACTTTTCCCATGTTTTTGTAATAGAACCAATTAGGAAATAGCATTTATAACACTGAAACAAAAATCGTGTTACAAAGTCTTATAAATAAATTATACATTGTACTCTTTTGTTTCAGTGGTGATTGGATATAGATACATCATCATTATTCCTCTCTTTTTTTGCATGTAATCTGCCCCATCAAACCATAGGTTGAAAATACTCAACCATTCATCTTGAAGCAGTGCTAACCCTTTCTTTTAGTTCCATTAACACCCCCCCCCATGCTTTATTGTTGGTTATGATGTTTTACAACTCCTAGAAACCCTAGCCAGCAGATCTAATGGTGAAAAAAGTTGGAGGTGCAATCCAAACTATCTGTAAACAGTCTGTAATTAAAGGGGGAGTGAGTGAGAGCATTGCTCCTCCAAATAAGAATTCTGTCTCCCCCATGAAATTTCCCTTCAGTCTGCAAATTTCTAGGTTTCTAGAACTGCTGTGTTTACATTGCTTTGATAACTTTGCCTGTCCCTTTCCTAATCCCTTTGGCATTACGAATGTCTAATCTGTAAATCCAAATGCTCAATTTCAGTTTCAAGATACTGTAACACTTAAAATTGAAGACTGGGTGAAAATTTCATTTGTGGGGAGCAGAATTCTTATTCGAGAGTCTTTAAAAAAAAGCTACACTCCTATCCAGGGCAGGGGTGTCACATTTTGCCCAATCTTAGTATATAGTATATAGGTCAAGGTTACTTCAATCATTAATTTTTGGTTAAAATATCTTCTACTCTTGATACAATAAAAAGAATTTCAGTAAGAATTTCAGTAAGGGTAAATACTGATCAGCAGAAAGCCTTCATACTGTAGTGTATATCATTAGGTTGCAAGCTAATTCCACCTAGAGCACTAATCAATAAACCTGTGCACAGATTTGTTTTGGACATTTGCCTTTGGCTTGTTCGGCTTGTTCAAATGCTTCTTATGGCAAGGGCTCTGCCGCCATGTTTTTTTGACCAAAAGAGACCGTGCAGCTGCCGATCATGGCTACATCAAGTTAAACATGAGCCAGCAATGTGATGCGGCTGCTAAGAAAGCCAACGGGATTCTGGCCTGCATCAATAGGGGTATCGCGTCTAGATCCAGGGAAGTCATGCTCCCCCTCTATTCTGCCTTGGTCAGACCACATCTGGAATTCTGCGTCCAATTCTGGGCACCACAGTTGAAGGGAGATGTTGACAAGCTGGAAAGTGTCTAGAGGAGGGCAACTAAAATGATCAAAGGTCTGGAGAACAAGCCCTATGAGGAGAGGCTTAAAGAACTGGGCATGTTTAGCCTGCAGAAGAGAAGGCTGAGAGGAGACATGATAGCCATGTACAAATATGTGAGGGGAAGTCATAGGGAGGAGGGAGCAAGCTTGTTTTCTGCTGCCCTGCAGACACGGAACAATGGCTTCAAACTACAGGAAAGGAAATTCCACCTGAACATTAGGAAGAACTTCCTCACTGTGAGAGCTGTTTGGCAGTGGAACTCTCTCCCCCGGACTGTGGTGGAGGCTCCTTTTTTGGAGGCTTTTAAACAGAGGCTGGATGGCCATCTGTCGGGGGTGCTATGAATGCGATTTCCTGCTTCTTGGCAGGGGGTTGGACTGGATGGCCCATGAGGTCTCTTCCAACTCTACGATTCTATGATTCTATGATTCTATGATTCTATGATTTGGGATCACGCAGCACGCAGAGAGGCTGCCGTGTGCTTGCATGGGGTTTCCCTCTGAGCCCTGCATGTTGGGCCAATCAGAGTAGAAGAAAGCCATGACATGTCTTATGCAAGCTGTGTCTATTTAATAGGGTGAGCGCCTCGGTTGCTAAGTTGCGTCCTGTCTCTAGAAAGAGGTGCTTCAGTTCAATTGCCTTGCTGCTTGCTCGTAGCTTTAATTTTTAGCTTGGCTCATTGAATCTAATTTTATTTTTTTGATTTTCTTAAATTTTCCTAGATTATTTTCTTGATTTTTTATTTAGGGACTGGGAGCTGGAAAGTAAGGTTGGGTGGGTGTGTGGTGTCTGGGGACTTGTGGGTGAGTGTGCTTTTCTTTGAGGGTGACTTTGAGTCACCTTTTAGCCTTTACTAAAACCTTTAGCTTCTTCCCTCCCCTCCCTCCTGTTTCAGAAAGTATTTTTTAAAATATTATTATTAATAATTATAAGAATTCCAGCAAACAGCAAAGCATCATACTCAGAAAAACCTACCTACCTAAACCCACCACCAATACCTAATTATTTCTTTCTTTTGCAGTCTCATCACAAATTCTCAGTTGTTTTATTATATTTCTCTCTGTCTTCTTAATTTCACCTAATAATAATAATTCGGCTGTTGCCTATTATAATAAAACTATTGGGCTTCCGTGGAAGCTTTGCCAAGGCAACAGAACCCATCGTCTCTCTCTCTAACTCCAGCCTCCATCAGGACATAACAGATTATTGTTATTATTATTTGTAGTATTCATCAGAATTCTATCAGCAAAACATCATCAACCTAAGTTCTTTCAGCCTTTCTCTACCAATCCTATCCTTTGCAATATCTCTGCCTTCCTAATTTGATGTAATAATAATAATTTAACTGTTGAATAATAATAATAATAATAATAATAATAATTATTATTATTATTATTATTATTATTCCTGGCTATGGCTCACAAATGGGACCCTGAATTTTATTATGACACAGCACACAAGATAGATACGAAATCCAGCATATCTATCTTGTTTGCTGTGTCATAATAAAATAATAATAATAATAATAATAATAATAATAATAATAATAATACCTGGCTATGGCTCACAAATGGGACCCTGAAGAAGGAGACAGAAGGCCTGATCCTTGCAGCCCAGGAGCAAGCCATCAGAACAAATGCTATTAAGGCCAAGGTCAAAAAATCAGCTGATGACCCAAAATGCAGACTGTGCAAGGAAGCTGATGAAACCATTGATCATATCCTCAGCTGCTGTAAGAAAATCGCACAGATAGACTACAAACAGAGGCACAACTATGTGGCCCAAATGATTCATTGGAACTTATGCCTCAATACCACCCACCAGCAGTAAAGAACTGGTGGGATCACATACCTGCAAAGATAATGGAAAATGAACACGCAAAGATACTGTGGGACTTTCGAATCCAGACTGATAAAGTTCTGGAACACAACACACCAGACATCACAGTTGTGGAAAAGAAAAAGGTTTGGATTATTGCTGTCACCATCCCAGGTGACAGTCGAATTGATGAAAAACAACAGGAAAAACTCAACCGCTGTCAGGACCTCAAGATTGAACTTCAAAGACTATGGCAGAAACCAGTACAGGTGGTCCCGGTGGTGATGGGCACACTGGGTGACAAAGGTTCTCAGCCGGCATTTGGAAACAATAGACATTGACAAAATTATGATCTGCCAACTGCAAAAGGCCACCCTACTGGGATCTGCACACATCATCTGAAAATACATCACACAGTCCTAGACACTTGGGAAGTGTTCAACTTGTGATTTTGTGATACGAAATCCAGCATATCTATCTTGTTTGCTGTGTCATACAATAATAATAATAATAATAATAATAATAATAATAATAATAATAATAATAATAATAATAAAAACTGCAGCTGCTCCTGGAGATGTTACAGGGCAGGGTCCGTGGGGATAGACTCAGAGTGGGAATTTGTTTCTTTTGATGTTGGAAAATAACATTTTCATAAAAGAAAATATCACTGAGAGGTATAAGTGTGGAATGAACAAGTCAGTTTTTGGTTTACCAGACCATGATGTAATAGTTTTGAAAGAAAATAGGTACATCTCAAATGGAGAAAACAAAAATAAGAATGGGAGATGGAAATTGAGTAAAATAAAAATCATTTATTGTCACGACCCAGGCTGCAGAGCACCAATAACCATACACAGTGGCCAGAATCTATCTAATATCTTTATTGAAGGAATATATAAAGTTAATAAAAGCAAGTGTATGAAATAGTCCAGAAATAGACCTTTCAGGAAAGGTCAAAGTTAGTCCAAAGAAACAATGTCCAATATGAAATATTAAGGTCCAAAGTTGTAATCCAATAACCGAAACACTCACTTTGCCAGGCAAAGTGAGGGGAGATGACAAGGTCTTTTAGTCCATGAAACTTGAGCGAGGCTAAGGAGTAACTTGAAACAAGGCTTGGTATAAGGCAACAAGGAACGAGGAGCAAGGACAAGATCCGTGGAATTACTTGGCAAAATCCGGAAAACAAGGCAAGGCTGAGTCCTGGAAAACAAGGCTAGATCCGTGGAGGTAAACAAGGCTGGAAACGGAACGAAGGCTTGGAAACAGGAGCGAAGGCTTGGAATAGGGAACAAGGCTTGAAACAGGAACGAGGCTTGGAAACGGAGTAGCTGTCCACACACACTACTCCGGTAGCTGACGAATTGACTCCGCAAGATCCCTTTGTGGGTAGAACACCTAAATAGGGTCCCGGTTTTCCCGCCAAAGAGCAGTTCTCTGGAGAACCAGAAACGAAAGCTATTCTCTGAGTCCAGATGTGTGACTCCTTAAAGTTTCCCATGGAAAGCAGACTTAATCAGCTGAATGCTTAGCAGCTATCCTAGCACTCCTGCGAGAGGCCGCTTGAACTCCCCTCTGTTGTTTACAAAACTCATGGCGAGAAAACGTAGGAGATTTAGGCTCAGGGCTTGTTTGACAGACTTCTGGAAGACAAATCTCTTGCAGGTGCAAGGTTCCCAAATCTGGCTGGGAAAGTTCCAGTTCTGACTGAAACGGTGAAAAACCCAAGTTTTCCTCTTCATCTAGCACCACAGTGCCAGGAACGGGACTACATGGCCCATGACTCATCACATTTATGCCTACAAAAGAGGAAGTCCAAAGATGCATAACCTTTACTCCAGAGTGCATACATATGTTGCCTAAACTATTTCCTGAACATTGCTCCAAAGAAACCAGTACTACTACAAAAGAATAAAACAGATTAACAAGGGATCATTTAGAGTGTAATTAAAAAGTAATATTTTAACGCAAGAGGAAAACCCACATATCCTGCTGAAAAGGAAATATCTTGCTGAAAGGGATGTAGTCTATAACAGCAGAGCCAGGAGCCAGTGAAACCTCTGGAGAACTTTGGGTTATGACAGTATAAAATATAATTTATTTAAACATTAAGAAAACTTGCCATCCATTCCCTTGTGAGAACATACCACTTACATTAAAAATGGAGCTGTTTCTCATAGACATTAAGTCAATAGAAGAAAGCCAAACAAAAGTAAGTCTTAAAATAAATTAAAAATGGCTTCAATGTGCAACACTGAAGGAAAGCCAAGTAAATATATATGTAATTATTTTTATTTTTTATTCAGCTGATGGGTGGAAGGATTTTTTAAAATTTTATTATTTATTTACAGTATTTATATTCCGCCCTTCTCACCCTGAAGGGGACTCAGGGTGGATCACATTACACATATAAGACAAACATTCAATGCCATAACATAGAACAAAGACAAAGACAAACGCAGGCTCCGAGCTGGCCTCGAACTCATGACCTCTTGGTCAGAGTGATTTGTTGCAGCTGGCTGCAGCCGGCTGCTCACCAGCCTGCGCCACAGCCCGGGCCTAAAAGGTAAACATTGACAAAATTACTCCTGCACCTAAATACTAAGATACTCTTCCGAGTTTACCCATGTGCAAAATCACACAGAAACTGTCTTGCATCAAGAGGAGCATATATTATGATCCAGAAGCAAAGAAAGTGATGATGGGTTACTACATACTTATTGATGGTCTACAGTATATATTATTCTTTAAAAAGCCTTAATAAACATTATATTTTGTAAAAGGTAAAATGCATTTTGGCTTATAAATTGAACTGATTTGACTTTTTCAGAGGTTACACTACAAATAAACACAGTATCAACAACAGAAGTTTCTGGGCCTGGCAAAAAAAAAAAACCTCTATTTAAACTGGACTGTCAAACAATAAAGGAGGGAACTAAGTTTCTAACTTTTATTTATTTATACATTTCAGCAGATAGTCAAAAAAGGAAGGGTAAAGAGGCTGTTGTTGTGATACAACTTTTCAAAGATGTGTGATGCAATCTGGCTGAAAAATAACATCTTTTATATGGAAGAGAGTCGTTACTATAATAGAAGGAGGAAATCCAGACCTTCATTAATTCCTCCCAGTGTCAAATATTGCAGTTTTAATCCAATTTTTTTTGCCTCAACATTTTTTTTTATTATCGTTATCTATATTTTCTAACACTACAACAAGATATTATGTTTATGGAGGGATTTTTTTCCAAGTCCAAACAATTCTGCTCTTGATATATTGAATTGTCTATATGCATTTTAACCATTAAAACAGTGTATTTTATCAAGGTAATTTACATGAATCTAACTTGAATTACTGTATATTTTTGTGTGTATATTTTTATTTCTCATGTATAAATCGAGGTTTTATGCATTTTTTGATGTTTCTATTGAACATTTCACGCCCAAACTCCACCCATATTCATAGTTGGCCATGTTGGGTCTGTGCTCCAAGTTTAGCCCAGATCCAATGTCAGCTGGTTTCAGTGCTCTCTGGATGTGGGTGACTATAACTCCCAAAAATCAAGGTCAATTCCTTCAAAACCCCTGCAGTATGTTCAGTTGGTCATGGGGGCTCTCTGTGGCTAGTTTGGCCCCAGTCCATTGTTGGTGGGGGTCACAGTATCTCTGGATGCAGGTGAACTATAACTCGAAAAAATCCAGGTCAATTACCCCTACACCCATGCAGTATGTTCAATTGGTCATGGGACTTCTCTGTGCCAAGTTTTGGACCAAGGTGTTCTCTCTGTCTTCTTTTGGAATTAATGTTATCATAGCTTCTTCTCAATATACTGGTGTCTTCTTTGTTTGGATAATGAATTGTTTTGCGCAAGTAAGGGCTAATTCATCCTCAAGTGTTTTGTAGAATATTGCCATATAGCCATCTGGTCCTGGAGCCTTATTGTCTTTTAAAGTTCCTATCACTGTATTGACTTCATGCATCATGTCATGTGTTTCCTTTGTTAACCTTGGTAATTTTTGTCCCTGTAGATATCCCTGTCTTTAATTTCTAGCAGATATATTTTTTTAGTATATAAATCTTGAAAAAACTTATGAAGCTCTTGTATAATTTTGTCATCCTGTTTAATTTCTTGGTCTTCTCTTTTCACCAGGGTTATATATTTTCTTTACCTTTCCTTTTTTAATTTGGTTGCTAACCACTTTCCTGGTTTGTTAGCAAATTCAAAATGTTTTTTAAGTAAGTAAGTAAGTAAGTAAGTAAGTAAAAGTTTATTTGTATACCGCCCTCTCTCCCGAAAGGGACTCAAGGCGGTTTCCAATATAAAATCAGCATAAAACATTGTACAATAAAACACTGAAAACACTATAAAACGCTATAAGAATTAGAAACAAAAACAAAACATAACAATTGACTAAAACAATCACATAAGCAGATGGAATATAATCACTCAAATAACATGAATCTGCAAAGAAAGAGGAGGAAAAAAAAGACCACTGGGATGGAGGAGAGGATGGCCTGGAGGGACCACTAGAACTAAAATGCAATGTGATATTCTAAGATGCTTTGGGGCAGAGGAATAAAGTGCAGTGTTTCAAGTCAAAAAGCAAATTTCAGTTTCTTTTCAATTTGATACATTAATATCATTAATGCTTTTAGTCTAAATTGCTTCAATTATTGAATTACAGTTTTGTTTGAAGGGTACATTTTACTTCCCCTCTCTTTTTTCTTAATTGTTTCTTGAATTTATTTCATCTTCTCTTGATTCTGTTTCCTTTCCTTTCTTGAATATCAAATTATATTGGTCTCCTCCTCATATAAGCTATTAGTGTACCATATTAGCGTACAGATATTATTCTTTTAATTTAATCTTTTAAAAATCTTTTATTTCTTCTATTAATTTTGCACATTTTCTGGTTTTTAAAATATGTCAGATCTTCATTTAATTTCCAAACAGATTGTTTCTTTGGTATTTTAATCTCAGTTGAGATTGGAACATGATCTGGTATTATTTTCTGATGTATTTCCACATTTTCCACCAATCCCATCAAACTGTATGAAACCCATGTCACATCAATTCTTGAATAAGCTTTAGATCTGTCAGAGTAAAAGCTCTTTTCATTTCTATTCTATTCTCGCCATGTTCTTATTTTTCCCATGTTCTTTCTGTATGTTCCAGATGGTTTTTGGAAGTTATTCTTCCCTTTTTCACAGAATCTTTCTTGATATTGTATCCAAGGTAGAGTCTACCACAGCACTGAAGTCTCTTAGAAGTATTATATAAGAATATTATATTCCTTTTTAACTCTTGATTTACTTCTTCAAAGAATTTTGATTTATCTGAATTAGGTTCATATACATTAACAATAAGGATTTTTTGTCTGCTACTTGTATCATCATCATATGATATCCTTTCTCTTGGTCTTCTTTAATTAATTGAGCTTGCCATGTTTCTTCAATATATAATACTAGCCCATTTTTCCTAGTTCTATTTGATATTATGAATTATTCTCCCAATATTTTTGTACAAATATTTTCTGTCTGATAGTTTCACATGTAGTGCCATTACAAGTGCAAATATAAATACATTCACGACACACCCAATCCCAAAGCAACTCAATCATGAAAAGACCCCAAAAGTATACAAACAATTACATTATAAAATTATATCTCCACTCATCCTTGGAAACCCACTTTGTGACCTTCAGTGGGCCATGCTATTTAAGCATAAAGGGATAGAAATGGAAACTTCTTCTGAATAAATCTTGCCAAAAATTCCCTTCAATTTGACTTGAGAAGCACATGACAGCATTTTTGTAAATGTATTTACCTGCTTTCTTTCATTCTTTTCTTCTGACATATGAAAAAAAATATTGCATTTCTTTGTTCTAACTCCCCACTCCAACTAATATCCACACACTTTAGACAATATTTGTCATAATGTATAAGCTACATTTTCACAGTGTTGCTGTCTTTGCAATCATTGTGATGTTTGTGTCATTCAATTGATGCTTTTTCATTTAGGTGAAGATAATACATTTCCCCTCTGGGTTTTTTCCTTTTTCCTCTTGGTTGCTATCAAAGGTGATGGTTCCCCAGACTTTTATCCTTCACTCTGTTATGTGCATTACTCTGTACATAAAAGCAACAATGGATACACATTCTCCAATGCAGCCCTGTGGGAATTTTGTACCAAGGGTTATGGCAGACAGGCAGAGGTGTGAAAAAAATAATTCACACAGTTTGAAAGAAGTAGACAAAAATAATAATAGACAAAGGATGAAAGGTGGATACTTGCAGGTTTGCAAGATATATATTGGTTGAGTTTCAGATGTGTTGAACACAAATACTCCTCAAAAAGTAAACAATACAAGTTTTTAAAAAGATTATTTACTTTCTCAAATAGCCTGACTTTCTCCCTTATCATATTGTGGGACAAAATATTATTTGTTTTGTTTCTTTATGAAATTATATTGTAGCTTTCCACTGAAAATCATGCTCAGACAAGACAAGAAAGATTTAACTGGAGCTCATAGAATTTCCAACACATGAAGCATGATTCATCCAAAGACAGGCATTTTTAAAGATTCATATATTTCAACAGGAAGAGCTCAGCACAAATTCTGCCAGGAATAGGCCAAATCTAAGCAATGCATTTTGATTGTATTAGATATTTTTAACTTGCCACCATGGAACTACTGCGGTGGTGAGATTGTCTACTCATTGTCAGGCAAGAAGTCATGCTGATGATAGCAGTGGTGTTTATAAGGCCTCAAATTTCAGACAGACTTTTGCTGAGACACAAGACTAAGGACGTCTTCAAATTGCCCTTTTGGGCCATTCAGTTACGGTGGCAAAAGGGAAGGTGTACAGGGCAGCTCGTGGTGCCCTGCACATCTTCCCTCCTTCCCACATCATCACATGGTGGGGATGGGACAGGGTACGTTGGCAACCTATCCCTATCAGATGGGAGAAAGGGTGGCAACAAGCATTGCCCTGCCCCCCTTTCCTTCATCATTTGGGGGAAAGTGGAGGAAAAGGCAGGTAGCTCCTTCAGACCTACACAAATTACATTTTCCTTCTCGTAGTGGAGGAGGAAGAGCCTTTTGGTGCTTCTACTCTACTTTGGGAGGAATGTGGGTGGGGCCTGTCATGCATTGCGTGATGGCACACGGCAGACCCCATCCTTCCCATGTAGCAAAGCAGCAAAATGGGACAAACATACCCCTGTGAAGAGGTGGTAAATGTGCCAAACAGCTGTTGGCAATCAGTGGTTGTGTTGGGTGACAATAGTTAAGCATGTCCTTTAGACATGCCCCCGTAGGAGAGATAAGAAAAGGAAAAAGCAGATCGAAACTAGAATTTAAGAAAACCAAGAAAGAAGTAACCACAATAGAGAAGATTGGAAGTCAAACTCTTCAATCCCCCAACCGCCCTTACCTACCCTATTTCTCTCCTTAAACACACCCAATACCCAACGTTCCCTATCCCTACCCTCCTCTAATAACCTCATACTTTTTATTTTTTATAAATATAAATCTTCAATAAAAATCTGTATTTTAAAAAGAAAGGTTTAGAAGGCACAGAGAAGAAGTTCAGGAACTGCAAATGTTCCTCCCTATTAATTGTGGGCCTTTAAAATCCAACTTGAACAAGTACACAGAACTTCACAATGAATGCCTTCAAAATACTGACACACTGATGGAAGAGTTTGACCTGTGGTGTAGAAAATGGAAAAAGATTACACCTGGAGGAAAACCCATCAAATGCATTGGAAGCATATCTTGCCCCTGAAAGACAGTTTTTTCCGAATGTGAAGAAACTTCTTCAGATTTCTGCAACATTGCCAGTGTCAACAGCTACAAATGAAAGGTTGTTTTCAACTGTTACATTTTTGAAAACATACATAAGAAACACAATGAGGCAAGAAAGACTGACTGGACTTGCATTCTTATGTGTCCACCAAAGTTTATAGATGGAGCCTGATTTCTATCAAAGGGTATTGACACAGTTTTCAAGTGTTTCCAACTGGCCTTTTGATATTCTTTTGTAACCACTAAATTGCCAATTAAGAGACATTTTCCAGAGTTTTTTTTAAGACTTGAAACTTTGTAGCTTTTGTTGTTGATTTTCCTTCACAAATCTACCAAAGAGAAAGCAAAAAAAACAACAACAACAAAAAAACTAGTTACTCAAATAAGCATCTGTTAATATCTATCCTCCTTTCCATACTTTTCCCTTGAGTCTGAGCCAACATTTAATAGCATTCAAGCAGGCGTCACATAAAGGACATGTATACTAATATAATTGTGACTACTTCTCCAGTTTTCCTCTTTTAGACAGTATTTTAGAAACAGTTCAGCAAAGCCTAAAACACCATCCTTGTTGTGTCTATTGTTACATGCATCACTTGGTAGAGAGTGACAGGGACTTTAATTTCATCTTCATCCAGAGTAATTTCAGACTAGTTTCTGTTGCCTTCTCAGATAACCTGTGTCAGAAGAAGGATGAGAAAGTGTTCCCTGCTAATTCTCTTGGGTTTCTCTGTAATTTTCAGCACCACCAGTGATAGTATCTTGCATCATTTATCCCAGAACTATATTGAAGCACCAGCTTTTGATGGTTCCAGATGCCAGATGGTGGTGTAGGAGGGATTTCTTCTCTTCACCCTGGAGTGTATAGTATAATAGTAAATAGAATTCTATTCTAATAGCATCAGTCCAGGTAAGATTGAAACTGTGTTAGGAGGGAAGATGACTCAAAAATGTCAACTGGTGAAAATGTGGCAGCTAGGTTACCTCTTTATCTACACAATAAAAAGGGCATTCCAATACAAAATGTGAAGATCTATTATGATTCATAAAAGGATTCTTGGCTGAAGTAGATGCTGCATCCAGGAACAGCAAGTCAGTAAGAAACATAGGGAAATTTTTTATTAGGCTGTAAAAAGTGAAAATAAGAAATACAGTAGAGTCTCACTTATCCAACACTCGCTTATCCAACGGTCTGGATTATCCAACGCATTTTTGTAGTCAATATTTTCAATACATCGTGATATTTTGGTGGTAAATTCGTAAATACAGTAATTACTACTTAGCATTACTGCATATTGAACTACTTTTTCTGTCAAATTTGTTGTATAACATGATGTTTTGGTGTTTAATTTGTAAAATCATAACCTAATTTGATGTTTAATAGGCTTTTCCTTAATCCCTCATTATTATCCAACATATTTGTTTATCCAATGTTCTGCTGGCCTGTTTATGTTGGATAAGTGAGACTCTACTGTACTGTAATCTTGTCCATCCATCAGAAAATAACTGTTGTTGTTTTTTTCAGTTTAGTGACACAGTATGACTTTCTTAGGATCACTAGAAGAGCTGGAGCCTCTGGTGGCCTAGGGGATAAAAGCCTCATGACTTGAAGGTTGGGTTGCTGACCTGAAGGCTGCCAAGTTTGAATCCCACCCAGGGGAGAGTGTGGATGAGCTCCCTCTATTAGCTCCAGCTCCATGTGGGGACATGAGAGAAGCCTCCCACAAGGATGATAAAACATCAAAACATCAGGGTGTCCCCTGGGCAATGTCCTTGCAGACGGCCAATTCTCTCACTTCAGAAGCAACTCTGGTTGCTCCTGACACGAAACAAACAAACAAACAAAAAACTAGAAGAGCTGCAGTTTCCCAAGAACAGCTCTGATTATGAAGGATGTTCCCAGTGTCTCTGTAAGATGTGCTAAGACTTTTTTCTTCCACTTCATTCTTTGCTTTCCCATGCCATGCTGGCAGTTATATAAAAAGCTTGCACTAATCCTCAGAACCCCTAAAGAAAGTGAGTTAGAGAGAGAGAGGAGGGGGGGGGGGCAAGGCAGACATTGACATTGGCAGCTGATGTGAATGGATACATATGAATGGACAATATAAATCCTTTTGGGGCCACATGAAAAGAAACTTACTATTCCTCTTGGTCTGACAGTACTGATAGGATTTTTTTTAAAGGTGTGAGCAACTCAGAGGTAGCTCCATGCTCCCCTCAGCTATCCTCCATCTGGGTTAAGGAAATCTCAAGGTTGCAAAGTAAGCAGAGGACAGAAAAGTGGGCCCCCAGGGTATCATACACTTTCCTGCACATGTATACTGCCAGAATTTCTCCAAATGAAATGGAATCTTGTTTGATTTTTCTTTTTTAAGTGCTAAAATGTCTTCCTGCCTACCATTTAGGAGCACTCGCTCTCCTTTCAAGCTATTGATATCTTTAAGGCTGCAAGCTGTGTTAAAGTGTTCTACCACAGATTTGTTTCTATACAGTCCAGAAAGTACATTGAGCATTATATACAAATGTTAACTAACATGTTTAAGTTTGTCCTAGATGAAAGTCTCATTTTGGTACTTCTCATCAGTCTTTAATTTCCACTAATAGCTCAATCTCACAGTTATTACAAGATTCCATGTGTGATAAATAGATAGCAATCATTGGAGCTGATCATAAATCAGAATCTTCTAGGGCAGTTGTTCTCAACTGTGGGTCCCCAAGTGTTTTGGCCTACAACTCCCAGAAATCCCAGCCAGTTTACCAGCTATTAGGATTTCTGGGAGTTGAAGGCCAAAACATCTGGGGACTCAAAGGTTGAGAACCACTGTTCTAGGGGCATTTATTTTTAACTGCCATCAAGTCAACTTCAATTTATGGTGTATTTATGAATGAGACCGCCACCTTGTCATCAGCTCTGCTCTGCTCTTGTAGTTTATGGGCTGTGTCTTCCTTGATCAAGTCTATCCAGTCTTTCCCTTTTCTTACTACCATATTAATATGCATTATATTGTCTTTTTAATATCAATTGGTAATATATCCAAAGTAACAGAGTTCTAGTTTAACCTTCTTGTCCCCTAGGGAAAGTTTAGGCTTGATTTGCTCAAGGACCCATTTGGGTGAACTGTTCTCATTTACATGGTAATATTGATACCCTCTACTGTTACAATTAGATGCAAATTATGGTATGATGCTTTGTAATAGAGATAAGCATATTGAAATATAAACTAGACAATGTACCATTTTTCTAGTAAGTAGGAAAAAAAGTCTTTTACATATAACGAGTCAGGAGCTTTGTGTGCTAATAAAGAGAAAACTCAATGCTATAAATATTACTCCAGTGAATTTTTTTTTACAAAATGATCTTTATTTAAATTCTATGTTTACAGATAAAAAAAGAAGAGAAAGAAAGAGAGAGTGAGGGGAGGGAAAACTTGGGGTGGAGGGGTAGAGTTGGAGAGGGGAAAGAGATACGGGGTTGGGAAGAGTTAGGGTTGCTGCTGCTCAGTCGTTTAGTCATCTCCGACTCTTCGTGACCTCATGGACCAGTCCACGCCAGAGCTCCCTGTCGGCTGTCACCGCCCCCAGTTCCTTCAAGGTCAAGCCAGTCACTTCAAGGATACCGTCCATCCATCTTACTCTTGGTCGGCCTCTCTTCCTTTTTCCTTCCATTTTCCCCATTTTCCAAGCTTTCCTGTCTCCTCATGATGTGGCCAAAATACTTCAGCTTTGCCTCTAATATCCTTCCCCCCAGTGAGCAGTCGGGCATTATTTCCTGGCGGATGGACTGGTTGGATCTTCTTGCAGTCCAATGCACTCTCAGGATTTTCCTCCAGCACCAGAGTTCAAAAGTGTCTATCTTCCTTCGCTCAGCCTTCCTTATGGTTCAGCTCTTGCAACCATAGGATACTATGGGGAATACCAATGCTTTGACTATGTGGACCTTCATGGCCAGTGTGATGTCTCTGCTCTTCACTATTTTGTCAAGGTTGGCCATTGCTCTCCTCCCAAGAAGTAAACGTTTTCTGATTTCCTGGCTTCAGTCTGCATCTGTAGTGATCTTCGCGCCTAGAAATATAAAGTCTGTCACTACCTCCACGTTTTTTCCTTCTATTTGCCAGTTATCAATAGGTTTAGTTGCCATGATCTTGGTTTTCTTGACGTTTAACTGCAATCCAGCTTTTGCACTTTCTTAATTTTTGATTTGCATTGCAAGTAAATCTGCCTATTTTTAGTGGCAACGTATTATTCTGTGGCTAGTTCACAATTATTTAATCAAAGCATTAATTAATTTTGATCTGTTGTTCCTGAAAGCACTAAAACATTTGCTCTGTTTGGTTATTGGCTGTCTTTCTTTTTTCTGATACTATTGATTGTTTTTATAAAGGATTTTGTGATATACTATATTCTCGAATGTTGTTGTTATGAGTGCTTTTTTTAGGCTGATAAGTGAGAGCACAGTATGCAAATGTAGAAACTGGATTCATAGCAGGATAGCTGGCCACAGGTTAGATTCGAATGAGGAATTTGTAAACAATCCATTTCTTTTTTACATGCATAAAAGGAAATGGTTAAAAAAGAAACCTTGTAATGGTCAAAGCCCTGCTCAAACTCCCACCCAAATCTTCAGCCACTTTCACTCTGTTTTTTTGTAATATTTATTTATAATATTTTTGTAATATTTATTTATTTATTTACAGTATTTATATTCTGTCCTTCTCACCCCGAAGGGGACTCAGGGCGGATCACATTATGTACATATAGGGCAAACATTCAATGCCCATAAACACATCGAACTGAGACAGAGACAACAGACAGATGCAGAGGCAATTTAACCTTCTCCTGAGGGGATGTTCGATTCTGGTCACGGGGGGAGCAGCTGCTTCATCATCCACTCTGATGGCACTTCCTCACTCCAACGTTGTAAATTAGTTAAACTTGCCTCCCCACTTTTATAAGTGGTACCTTATTTCCTACTTGATAGATGCAACTATCTTTCGGGTTGCTAGGTCAGCAACGAGCAGGGGCTATATTTTATTTTTAATTGACGGGTGCTCACCCTGCCACGGGCTGGCCTCGAACTCATGACCTCATGGTCAGAGTGATTTATTGCAGCAGCTGTTTACCAGCCTGCGCCACAGCCCGGCCAAAATAGGTATTTCCAAAGGTATGACCAAAGAGCATCCCTCAAGGAGGCACAACTGAAGGGAATAGATGGGATACTGAAAGACTGTAATCTATCAGCACACACTTCTAAAAGGGTTTGCAAATGTGAGAGGTCAGAAATCAAAGTGCTACAGAGCCACAGTCTTCACTGAGTGTATTAGAATGTTTACCATATGCAATGTTACAAAGTCAACATCAATCTACAAAGGGAACAAAAGTGCAGTCTATTCTTAGGAAGTGATTTATTACATGTGAAATAACTTTTATCTTCAATGACGTTCTGGCATCGTTCTGTATAAAATTATCAACCCTTCTTCTAATGGCAATTATTATGCTGGCATTGTAGCCAAAATGACCATATATTGACAAAGGAGCAAATCTGATAGATCGTTAATCCTGTCAGCATGTAGTCTGATTGATCAGGATGAATATATCAGAAGAAAGAAAAATTAATCCTGATAGAAAAGTCCAAAGCACTTTATGGATTAGTCAGTGAAAATATGGAACCTGAGAAGAGCCATGCTCGATGAAGTGAAGGGCGATTTAATCCAGATTTTTTCCTTCAGATCCCAAGCATATGGCTATGGGAAATCCACAATGGTGCTATGAATGTAACAGCTCCATCATTTCCATGTTCCTCAGCATGTACAAACTAGGGAACAATTCATGAATAGTATGTCACAGCAACAATATCATGCCACATCAAAGCAACAAGTTTATTTATATTCAGCTCCAAAGAGACACATGTGTCTTTGTGCAAAACTTGTGGGTTTGGCATAAAAATGTGATTTCTCTTCAAAAATCCCATGTGTGTCTCCTGCAAACTGTTTTATTACACAAAAAGTGTGCATTTTGTGCAAAACTCCTCTCATTTTACAAAAAGCCATGTGTACTTCTGGGTAGAATTATTTCCTGTAAAACTGTCAGATGTGTAAAAAAGGGGGCAAAAACTAAGCAAAATGCCTACATTTTCTTGTTATTCTTCCCAGTCAAGCGTTATCAAGTCTTGAGAGCCCCTTTTTCTTTTGAAATGAATATACTTCTATTTCTATTGTTGGATAGTATTCTAGAGATTAGACCTCAACAATACATTTGGTGTTTTATCTAAGGGGAAGCTTTAGAAAGAATTTTAAGATTTATCTCCATGCTAAACTTTTTAATTATTTTGAGCAGAGGCAAACATTTTAGGCAAGACCAGCACACTTTTTCAGGGGCTTGTCTTTCATAAACCGAGGGGAAGAAGTCTTTACCATGAGATTAATTAAGTAAAATTTTAAAATGTAGAATGGTTACCAGATGCAGTCAGAACAAAAATGAGGTCTATTCTTGGGAAGTGATTCATTACATGTGAAATAGTTTTTGTTTTGAAGGCTGTTCCGATGCTGCTCTTGGTAAAATTATTATCTATTCTTCTATTGACAGCCATAATTCTGGAGGTATAAAGTACATTCCCATACATTTTGGTGATTATTCAGAGGTGATTATTTAATAAGTTTGGAGTGGTATCATCAGAGAATACTATCTAATACAAACAAACAAACAGATAAAAACAATCAAACTCTAGGTCAGCTGATCGAAGGAGATAAAAAAGGCTAAGGTTATTAGTGACCATTAGTCATGATGGTTATATATTAGTGTCTGTTTTGTCTATATAATTATGTATTAGTAACAGAGTTTCTAGGCAACTGTGAGGAGGATCCCTTTTCATCTAACTGTCCTGCTTATGAGTTTTTCCATCTTGTTATCTTTTGTGAGAACAGAATAGTTGCCTGGAAAGGTTTTTTGATATGATGCAGCATGGTCCTATTTATGTTCTTAAAACTAATATACTGTACTATAGAAAAAAGAGAGCTTCATGGGATTGACACCTGAAAATGTCAACGATTTTATAAATCTATAGCTACATCCATACATATAAATAAACCATTATCAAGATTTCAACCTATACTACATTGGGAGCATTTTGCATTAGGATTCTTGCTTGGTTTTCAGAGTCTAACTCTTTGAGGAAAAAATGGGTACTATTGAGAGAAGTTGTAGCTATAATGTCATGTTAAACAATGAGGCGAACTTCAGCAAGGGCATTATCACACACAAGTCAAAAATTGGATTCTATAGTAGTCAACCCATCATTTAAGGCTGCTGGATTAGGGCTGGATAGCCATTCTCTCCATCACACTCCCATTATATTGTACTTAAAAACAAACAAACAATGCATGTGATTTATCTCATAGCCATAAGATAAGTTTTTATTGTTTTTAAAAAAGTACTTTCCATATATGCTTTGACTACAAGTCTCTTACAAATTGGGGTTACAGCATCTGATCATATCCAGTTTTACTCATGAGAGAGAAGAGGGTCAAAGACAGACATAATGTCTAAGATTATTCGCTCAACACACAGCCACACACACTATATTTTGTTACTAAATACTGGTTTTAACTTTTTCTACATAACTGAATTGTTGCTTCTCTCTTCTGTGAAGAAAGGTGAAGGGCAGCAGCAGTTTGGGCCAAAGGTGAAGAAAAATTCATTTATTAAAAACATCAGCAAATCGTCATACTTCTCACCACCTAGCAGAATAGGCAGATATCAGAATTTAACCTGCAATTTCGGGTTTTAATCTTGCACACACACACTCAGAGTCTCAAGAAGGAAGAAAATCCTATGGTGAAGAAACACATCAAACACAGCATGCTCACAGCTTTTTTTATTTAGTCTATGCCCATGTCCATTATGCTTTGTCTTACCCAGGGGTCCCCAAACTTTTAAAACAGGGGGCCAATTCACGATCCTTCAGACCATTGGAGGGCCAGACTATAGTTGGCCACCAAGCAATAATAATAATAATAATAATTAATAATAATAATAACAACAATAATAATAACAAAGAGGGTTGGAAGAGACCCGTTGGGCCATTGAGTCCAAACCCCTTCTGCCTTTGTGCACTGAAAGCACAAGCAAAGCACCCCTGACAGATGGCCACCCAGCCTCAATGTTAATAATAATAATAATAATAATAATAATAATAATAATAATAATAATAAAGAGAGTTGGAAGAGACCCCTTGGGCCATTTAGTCCAACCTCCTTCTGCCTTTCTCGACCAAAAGCACAAGCAAAGCATCCCTGACAGATGGCCACCCAGCCTCAATGTTAATAATAATAATAATAATAATAATAATAATAATAATAATAATAATAATAATAATAAGGATTGTAAGAGAAGAAGAAAACCTTTGAGTCATTTAGCCCAACCCACTTCTGCCCTTGTGCCGTGCGGGCTGGATAAATAGCTTCAATGGGCCCCTTAGTTTAGGGACCCCTGGTCTTACCCATCTTTCTATCTAGTAAGAAAAGTCCTTCCATACAGTGAGAATTTCTAGCTTTTCCTCTAGCACCGTGGTTCTCAACTTGTGGGTATCCAGGTGTTTTGGTCTATAACTCCCAGAAATCCCAGTCAGTTTACCAGCTGTTAGTATTTCTGGGAGTGGAAGGCCAAAACATCTGGAGATCCACAGGTTGATAGCCACTGCTCTAGCAGGTCATGCTGGGCCACACCCAAAAGATAACTCAGGTTTTCTCTGATCCTTAATATATCTAGCAATCGCACCAAGGGAGACATCTTGGAGAATATAGTATGTCCTTAAAAATCCCTGAAATTTGTTTTTCTACCTCCCTATAAACATTTTGCAACAAATAAATAAGAAACACTACATTATTTTCAGGAGCTGTCTTAAGTTCCACACTGGGGGGAAAAAAACAGCATAAAAATGGAATCAACAAATAAGCAAAACCCATACTTGTGGAATTTTTGCCAGCACAATGAGTCTCTGATTTCAGCAAGCCATGTTTAGTCTTGTCCTCTTTTCTCAAAGTATTAGAATGATATATTTCTCTCTCACTCTTTCTCATGTACACATGCTCCATCTATATTCTTTGTTCTTTCCATCTCACTCAGTTCACTTTTTATTTTTTATCTTTCTTTCCAGAGTTTGAAAGTTACCCCACACTGTCTATTCTCTTTATAGATTATCTTTCTAGCTGAAGGCTGCGCTTCTAATGTAATTTCTATAACTTTTCATTTGTTTAGAGGTTTCCCTTTCAGATGCATGTCTTACTCCCCCAAGTGTATTGTTTTCCACGAACACTTTGTGGTTTATATTTGCACTCCATACATAGTTCAGTTTTAAACAGCAATTCATGTGGTGCTTTGCCTGGGAGGATTAAAAATTAACCAACCTTGAAACTTTCATCTTATTTCATTGTTTGTTTTGCCTTCACAGAAGAAGAATATTGAAATCCAAGAAACCTGAATTCTTTAACTTCCATTTGATTGCTTTTTTCCCTCTGTATATTGTTGTAGTTTACTTCTATTAAGTCAACTTCAACTTACGGCAACCCTAAAAATGAGAGACCTTTTAGTCATTCTGTTATCAACAGTCCTGCTCAGTTCCTGCCAATTCAGGGCTGTGGTTTCCATGACTGAACCTATTTATCTGGAATGTGATCTTCCACTTTTCCTACTGCCTTCTATTTTGCCAAGCATTGTTGCCTTTTCTAATTACTATAACTTAATAATGATTAACCAAATGAAGCAGTATGAATATTTTTGTTTCAAACATAAGCACAATCACTCAAAAGTTGGTGTGTACCAATTTTCCTAATAAATGTGAATGATGTCCAACACAATAATTATAGCTTAACTACAATAATGTTGCTTGGATTTTATACAGATTCATTAAAGGTTTGGCTTGTACAGAAATAATACAGTCCAGTAATATTGAACAAGTCATGAACAGATTATTTACATTTTAATAATTTTATACCAGATAGCTGAAATATTAGAATCCTATGAGGTACCAGCATTCTTGGACAGTGAACATGAAAGATTGTAGCTCTGTACCTCATACTGTGTTTACCCGAAAATAAGACAGTGTCTTATATTAATTTTTGCTCCCAAAGATGATCTAGGTCTTATTTTCAGGGGATGTCTTACTTTTCCATGAAGAAGAATTCACATTTATTGATGAACAAAAAAAATGAACATTTATTATATCATGTACAGTAGTTGTCATCACAAACCAGCATAACCAGACAAACTGTGAATCCTATCAAGAATTTCTTGTTACTACCATTATTTCCATGTACAACAATCTATGGTACGTACATTTACCAATCCTGCATGCTCTGGTGTTCTGTTCGGCGGGCATGCTTCCAAACACAAACAGTGCTAGGTCTTACTTTCGGAGGAGGCCTTATATTTAGCAATTCAGCAAAACCTCTACTAGGTCTTATTTTCTGGGGATGTCTTATTTTAAGGGAAACAGGGTAGTGACACCAAGGCCTACAAAGTAGACATTTTAGGACATTGCTTATCTGTTCACAATGCAAATAATGAATTTACCTGACATTGACTTCTGCAAGAGGGTAGAAGATAAGAAAACTAGCTGATTATGCACAATTTTAGGGCTGTGCTAAACTTCTTTATGCCTAATTTGTCATATCTATTTTGTAAGATTTGTACACAGGACACAATACTAAGCAACGCAAGGAGTGCCCACACAGAAAACTTAAGATTCAAATCACTTATCCAAACTTTTCAGAAGAGTTACATAAGTCTCGTAAACGGCTCCTGGTCTCTGCCGAAAGGGCCGGGTTTGGTTCTCCCAAAAAGCCCTGATGGGGTGGTGTGGGGGGCTCAGGGCAGGTGGGTGGGTAGATGGCCAATCAAAGAAGAAGTCCCTCTGGAACATGGCCAGCCAAGAGAGACAGCCAGAGACCACACTCATATTGAGGCTTTAACGTGGGTAGGCATCGGTATTCTGAAGTGAGCAGATTTCTTATAAATGTAGTTTTGAGTGGTGCCTTTTGAATTCTCTGTCCTGAGGTCCTTGCCTTCCCAAATTACATTTCCAAGAATTCCTTCCTGGAAGTTTTGGTGTTCATTCTCCAAAGGGATTTCAAGATAAAAGGGGATTGTTGGGTGTTGAATCAACCCCATCATTTACCTAGTAGGTTTCCTATCCTCATCATCGTTGTCATCATCATTATTTCAAAGGCTGGAGGGGCATTTCTTAGGGGTACTTTGACTGTGTTTGGTTATCCGGCCTGGCAGAAGGGGGTTCAACTGGATGGCCCCTGTGGTCTTCCAGTGAAATAGCACTGTTAAGTTTATGTTGGTTAAAATTCCCTAAAAATCAGTGGATGTGCAAATATTTCTGAAACTTGGGGGGGGGGGGGGGATGATTTATCTATTTATTTATTTCCAGCATTTATACCCCGCCCTTCTCACCCGGGGAGACTCAGGGCAGCTTACAACAGTTGGCAACATTTAATGCCAAGAACATAATAATAAAACAAAAACAGTACATATAATCAATTAAAACTATAAAAATACATCATTAAATACATTATAACAATTAAAACATATGTAAATTAGATCCATTTCTCTAAAAACCTCATGCTTGGGTTATGATGGCTTGGGTTATGTTGTTACATTGAAAATTGAAATTCAAGAAAATAGCTCTTGTAGCTTTTAAAAAAAAGTTGTTAAAAAAACAAAAAGCATTATATTGTTATGGTGACAATACAGACCCCTTATTATATTTTAGAAACATTTTAAAAATAATTTTCTGCCTTCCCTAATTTAGTAATGAGTATTGAAACATTTTTTGTTTCACTTGCATGAGGCACTGCAGCACCCAAGTGTTTGTAAAGGGGCTAACAGCAAGAATGGCCTTTCATTGACATTCCAATCACCAGAGCCAATTTTATTACTGAGGTTGAAAATTATTTCACAATGCAATTAATGCCATGTCTTCCAACATGGATGATTCCTTGGGCTTATGTCCAAACACCTAATTCTAGCTGTTTACAATAGTTGGCAATTGGAACTACTGTTTTTGTGCTAAGGAACATGTCTGCTAGTTGCTATAAATAAATGCTCCACCTCTTGCAATCACATGTTTCCTGGCTCAGGGTTTTGTATATTCAGGAAAATCCTTCATTGTATATTCCAAAACTCTCTAGTGTGGGCATTGACAACTTTTATCTCATGAAATCTAGAATGATCCAGGAGTCACGCAAGGCATGTTGTTGTTGTTGCTGTTGTTGAAACCTCCACTAAGTGCATAAGCATTATTAATATAAGACCCTGTTTCCCTGAAAATAAGACATCCCCTGAAAATAAGATCTAGTAGAGGTTTTGCTGAATTGCTATATATAAGACCTCCCTGAAAGTAAGACCTAGCAAAGTTTTTGTTTGGAAGCATGCCCGCCGAACACCAGAGCATGCAGGATCGGTAAATGTATGTGACATAGATTGTTGTACATGGAAATAATGGTAGTAACAAGAAATTCTTGATAGGATTCAGTTTGTCTGGTTATGCTGGTTTGTGATGATAACTACTGTACAGTATATAATAAATGTTCTTTTTTTTGTTCAACAATAAATGTGAATTCTTCTTCATGGAAAAATAAGACATCCCCTGAAAATAAGACCTAGTGCATCTTTGGGAGCAAAAATTAATATAAGACACTGTCTTATTTTCAGGGAAGCACGGTAGCACTTTTTAGTTAAAATACCAAACTCTCATTTTTCTTTGATTCTGTTTCTTTGAAACATAAAGGTTAAATCAGTACTAATGGACCAATATAGATCTAGGAAAGAAATGTTAATTAGATGCATATTGATTATGACTATTTTGCTGAGTGAAAGCATTTAAGAGCAGTGCTGAAGGGCAAGTGTTGCACATGCCAAATTCAGACCATTTAACAGCAGCATAGAAAATACACAGCATTCAACTTTTGTTTAATATGAGCCATATCATAATTACTAGGTGTAAAAGGCTGGTGGTCTGAAAAATGACAGCAGTTTGCATCATATGAGACCAAAATAATATTTAATATACAATTTAATAAAAAAGAGGGGGAAATAGTCAAACAAGGTGTAGCAGTTGTATCTGCTAATGAGGAAATATTTGGGGGCCCATCCATACAGGGCCCTGTCCCAGGACCTGTCTGGTTTATTACCAGAGGCTTTCAAATGATGTCTCTGTTGCAGCTCAACTGCCTACTTGATCCTTTTTTAATCAAACACAGATAAACAAGAATAGTAAGTTTATTAAGAAAAGAATATCTAATATAAAAACAGTTTCAAAATATATCAAATGCCGGCTGAGATCTTTTGGCACGGCACCCAGTGTGCTGATCACTACCGGAACTACCTGCACTGGTTTCTGCCAGAGTCTTTGAAGTTCAATCTTGAGGTCCTGATAAGCGTCTGAGTTTTTCCTATTGTTTTTCGTCAATGCGACTGTCACCTGGGATGGCAACATCAATGATCCAAACATTTTTCTTTTCCACAACTGTGATGTCTGGTGTGTTGTGTTCTAGAACTTTGTCAGTCCGGATTCGGAAGTCCCACAGTATCTTTGCGTGCTCATTTTCCAATACTTTTGCAGGTTTGTGATCCCACCAGTTCTTTACTGCTGGGAGGTGGTACTTAAGGCATAAATTCCAATGAATCATTTGGGCCACATAGTTGTGCCTCTGTTTGTAGTCTGTCTGTGCAATTTTCTTACAGCAGCTGAGGATATGATAAATGGTTTCATCGGCTTCCTTGCACAGTCTGCATTTTGGGTCATCAGCTGATTTCTCGATCTTGGCCTTAATTGCATTTGTTCTGATGGCTTGCTCCTGGGCTGCAAGGATCAGGCCTTCTGTCTCCTTCTTCAGGGTCCTATTCGTGAGCCATAGCCAGGTCTTCTCCTTATCAGCTTTTCCTTCAATTTTGTCAAGGAACTTTCCATGCAATGTTTTGTTGTGCCAGCTGTCAGCTCTAGTTTGTAGTGTGGTTTTCTTGTACTGGTTTTTTGTCTGCTGTGCTTTGATGAGTTTCTGATGATGATGATGATGATGATGATGATGATATAGACATTTGATGCTCACATTTGAGGGACATGAATATGGTAGTGCTATTGTCATGTAATTCCTTCTTGTGTAGACCTTGACCTGCTAACATGACAGAGGCCTCAGATGGAAAGTATTATAACAAAGAAATGACAGATCATACAGAAATCTATAATTAGTTAATTCATTACAATTAAACTATTAACTGCAAAAATTCTCCAGTGAAGAACCTCCAGTGAGGAACACCATTTTCCTACCCCATTGTATATAATGGGATTTGATCATCTACATATTTTGGTATTCACAGGGATCCACTCTAGTTTATTTATTTATTTATTACAACATTTATATCTCACCCTTCTCACCCAACAGGGGACTCAGGGCGGCTCACAATAAACCAGGCATATATACAAATTATAAAATACAGTAAAAAAAGCAATTAAAATTAGTTAGTTAGTCAATTACAACAACATTCCTAGAAATACAATAATAAATATACAGATACAAATAAATAAATATACAGTAAGGTTTAGCGCTAGAGTGGCAGCATTATCTAGAACACTGCTTCTAAAACTCTGGGTCCCAACCCCAAATGAAGTCTGTTAGCTCAATGTTGGTGTCATGAAAACATTGGCAACAGTAAAAGGTTTTTGAATGCCACATAGTGACTGTTTTACACAAATTTGTTAGCAACAACATGCAGTAGATCTGCAGAAAATTTTTCAGCTGTACTTAATAAAAAGGAAAACCAGCCTGTTTAGCAAGCTTTGCAAATGCTGATTTATTATCAGTAATTGTTTGATTTTATATCTATTTTGCATACCTATCTACCCTGTATAAATTATCACATGGAAGGGGGTCACAAGTGGAAAAGGTTTATAAAGCCCTGATCTAGAACATTTTTATTTTTGCATAGAGTCCGGTGTTGGAATTGATAGACTACTATGTCTGAGACCCATTGCACCAAATATTATGGGCAGGTGGTAGATACTGGGGAAAAACAAGTTCCCATTGCAGAAGTCCAGATTGGAACACTATGGTTCTCATTTAAGACCATCCTTGCTATAATGAGGTTTTCCTTGTGCATAATACTGTACTTGATCCTCCAACCTCTGTTCATATAATACCATTTCCATTTAAGTAATATATCTCCACTGCAGTTCACTTCAATGATATATTACAGTAACATGTCATTAGTGCAACAGCGGTACAAGGTGCTTTGATGATGTATTAACCGAATACATCATCAGAATGAGTCACTCTCTTGATGTATAACTCAAAAGATGGTACTGTCTAGGGTAATGTGCACCATTTAATACATCAGGGAAAACATTAGGATCTTAGAAACAGCCTTTATGGGCAAACATGGTTAGCTAAATTTGAGATTTTCTATGGCTAAATCCTGTTTTTACAGGAATTATTTAAAAGGTAACATGTTTGAATGTCTAAATTAATTCCTTTATTAAAAAATTGAGAATTAAAAAACAATTAAAGCACAGTTGTTGGCCCATCCTTGGTCTAATTTGCCATTTATTATCCTAGTTATACTTGTTCTTTAGTATTCAAATCTGTACAAAACTGTATAAAAAGCTATTCATCCCCACTATGTAAAATGTAGATTATCTACTGCTCTTGGTTTTTTTAAAATATTTTAAATCTTTTTTCATATATATTGTATCCAAAGAAGAATATAAGTTGTAACAAGCCATAGCATTTATAAAATATTGCTTAGAAATATGACTAATCAATAAAGCACTGAAAACAATAAAAAACAACTATGATCAATAATGTCACAAGTCAAATGACAATCTGAATATAAATTAAATGTTATAAAGGTTTTACAGCTCGGGTAAATGGAGAAGAAAGAAAACCTGACAAAGCTCACAGAATCTTCAATGAGGAGTCAAAGTTCTGTCCCAATTGTTTTTTTAACAGCGTACATTAGTTATTAAGTATGAGTTATCTTCAGATGATGACAAAATTGAAGGAAAAGCTGATAAGGAGAAGACCTGGCTCTGGTTCACAAATGGGACACTGAAGAAGGAGACAGAAGGCCTGATCCTTGCAGCCCAGGAGCAAGCTATCAGGACCTCAAGATTGAACTTCAAAGACTCTGACAGAAACCAGTGCAGGTGGTCCCGGTGGTGATCGGCAGATTGGGTGCCGTGCCAAAAGATCTCAGCCAGCATTTGGAAACAATAGACATTGGCAAAATTATGATCTGCCAACTGCAAAAGGCCACCCTACTGAGATCTGCGCGCATCATCCGAAAATACATCACACAGTCCTAGACACTTGGGAAGTGTTCAACTTGTGATTTTGTGAAACGAAATCCAGCATATCTGTCTTGTTTGCTGTGTCATACAATATAACAATACCTTTATTTGTATACCGCTCTATCTCTCCAAGGGGTTTCAGGACAGTTTCCATCATAGGTAAAACATTCAATCACCAGAACAAGAAACATACAACACAGCCATAATAAAAACATCAACACAATTACTATTAGCACAACATATTCATTTAAAAGTAAATCCATTTCAGGACTAGTCCATTAGGTGAGATTCAACTGCCAATGGATGGGATTCTAGGGTGGACCTAAGCAGCTACGAGAGGCTGAGACCAGTGCTAGAGGGTCCAGGGCTAGTGCAGCACAAGACATGGGTAAAGTGTGGCTATTTATTTACAATTTTGGGTCCTAGTTTAATTTTAGGTATGTTCTTTAGTCTTTTGAATGTTTTTATCTGTTGAGTTGCATAATATGTTGTTCATATTTTGTTTAAATTATGCTCTGCTTTGAATTTGGAATTGTATAGGCTGTTTATATTACACTTTCTGTTGGCTGCACTGAAATTTCATGATAAAAGGGAAGGAAAAACATATTTCAATAAATAATAAATACCGGCAAAAGACCGGCATCATTAGATGCTACAATTACGGAACTCTTTTATTATAGCTAGGCCTGATGATGCCACCCCACAAACCCCTAATTTTTCATCCTTCAGGACTTCTAAGGCACTAGGATCAGGGCAATGGGAAATGACAATAGTAAGGCACATCCAGCTAGATAGCTAGAGAGACACCTCAGGACCTTGTTGCAGCTGCTTGTCTTTATGCTCCCCATGATCAAGAGAGTGTCACAGATCTCATTTTCAGTACCCTAGACTGATCCATTTCAGAACCTTTTGGTTGAGGTCTTATCGGGCTGAAATGTTAAAATTCCAGAGTCATGTTTGGTTGTAAAGACCGTAACTGTGAATCTCTAGCACTTAGGAAATCATAAATCCAATTTATAATCTCTTAACTACTGAACAGGATGCCAACCATAAAATTAATTAATTAATATGCAGGTTCACATGGCTGCAATTTAACTGAAGAACTGTCCCTGGAGACTCCAAGAGAAGTATTTTCTGGTAAATAGATGTATTGCTTTCACACCTCTGTTCTGCAGACCAGCTACATGATAGCATATATCACCTTACACTGTTCTTTGAAGCCAGTAACAATTTGTATCTTTCTGTATCCTATTATATTCTGACCCTAACCCCTCAATGCTATAACTGTATTCAAGGCCGTAGCCAGAAAAAAATTTTTTTGGGGGGGGGGGGGGTTGAAACTTTTTTTAGCAAATCATGAAGAGTAGTTTGATAACACAAAAACAGCATTTTTATTACATTCCAAAGACCCTTATTGCTCCGTAAAAGGTATAAGATACCAGGTATGCAATGTTTGTAAGGCCAAAAATAGCCAAAACCAATTAAAACACACGATGTAAGTGGAATTAACAGCAGATAAAACTGATAAAACCAGGATTAAAACTTATAACCAGCATTTAAGATAGCAATGACCTAGGTAAAAGACTACCAAGGGTAACAGGCATGTTTCATCGTGCCATAACATAAAATACTTTAAATTATATGGTTTCGAGTATATTTTATATAGACTTCATTAAATCAAATGTCTATTTTAGTTACAAAGTTTCAAGTCTTAAAATAACTGAAAATGATTGTTAATTGATAATTTATAGTTACAAAAGAATACCACAACGTTTGTTAGAAACACTTGAAAACTGTGTCAATACACTTTGACAGAAATCAGGCTCTATTGATAAACTTCGGTGGACATTCAAGAGTGCAAGTCCAGTCAGTCTTTCTTGCCTCATTGTGCTTCTTGTGTATGTTTTCAAATGTTTAAGGGTTGAAAACGACCTTTCATTTGTAGCTGTTGATACTGGCAATGTTGCAGAAATCTGAAGAAGTTTCTTCACATTCGGAAAAAAAATGCAAGCCCTGACTGATCCTGGCTGCTTCTCCTTGGGAGCCTACGCCGCTCTCCTCCAGGCTGCTTTCCGGAGCTTGCTTAGCAGCCAGGCCAAGCAGGCCTTCTTAGGTAAGCCTGTGCCTTTTCCTTGAGCCAGCAGGAAGGGAAGGGAAGCCGAAATGTTTTGATTCTCTCTTGAGATCGCCTTGCAAAAGAAGCGAGAGCAGGGTTCTTCCTTGCTTACTTTTGCTCCTGGTGCATTCATTGTCCAGCCTGGCTGTGTTTCAGCATTGCGATAGCGCAGGGATTTTGCTGTTTCAAGGGGACGCCTGGCCCCACGCAACCGGTCACACACTGTTGAGGACCCAAGCAGCAGAATTTGGTGGGGAAGGAGTTGCCAAGCTCATTCATCGCTATGATAAGTGCCTAGATTTGAATGACGACTATGCCGAGAAGTGGTATTTGGGTGTGGCTATCAACTGCATATGGTAAATGTTTTCTCCTATACTTTGTTCATTTTTAATTCCAAAACGTAATCTACTTTCTGGATAGCCCTCATATAATTTGGAAGCAGCCGTTGAGAAGGCTCTTTCATGGAATCTCATCAAATATGTCTGTAACTGTAGAGAGAGAAAGTCTTCTCATGAAGATCTTAAAACACAGGGAACTCAAAGACGGACGATCCTTTCTTTCAGATGGCAAGGATTTTAAATGGGCTGGTAGGCAGTCAAACTGTTTCAACGGTGGGTTGCATATTGTTTGCAATCAGCTCTAGTCAACAACCTGGTTGCAGCATATTGGAACTACAGAAAAAAAAGAACAATCACCACACGCACGAAATGTACTACATTTATTCTTTAAAAAGCCCAATGTGTTTTGGCTTAGTACAGTTAATAGAGGAAGTATATATGCATGTCTGAAATTTCTGGCAGTGATCTAATTAATGTTCCTGAAGAAGGCTAATTAATTTGTGTACAGGCTGTTGTGCCTTTTAAAGAATAAATTCAATCCATCTACCATATGGAGACATTCTCCTTTAAAAAAAGATTTATAACACATGCTGTCCACTCCAGTCTCTATGCCTAAAACCTTTTGGTTCTACTGATGTTTCCAAATAGTTTCCAAACTATAGTGTGCACCAGTAATTCAAACAGGAGGTAATCAAGGCAGGTACTACCATGGCTAGATCTGATGTCTCAAAGAACTAGATTATTTCTTTTCACAATCTTCTCACGATCTCAATTTTCTTTATTATCTTGTCAAGAAAACCCTAGAACAAGGTTGCCAATAGTTGAATATGACTTGAAGGCACATAACAACAATTCACTTTCCATCAGAATATGTGTTCAGTGTGTGTGTCCGTGCGCACACATGCTCATGCATTTCTGCAGATTGTTGCACAAACTAACTGGAGATTTAAGGAAAGGATTTTACATCCAAATGTGCAACAAAACAAGCAGCACAAACCTTTGGACAGGCATTAAATTAATCTAATAATTTGAGATTTGAGGGCAAAAACGTGGGAGCCCTTTCTAAAACAAAGAGATGGCCATATACAGCCTAATAATCATGAAATTATTGGCAGAAATTATTTTCTTCACCAGGACTGGAGAAATGTATTTGTCTGAAAAGACCATGTGTCTGATGGGTTATGTTTTACGGAATGTTTCAATTCACTCCCACCTTGGATTGCCTGTTTTCTGTTGCAGAATATGCACAAGTCTGTAAGTGTTCCAGATAAAAATGTCGGATGATGTTGGACATCACTTTCAAACAGATGGTCCTTATGTTGACATTGGCCTATATTTGCAAAACTTGAAGAGCTGTGAATTTTCTGCAACATGAACTGTGGTATCCTGAAACATTCAGAAGTGCAGCATGCGGACTATTACACAGCATGAAAGATTTTGAAGTCTTTCAGTTTGCTGTCTTAAGTCATTTATAAGTGGCAATTGTGACATTGTTCTGTTTTTGTGGATTGAATTCTTTAACAGTTTCAGGTGAGGAATGATTAATCAGTGTAGAGAATAGCCTCAGTATTTACTCTTCATTTTAAAAGGCCTCATCAGTTTCCTTAGACAATTTTAATAAGGAAAAAAGAAAAGGGAACATTAAAAACTCACAATGTGGTTAGCATCACAAGATCATTTAAAATGTGTTTCTCATAGACTGCTATTTCAATCCCCCAATACAGGATGTGCTAATAATGTTGGGTGGGTGGTACAGGAATTAAAAATAGCACAGCACTTAAAACAGTATTTTAATTTTGGTGTTCAATTACTAAAGATATTTGAGAGGCACCTTTCCAGCTTTCCCAGGGAAGGTACTTAAAATAACATTCACTAGATAAATATTAATTTCCAGCAAATAAACTACTTCTTGACTATCTCTGATTTTCCTTGATATATGGTCCTGAGTGATTAGCCCCAGATGGTTAAATGTTGCTTACAACCAAGATCTGATATCTACAGCTGGAAGAGGACTCCTTATTCTTATGTGTCCTTAAGTCAGACAGGCGAACAAATATCAGTGTGCTGGAAGAAGAAAAGACTGCCAACATTGAACCGATGCTCTTTCGCTATCAACTCTGCTGGAATGGCCTCGTTGTCCGAATGCCCGATCACTGTCTCCCAAAGCAGTTACTCTGCCCCCAATTCAAGAATGGAAAACAGAATGTTGGTGAATAGGAAAAGAGATTTAAAGATGGGCTTAAAGTTAACCTCAAAACTGTGGCATAGACACTAAGAACTTGGAAGCCCTGGCCCTAGAGCGCCCTAACTGGAGGTCAGCTGTGACAAGCTGTGCAGTGAAATTTGAAGAGGCATGAATGAAGGGCGAAAGGGAGAAACTTGCCAAGAGGAAGGCGTGTTGAGCCAATCCTGACCAGGACTGCCTTCTATCTGGAATCTGATGTCCTCACTGTGGAAGAACATGTGGGTCAAGAATAGGACTCCAAAGTCACCTCCGTACCTACCACCAAGACACTACACTTAGAAGACCATCATATTTGGATAAGGAGGGATTGTCTAAACTAAACTTAAGTCCATTCTAGTTTATAATAACCCTGTAAGACACCTCCAAGAGACATCATTTTTAACAATACTGATCAGATCTTTTAAGCTTATGGCTTCCTTGATTGAGTCAATCCCCTTATAATGTAGTCTTCCTCTGTTT
The DNA here is from genome assembly GCF_035594765.1 of Anolis carolinensis. NCBI lineage: Eukaryota > Metazoa > Chordata > Lepidosauria > Squamata > Anolidae > Anolis > Anolis carolinensis. Next base: position 182,264,988 of record NC_085843.1, read on the forward strand.
CTAGTGCCTTCCACTTTGCATAGCATTATTGTAGTTTCCATCAGTATTTCACTGCATGATATAACCAAAGTACAATAGCCTCAATTTAGTTGTTTTGGTTTCTAGTGAGAGTTCAGGCCTAATTTCCTACTGGATCAATTTATGTGTCTTTTTGGCAGTTCCTGCTAACTGCCTACCTTTCCTCCAATGCCAAATTTCAAAAGAATTAATGTTTTTGTGGTTGCCATTCTTCTCTGTCCAGTTGCGACCTCCATAAATAGAAACTGAAAATAATATCCCAATCTTTGCACTTCAGTGGCTTTTTAGTTCCTTCATATCTGCCCATCCAAGTGTTAGTCATCTTTTGACTTCTTGATTACAATTTCCATTTTTGAAAAGTGTTGGGAATTGAAGAGCCGTTAAGCTCTAATCACCCCCTTTATGAGGTAAATTCCCATTAAAATAGCAGAGTAGAATGCAGCAGAGAGACTTACGCGCAGTGTGAGTTTTGGAAGGCCTCTTTGTCTTCAGGAAGGCAAAGGGATGCAAAGTTAGCTTTAAAGTTTAAAAGCATTTATTGAGGTAAAAAGAAATCCATTGATGGATAGAAAAGGTTTGGAGCTAACTATCTAATCTAATCCTGTTCTAATACACATAGACGGATTAAAATAACAAAGCTCTAGGTAGCTACATCTTGGCTAGTAGAGGGACAAAGGTGCGTCCTCTCTGGAACAAAGCAGGAAGCAGGAATGGCGACCAAGCCATGTGGGTCTGTTCTTCTCTAGGGCCATAAACATTCCAAAAGCCAAATTGGGGAAGTTACGTCAAAGCCCTAGGAGAGATCACATTTCTAAAGCATCAAAGGGTGGGGTTGACCTAAACAGGACATGAGGGAGAAAACAATAGTAAAGCCTAATCAAAGCATGCATGGAACTGGGGAAGGTGTCCCTAACTCTTTTTCTAGGCTTCCTATCTAACCATAGAGACTTGAGCAGTACAGGATGACATTTTTCCAACAAAAAGTACTTATCGAAGGTAGATAAAATCTTTAACAATTTCAGTCCCAACAACTACTCAGTCGCTGATGACCAACCTGAACAAAAACCTTTGAAAGGTCTTTGTTTGCCAGTAACTGAACAATAGGAATGTGGCTTTAGGTATGTGTGTCATGACATATTTGTCCTCTCTTAACAGTGAAATTCATCACTTGGGAGCCACCCAGGAATGGTAATGCATACACACACACACATACACAAGACATTGGCTTGCCTTGTTTAAGTCAGCTTCACAACTGGCAATTCATGATCATGTGCCCAAATGCTTGTCCTTCTCCCGGCCACTCAAAACTGTAGATGCTCTTCTACTGGCAAATATCATAGCACAGCTCCAGTCAGATGAGTCTGATTATAGAGGCCACATGTGCCTCCAGGGGTGCATCTCCCTTCTCCTTCTGCAGTGAAAATAAAAGGCACTTTCTATTTCGTGACCCCTCTCTCTGTCTGGTGATAATAATATGAATAAATGTCATTGTTTTCAGTGAGCTTTAGTTTTGTTGCTTGTGTTTAAAGTCAACGCATATTGGTTCAGAGCTCCAGGCCACTTTCGTATTAAGTACAGAGCAGTCAGCTCAGCACTAAGGTTAGGGAAGAGTGGACTACATCGATAAAATGCATCACTCAGGGCTGGGAGGATGATAGGAAACGTGAGGAGAGTTTGGAGACTAAGCACTGTTTATTGTTTTTAAAACATCCAAGCCTTTCTCTGCCTTTTCAGACTTAAAAATAACATTAAAAGCGGACCAGCACATTAGCATTAAAAGGCCCTTCAAAAAACAAGCCGCTTATGGTAATAGCTAAGAAAGGTTTCCAAGCATGTGTGTTTGGAGACATTTAACCAGCTTCTAATTTACTTGTGTGTTTCTTGTTTCTTTAAAGTCTGGATACCATTAAATAGAAATGTTTTAAAGGATTTAATAGTAAGCAACTACTTACTTTGTGAATGTGTCGCCTATCATATGACTTTAGTTACTTTGTGTAATATGTGAATGTACACTCACCATCAACCGTTTTATTTTACCTTATTTTTGTGCCTTTGTTTTACTTCAGAAATGTATTGGCTGCCTTCTCACACAAGATGACTGGATTAATATACAATAGAAAAGAAAAACTGACAAGTAAAAGAAAAGAAAAAGAATAGGGGCTTTCTGATAGCAGATGTTACAATATTCCATGGAAATTTGTGGAAAAAAATTCCCCACTGAAACTGGGGAAAATAATGGGGCCGCAAAATGGAGGTTTTAATGACAGAATTTACACCCTTTCTTTAAATACAATTATTTTGATCATGAGATAATGCATTTGCATGCTTACCATGGTCCATACATATTCAGATTTTTTTTAAAAAAAGGTTCCATCCCTTTTGGATGTGAGATCCACGAACCAAGTCAGAAAAGGAAAACAAATCTAGAGTCCTGTTAGTAAATTAGGATGTTTTAAGTCTGGCTTCCAACATCACAGCTCACTTGTTCAGTTATTGCATAGGTCAAATTATCTGGCCATACAAAAACCACTACCACCACCTCTGACACAAAGGTCTCCCGCCAAATGTCAATTTCTGGGTTCTTTTTCAATCAGCTACTCTCCTGTAGCTGCAAGGGCATGATCTGGAAAGACATACCATGGACTGCTAGAGGTCCTTGTGGTGTATGTACAAGATATCCAGGTAACCAAAAATATATGGATGAATTGCTCACTCTTTGACAGCTCAGAAATTGTGTGTGTGTGTGTGTGTGTGATGGAGGGGTGGTATGTGGGGTCACTGCATGGCTTACAAAATGGGTTTTGTTTTGTTCTGCTCCAGAGACTCAGACACGGAGCAATTCAAACTACAAGAAAAGAGATTCCTTCTATACATTAGGAACCACTTCCTAATGGTGAGGTGTTTTCAACAATGGGGTATGATGTCTTGAAATATGGTGGCATCTCCTTTCTTGGAGGTTTATTAACTGAGGCTAGGTAGCCATGTGTTAGGAACAGTGCTGAATTTAGGACAAATGAGACCCTGTGCTAGTTGTTATAAGTCCTGTTACTTTGGCCCAGAAGGAGGTAGGTCCAGTAGGCCTGCTTTGTGGCACACTCCCATAACTATCAACTCTTTATGTCTGGAATTGCTCCGAAACAGAATACCTTCCAAATTAGAATTGCACCATATAAGCAAAATCCATCCAAAATAGGCTAGAAGATGGGTCACCCTGGCCACCTAAGCACAATGGTAAATTCAGCACTGATTGGGTGTGAATCATAGAGTTGGTAAAGACCACAATGGCCATCCAGTCCAACTGCCCGCCATGTAGGGAGTTGAGCTTGGATTGATTATATATTTCTGCAGGGCAGAATGTTGTTCTAGATTGCTCTTGTGCTCTCTACCAACTCTATGATTCTATAGCACCGTTATGGAGACACAGCCATGTCGGATATGTATATCTCCCAAAGCAGGATATCAGCCATGACACAAATCTTTAAAGAGGACAAAGATTCTTTAAAAAGTCTACTTTATATTTTATACTGTATTTAACTGTTTGTAATAGATTTTATATGCTGTTTGTTTTTAATGATGTGTCGGCATCAAATTGTTGCCAATTGTACGCGGTCCTGAGTCCCTTCGGGTGAGAAGGGCAGGATAGAAATATTGGAAATAAATAAATAAATAAATAAACAGTGTGTTAAAGTGCTGAGCTGCTGAACTTGTGGACCAAAAGGTGCCAGGTTCAAATCCCGGGAGAGGAATGAGCGCCTGCTGTTAGCCCCAGCTCCTGCCAACCTAGCAGTTCGAAAACATGCAAATGAGAGTAGATCAATAGGTACTGCTCTGGCGGGAAGGTAACGGAGCTCCATGCAGTCATGCCGGCCACACGACCTTGGAGATGTCTATGGACAACGCCGGCTTTTCGGCTTAGAAATGGAGATGAGCACCAACCCCCAGAGTCAGTCACAACTGGACTTAATGTCAGGGGAAACCTTTACCTTATCTAATACATGACTAAATAATATATACATCATATTGAAGTTGCTATCTATCTATTTATCTAAATAAACAAATAAACAGTGTGTTAAAGTGCTGAGCTGCTGAACTTGCAGACCAAAAGGTGCCAGGTTCAAATCCCGGGAGCGGAATGAGCGCCCGCTGTTAGCCCCAGCTCCTACCAACCTAGCAGTTCGAAAACATGCAAGAAAACAAGAATCTATCTACTTGTGGCTTGTGGAGTAACCCATTTAAGCATTTTGTCTCACGAGATGGAACCAACAGCAATGGTTTTGATTGCCATTCTGTGTTCCACAAGCTCAGGTGTCCATTCCTTACCATCCTCTGTGTCATGGCTATCAAGGAGATAGAACTGACAAAAAGGATAGGGCTGAGCCAGTCAGGGACCTTGAGGAAAAGGGCAAACATATTCGATTCATCTCATCTTTTTTTGCTATCATTCGTATGTTCTATTCCAGATGTAGACACCTAACCAGTCTTGATAAATTCTAATTCAAATTGACCTGCTTCATATGTCCCACGCTAATGTGTGAATTACAAATATGAAATAGAGCAGATAACTGTACAGGCACTCCCTGAAATACAAACATCTAACTTATAAACAACTCATAGTTAAGAAAGTTGGTGATAGAAATCTATCCCTCTGAAGGGAAATTCACTCTTGGAAGAATTATCATGGGGAAACGTTGTCTCCACTGAAGCTCTCTCACTAATCCTTGTTTCCACAACACATCATTTTTTTTTCAAAAACCAGTTCTCACAGGGACAGAAAGTGAGGTGAAATCTTCTGAACTGCAGCACAGACAGCAAAACAAACATCACTGGGGTGTTAACCCTTCCCAATGCTGTCCAAAGTGTGTGTGTGTGTGTGTGTGTGTGTGTAGGTAAAGGTTTCCCCCTGACGATAAGTCCAGTCGTGACCGACTCTGGGGTTGGTGCTCATCTCCATTTCTAAGCCGAAGAGCCGGCATTGTCCGTAGACACCTCCAAGGTCATGTGGCCGGCATGACTGCATGGAGCGCCGTTACCTTCCCGCCACAGATCTACTCACATTTGCATGTTTTTGAACTGCTAGGTTGGCAGGAGCTGGGGCTAACAGCGGGCGCTCATTCTGCTCCCGGGATTTGAACCTGGCACCTTTTGGTCTGCAAGTTCAGCAGCTCAGCACTTTAATGCACTGTGCCACCAGGAGCCCCTATGTGTGTATAGAGAGAGAGAGAGAGAGAGAGAGAGAGAGAGTTAAATTTTAAAAATGTTCCTGTTCTGACTTACAAACAAAATCAACTTAAGTACAACTCTACAGAACCTATCTTGTTCATAACTTGGGGGCTGCCTGTATTCCATCTTGTATACTGGAATTTACAGAGTTATGCCTGAATAATATTTTGATATAGTTTGTGACTCTGAAGAATTTCAACATATATTTTAACCTACGGATTTTCAGAAGAAATATATTTAGAAATGGACTTATAAGTGAAGATATATAAAATAGACGTGGAAATAGAAATGGGAAGTGGGGGACAGTCTATTTATCCCTTGTTATGTCCGTTGCTATCAGCATGGCCAGGTTGTAGTTCTAAAAGACAAGTTTACATCTTAGACTATATCAATATTGTGTCAAAAGGTCTTTTGGTAATTTTCTCCCAATTATTTTTTTCTATTCTGAGAGCTATTCTGTCAGTTAGCTGAGACCCAAATGGTTTTTGACTCCAGCCATTTCCCAAGTAAAAGGCCCCTCTGCCCTTGCTTGCTTGCTGGCAGAGACAAACTCGAGATGATTGGAACTTCACAAGCAAACCCTACCATGTTCCATGCAAATTCCCTAGCATTGCCTCCAGCATGAAACATAAATAAAGATGCCCCTATCTCCCCAGCCCCAAACAGCAATGCTCTTTATAAGATGGAAGTGCAAGCACTAATAAAATATATGGTTTAATTAACTAAACTTATGCTGCAGTATAGACTACAAGTAGATGATTTACTGAGTGTTATCCTCTTCAGGACAGAATAATGTAAACAGCATAATTAAAAGTTGATGAGAAGTATATTTATTGAGTGCAAAGGATGAACAGACACTTAGATTTATGGTACACAAAGTGTACCTTTAGTTTACAATATTATTAACGTTTTAAAGTCCAAAGCTTGCACATAATGAATTCAGAATGCTCTGTTCCATGTAGAGATTATTACAGTAGTGCTAATGCCTCACACTTTGGATAGTAAATTACATCCTCAGACACATCCTAATGCAATATGATCTATTATGATCAAGTGATTACTTTCATTGGGACTTCTATGTTACAGTGTATCAAATTGTCTATACAGTCACGTGGAAGAGATTAAAGGCCATTTATTTATCTGTGACGTGGGTTTCAGGGCTATTCATCATGGATGAAGCACAAAATGAATATCCACTGTATCATTTTAGTTAATTTGTAGATTCATCCTAGTTACCACAGCCCCTTCAAAAATAAAACAGAACTATGACTTGCACTGGTGTGTTTCAATCACATTTGATCTTCTTTACTTGCTGAAGTGTATGTGTATATGTATTCTTCTAGCACACCTAAATTATAATTTGGGTATGACATGTGAAATAGCCCTTTTTATCATTATATCAGTTATTATGTGAAGGAGCTTCTGTTGTCCCTTATGAGGTCCTATCTATCTATTTATTTATTTATTTATTTATTTATAGTATTTATATTCCGCCCTTCTCACCCTGGAGGGGACTCAGGGTAGATCACATTACACATATAAGGCAAACATTCAATGCCTTTAACATAGAACAAAGACAAGACAAACATAGGCTCTGAGCTGGCCTCGAACTCATGACCTCTTGGTCAGAGTAATTTGTTACAGCTGGCTGCAGCTGGCTGGCTGCTTACCAGCCTGCGCCACAGCCCGGGCCTATGTCAAAATGAAGATCCCTTTTATGCACCCCACCCCCCAGGAATCTAAACAAAAAGGCTTATTCTTAACTAGAATTTTGTAGGCACTACTGTCAACTAAGTGCCTCTTCAGACAGGTAGGAAGAAAATGTGAGACAGTGGAGGCAATAGTCTTATTCTGTTCCATCAAGGTCCATCTTCTGCGAGCCCACATCCTTTCCCTCTTCAGGTCTGTCTTTGCCCTATGTTCCACAGAGAGTTTTAATGTTTTAAATGTGTTTAATACATATAAATAAAATACCAGAATGACAGCATCTGATCTGAAGATTGAGAAGGAACAAAGAGTCTTAGTGGGGCTGCTTTTGAAGATAGTTCAGAAGCTTCAACTGGTTCGGAGATCAGCAGCCAGGTTACTAACAGAAGCTCCATACAAGGAGAGAACAACTCTCATGTTGTGGCAGCTCCATTGACTTCCGGTCTGCTTCTGGGCAAAATACAAAGTGCTGGTCATCTTCTATATATATAAAAGAGTGATGGAATCCTGGCGACCGCCAAAACAACAAAATTAAACACCCCACAACTTCGAAAATTGACAACACAACCCATCATCCACGCCTCTAGGTTGATACAACAAAAAGAAAAAATAAATAAAGACCTAATTAGAGAGAGAGGAATAATTGTTTTTATCCAATTGCTGCCAGTTAGAAGGCTATGCTCCGCCCACTTGGTCTCCTAGCAACCCACTCACCCAGGGGACAGGCAGAGTTAGGCCTCACTTAGGCTTCTTCCGCACTGCCTATAAAATACAGATTATCAGATTTTAACTGGATTATATGGCAGTGTAGACTCGAGGCCCTTCCACACAGCTATATAACCTATATAATCTTATATTATCTGCTTTAACTGGATTATCTGGACTCCACACCTTTACCCTTTACGTTAACTACCACCAATTCCTCAATACTTTATTTGCCATACCACCATACTTCACCACAGCAACGCGTGGCCAGGCACAGCTAGTTACCTATAAAGCCCTAAACGGTTCGGAACCTGCTTATCTACGCGATCGCTTCCTCCCCTATGAAGCCACACAGGCCCTAAGATCTTCCGGGGAGACCCTTCTCTCGCTCCCACCTCTGTCTCAAGCACGGTTGATGGGGACGAGAGATAGGGCCTTCTCGATAGTGGCTCCCTGACTCTGGAACTTGCTCCCCAGGGAGCTTAGACGGGCTCCTTCATTGTCCACCTTCCGCTGGAGTCTGAAAACATGGATGTTCTGGTGCACTTTTGAGTGAAGAGACCACCAGCCATGTATCTTGTTTTCAAACTGTGCTGCACTTTAATATTGCCCCCCCCTTTTATAGGTTTTAGTGTTTTAATGCGATCGGTTTATCATCCTCCCCCGCCCGTCTCTATTTTACTCATGAACTTTACTCAGAGTTTTGCATGAATCACCCTCTGTACATAGCAATTGATGTATTGGTTTTAATAACTGTCATGTTATGTTGTTGTATAACTATGTCATTATATTGTGTTTTAAATTTATGGACTGTTTTTCTTATGTAAGCTGCCCGAGTCCCTTCAGGGAGATGGAGGCGGGGTACAAGAATAAGGTTGTTGTTGTTGTTGTTGTTGTTTTATTATGACACAGCAAACAAGATAGATATGCTGGATTTTGTATCACAAAATCGCAAGTCGAACACTTCCCAAGTGTCTAGGACTGTGTGATGTATTTTCAGATGATGCGTGCAGATCCCAGCAGGGTGGCCTTTTGCAGTTGGCAGATTGTAATTTTGTCAATGTTTCCAAATGCCGGCTGAGATCTTTTGGCATGGCACCCAATGTGCCTATCACCACTGGGACCACCTGCATTGGTTTCAGCCAGAGTCTTTGAAGTTCAGTCTTGAGGTCCTGATAGCAGCTGAGTTTTTCCTGTTGTTTTTCATCAATGCGACTGTCACCTGGGATGGCAACATCAATGATCCAAACCTCTTTCTTTTCCACAACTGTGATGTCTGGTGTGTTGTGTTCCAGAACTTTGTCAGTCTGGATTTGGAAGTCCCACAGTATCTTTGCGTACTCATTCTCCAATACTTTTGCAGGTTTGTGATCCCACCAGTTCTTTACTGCAGGGAGGTGGTACTATTATTATTATTATTATTATTATTATTATTATTATTATTATTATTATTATTATTATTATTGTATACTGCTACTATATACCCTGTCAGCCCAGTTAACATCACTGGCTACATAATTAACTTACATATTTAATTAATCTTCATTGGCTTTTGTAAATTGATATGGATGTTTGATGTTCATGTTTAAAATTAGATATAATTTATCTAATGGGTTATGTTTTATTTAACTTTAGGTGTCATGTTATAATGTGTTTTAAAATGTTGGGTTATTTGGTGTTATTATGTTTTTATTTGCTGTTGTACTGAGGCATTGAATTTTTGCCTTTTTGTTTGTTGGAATCCACCCTGAGTCCCCTCAGGGAGATAGAACATAATATAAATAAAGTCTTATTATTATTATTATTATTATTATTAGTAGTAGTAGTAGTAGTAGTAGTATTAGTATTTACATTCAGGAGAGCGCTAGCTATTTCCATTTGAAAATGTATCATTCCCACATTACCTATTTTTAAAGGGGGGGGGGAGCCTGAAAATTATATGAAATACTACAATATGGGGGGGCTGAGTGTGTGATTTTTCCATGCATCCATGCAAAGTACTTAAGTATATTGCATGTGGCAGTTGTATAAGGAGCCTCCGGTGGCCTAGGGGATAAATGCCTTGTGACTTGAAGGTTGGGTTGCTGACCTGAAAGCTGCCAGGTTCGAATCCCACCCGGGAAGAGCGTGGATGAGCTCCCTCTTTCAGCTCCAGCTCCAAGCGGGGACATGAGAGAAGCCTCCCACAAAACATCAAAAACATCTGGGTGTCCCCTGGGCAACGTCCTTGCAGACGACCAATTATCTCACTCCAGAAGCAACTCTGGTTACTCCTGACACAAAAAAAGTTGTATAGTTCACTGTGGTGTTTCAGTACAGATGATGGGAAAAGGGAGTCTTGTAGGGAGGTCTGTGCAGAAACATGATAATCAGATATAGAGAGGGAAGCCAGAGAGTTGTTTTCTCAATTTCTCAAAGGTGCAAAAGCAAACAGCAACATGTTAGTAATGAGTATCACAATGTAATTACTTCCTCTACTGTGGTAAATATGGCAATTAATAATCTTTTGAGTGATCACTGTAACATAATAACATAATTCTGGAAGAATGTCAAGCATGGTGTAGTGTGACAATGTTAGGAGCCTGTGTTTAGGACCTGCCATGCTTTGCGATTGTGATGCTTTATTGTTATATCCATAATGTTACTATCCATAACATATTGAAAGTGTTCATTGTAAGCAATAGACATTTACCATAGCTTGGTGCTTATAGCCCTTGTGCTGATAGGAATTGGAATATAGTTAGATAATGACTAGCTACAATTAACAGTTATTTGGGGACAAGTACTGCTTATAGCAGTAACCAGACACTGGAATTTCTGTCTAGCAGTAACTAGACACTGGAGTAGTGAATTGAGTTTACCCGAAAAGATGGAACTCCTGGACCCCTTAACTGTTCTCATGTGAACCAAGAACATAGAGTGGTGATGTAATACCTATTGAGTAATGACGGATAGCCCTTAAATCAGTTTGGTGTACGCATATCAAATATTGGAATGTCTAGCTTATAAATGATGTGTTCATGCAGCAATCTACAGTTCCGACAAAAATAGCATGTAATAAGATGTACTGTGCTGTCAATAAGGTTCTTCCATTTTCAAACTAGGCTTATTTTGGAGATAGATTAGGTCTGCAGCTGACAGACATCTCTCTTGAATCCTGAATGGATTAAAATGGAATTTAATATGGTTTGCACATTGAGGACATTATTATATACAGTGAAACTTCTACTTATGAGTGTTTTGAGTTAAGAGCCATTGCTCAGTTTCACTCTGATATGAGCAATTTTTTGAGTTGAAAGCTAGCATCAGAGGAAGTGCTAGTGAGAAGACACAGGGTTTTAGGGCTTCAAAGGAGCAGCCTCCGTGCCTCGTGCCTTGTCTGCTTTGGGAGATTGCCATCTGCTTTGCTCTTGTCTGCTCTGAGGAACTTTGGGTTACCTGATTTTGTGTGGGTTTTATTCCTGGTATGTTTGGCTTCATGGGGGGGGGGGGGGGGTGAGAGAGAGAGAGAGAGAGAGAGAGAGAGAGAGAGAGAGAGAGAGAGAGAGAGAGAGAGCAAGAAAGGGAGAGAGAGGCTGGAATGAGTCCAGTATGAAGAAAATGAAGCTTTTGCCTCTTCACTTTGTACTTTGTGCTTCTTCCCAAAACTTTTTTGCTTCTACCATTTTGAAGTTGATCTTTCTTTTTTTTTTATTGTTCCACGTGAATGTGCAGTTACACTGGCCAACACACGTTTTGTTGCTTCAGATGTGCTTCCTTGCCACAACTTTGTGCTTCTACCATTTTAAAGTTGATATTTCTTTTTTATTGTTCCATATAAATGTGCATTTATACATTATTTGTAAATTACATTTTCTTGTCTAAAAACACATAAAAGGAGGTATTTTTTTGGGGGGGGGGCGCAAAACAGATTAATAGTATTGCAATGAGAATTTGCTTTGAGATAAGAGCATATAATCCATGGAATGGATTAAACTCTTAAGTCAAGATATCACTATATGTGAATTTTCTGCTGTATTCCCACATCCTTATAAAAGCAGAGGTGGGAGATACAGGGTAGCTTGTAACATGAAATATGACATCATGCTTCTTAAATATGGTGACCTGCTATTTGTGTGTGTGGTAAAACATCTTATAAAAGTTAAAAAAGAATTAAATATCTATCATATATATATATATATATATATATATATATATATATATATATATATAAAAGAGTGATGGTATCACGGCAGCGGACAAAACAACAAAAGTAAACACCCCACAACCTTGAAAATTGACAACACAACCCCTCATCCATACCTCTAGGTTGATACAACAAAAAGAAAAGAAAAATAAAGTCCTAATTAGAGGGAGAGGAATAATTGTTTTTATCCAATTGCTGCCAGTTAGAAGGCTAAGCTCCGCTCACTTGATCTCCTAGCAACCCATTCAGCCCAGGGGACCCTTTAACTTAACTACCACCAATTCCTCAATACTTTATTTCCCATACCACCATACTTCGCCACAGCAACGCGTGGCCGGGCACAGCTAGTGTGTGTGTGTGTGTGTATATATGATTAAAATGGTTAAACCTATTTCTTTAAACCTTAAATTTTGGTGAAAGATTAAAAACATAGCAAACCACATTATAAACATATTACTGCTCTACAATTAAAATTCAAAAACCTACTTGGACATCTTCATCTGCCAGCAGAAAGAGTGCAAAGGAGCCAACCAGACTTCCCATGCAAGGCTGTTCCACAGTATAGGAGCAACCATGTAGAAGGCTATGTTCTGAGTCCTCACAAACAGCAACTGCAAAGGAGGTAGAATTGGGAAAAAGGAAATCTTAAATCTTGCACTGACCTATATGAAGAGATAAGGTATTTTAAATAGTTGGTCCAGGCTGTGTACGACTTTAAAAAAAAACGCACTTTTAATTATGTCCAGAAATGGACCATTGGCTTATGTAGCTGTTTCAGTAGGGGAGCCACATGATCCCTGTAACCAGTCCCAGTTAATGTCCTGGAACTGCTGAAATTGCAAAACGGTTTCCAAGGGCAGCCTCACATAGAATATATTTAAGCAGTCCAAGCAAGTTACGAGGCCCATTTAACCATACTTTGATCTCATTTCTCAAGGAATGGGTGCATGTGATGCATTAGTTTTAACTGTGCAAATATACCAGCCACAACTGAAACCCGGGCATCCTGACTCAGAGTCCATGATTATACCAAAGCTGTGAACCTGAGATTTCAGAAGAAGTGTAATCCCATCCAGCACAAGCAGAATAATGCTCTCTGGTCTGCTTTGTGACTAACCAGAAGCATCTCTATCTTGTCCAGATGTTTCGGCTTGTTCACCTTTTTCCAGTGGATTATTGACAGGAGCCCCGGTGGCGATGTGTTAAAGCACTGAGCTGCTGAACTTGCAGACCGAAAGGTCCAAGGTTCAAATCCCGGGAGCGGCGTGAGCGCCCGCTGTTAGCTCCAGCTTCTGCCAACCTAGCAGTTCGAAAACATGCCAATGTGAGTAGATCAATAGGTACCGCTCCGGCGGGAAGGTAACATGACCTTGGAGGTGTCTACGGACGATGCCAGCTCTTCGGCTTAGAAATGGAGATGAGCACCAACCCCCAGAGTCAGATATGACTGGACTTAACATCAGGGGAAACCTTTACCTTTACCTTTTATTGACAGAAGACAATGGTTCATTTGAATTTGATGGAATTGTAAAAGTTAAACTGAGTGTCTTCAATGTAACCTAGAACATGACATCTCCCAACAGTTTTATGTGAATATAAACATCATGAGGGACAGAATCAAACCTTAAGAGAAACCACAAGATAATAACCAGGTTGTCGAATAGGCATCTCCTTGTACCACCTTTTGAGTATGCCCCTCCAGAAAGACTGTAGAAAGACGACCGGTTTGGTGTTAATGCAGTTTTTTTATCTGGAAAAATATACATCCAAATAGTTCATATGTTCTTGTGTTTATCTCTTTGTTTGCCTCACATGTATTATGAATATGAAAATAAAGTTGATAACACACAATGCAAAGAAAAGCTCCTTCAATGTCCTAGTGAAATGAATGTGAACTGCCAAAAGCACAGTAGTTTGTGCACAAAATGGCATATAAAATATGAGCTCCTATTCATTACTCGGTTCATTACACGTTTTAGTGCTTATTAAATCATTGTTAAATGATTTAATTTGTATTTGAAAAAGTGGAGAGTAGAGATTAAAGGGATAAAATGCTGAGCTTTCTGTTTAGGTAGTAGCTGTACAGACTAAATGTTTGAATCTTGAAAATTAATATGTCTGTCTCTTGTGTGCGTTAGTCTCAATCAGACACCACATTACACAGCCAGGGTTATTTTTGCTTAATTGGAAAGGACTTCTCTAGAGAAAACTAGGATTGAGCCACAGAGAAAATAAATCAGCTATATACTGGTCCCTTCAGGTCAACAAACATTTTTTCTGTTAGAAGAGAATACAGTGCATGTTAACCAACTGTAGTTCAAGAACATGAAAATAATGGAGAAAACAAGAAAGCTTTATTTTGTTTTCTTCTGTATAGAGAGGTGATTCTTCTCTAATTTTATCCTTAAAGCAATGAATAATTTTAGAAATTTCCTTCCCAATGTTCACAATCTTCACAAACTGTGCAGGTTGGGGCATATTCACCACAAAATTTGTATGTCATCGTTTTGTACAGGAAATTATACTTACCCAGAAATATTGTTTTCTTTGCCAAAATGCAATTTCCTGTACAGAAAACCCTATAGTTGAAAACTTGTTTTGTGTAAATTTGCACATTATTATTTGCATAGAAAACACTTTCTGCTTTTGTGGTGCAAAGAAATACTGTATGCAGCAAAGTCCAATACTGCGAAAGTTTTTGCCAATTTCAGAATTCTCTGTATCACCAGGTTGTTGTATGTTTTCTGAGCTGTATGGCCATGTCCCAGAAGTATTCTCTCCTGACGTTTTGCCCACATCTATGGCAGGCATCCTCAGAGGTTGTGAGGTTACCTCGCAACCTCTGAGGATGCCTGCCATAGATGTGGGCAAAATGTCAGGAGAGAATACTTCTGGAACATGGCCATGCAGCCTGAAAAACATACAACAACCCTGTGATCTCGGCTATGAAAGCCTTCGACAACACATCTCTGTATCACTGTTTCCTGAAAATTGAGAAACATATTTTCAATGACTTTTTAAAATATATATTCATTTTACTCTACTTCCATAAAATTGACTTGCTGCCAGTCCCATATGTGAGGAGGAAAAATATAATATTGTGTTTGGGGATATTGTTGTAGTAGACGAAAATCTACGTTCTGTACTTTGGCAACCAGTGGAGTAGAATTTGGAGTTCTTACAACTGTTTTGTCCCACTCCCTGTATCATCCATCATAATGATTGACATTTTGTCATATTATTGAAGATAAAATGTATTCTTGCATATAAACTTAAACAAAATGAGGCAAATACATTCCCTGGAGGCATCTCAAAGTCAGTTTATGATGATTTTATGAAGATATGAATGTTTTTGGACATGGCATTTTCTTGTCAGTTTCTTATTATCAGTTAGTGGCAGCTGAGTGTGTTAGTTCTAATAAGCATTATATGTGTATTTGATGCAAAAGCTTTAAAAGTCAGGCACTTATTTTATCTTTCACTGCTCCCATCATTGGGACCACCAGCAGACGTGTGATCACAGGCAACTAAAACCAGGACAACTATCAATTGAGCCCAATTTCCTTCTGGGGTTAGATGATATTCACAATTAACTAATTCCAAAGAAAACATCAAACATTTATGTCCTCTCTCATGTGGCCAGCATGACTGCATGGAGCGCCGTTACCTTCCCGCCGGAGCGGTACCTATTGACAGAGCCGGCCCTAGGTATTTTTCAAGTGTAGGCGAACAGAATTTTGGGCCCCCCCCCCCAAACCAATCACTGAAAAATAAAAGCGTTGGATAAGCAAAAATGTTGGATAATAAGGAAGTATAAAGGAAAAGCCTATAAAACATCAAATTACATTATGATTTTAAAAATTAAGCACCAAAACATCATGTTTTACAACAAATCAATAGAAAAAGCAGTTCAATACATGGTAATGTTATGTAGGAATTACTATATTTGCGAATTCAGCACTAAACATTGAACAGGGATATAGGGCAGTGTGGACTTAGATAACCCAGATAGCCCTCAGTATTAAAAAAAACCCTCTAAAATCAGGACAATAAATAAAGAACAACACTCTGAAAACAGAAGAAATCCAGACAGTAAACAATCAGGGACAGCTAACTCCTCCCAAAAAAAGATTCTCCCAGGCAAGAAGAAGCCAGGTCTTGAAGCCACAGGGCCATTAAATGCTAGTCAAGGTGATTAATTACAACATTCACACCTGCTTCAAAGAAAAGTTCTTTCTCCCACCCTGGACCTTCTACAGATATATAAACCCCACATACCTAGCTTCCAAGTTCCTACAGACCTCACAATCTCTGAAGGCCCCAAAGGTGGGCTTGCGTGGTGCGAAGGTGGGTCTGCGCTGGCCGGAAGGCCCAGCGTGGCCGCTGGAAGGCCCGAAAGAGAAGGAGGTGGAGAGTGGTGCCCTCCTCCCAGGACGATGGTGCCCCCGGGACGATGGCGCCACAGGCAAATGCCTATTTCGCCTTATGGTTGGACCACCTCTGCCTATTGATCTACTCACATTGGCATGTTTTTGAACTGCTAGATTGGCAGGAGCTAGAACTAACAGCGGGCGCTCAAGCTGCTCCCGGGATTTGAACCTGGGATCTTTCGGTCTGCAAGTTCAGCAGCTCAGCACTTTAACGCACTTCGTTAGGATCCCATATGTTTGGGAGTACACATAAAAAATCAAGGTGAAATATTATTTATTTATTTATTTACAGCATTTATATTCCTCCTTTCTCACCCTGAAGGGGACTCAGGTGGATCACATTACACATATAGGCAAAAATTTAATGCCTTTTAACATAGAACAAAGACAAGACAAACATAGGCTCCGAGCGAGCCTCGAACTCATGACCTCCTGGTCAGAGTGATTCATTGCAGCTGGTTGCAGCTGGCTTGCTCTCCTGCCTGCGCCACAGCCCGACACCTATGATTAATTCTCAAGGTTGGCAACTGGAGAAGCCTCAGAGCCTTTGTGTTTGGTCCATAATGTAGTCCCTGAGCACAATGGCTATATACACCTCATGAATTTTTGCTCTTTCCCATAACCTAAGATGTAGTTAAAGAGTATGATCAGTATTATAAGTTTCTTTTAATATGCACATTAGCCACTCATTTCCATCACACACCAAGAATGAGAATAAGTTCTGTGTGAATTAGGATTGTGCAAGAATTCGGTTTGGTCTGTTCCCTTCAGCCAGTCTGGCTTGTTCGGCTGGCCGTAACAGTAAGAGCTCAGCCACCTTTTTTTTTTTTTTGGGCCAAAATGGGCCATGTGGCATTCGGTCATGGCTCCTCCTCTCCTATTCAGCATCATGCAGCGTGCAAAGAGGCTGCTGCATGCTTTCACGGGGTTTCCCTGTGAGCCCTGCCTGTTGGGCCAATCAGAATAGGAGAACACTGTGACCCAGGCTCCAAAGAAAGAAAGAAAGAAGAAAAGGAGCCCAGAAAGGGTGCTTCTTTAACCCTATTCCTCAAACTCAAGCTCCTTTGAAAAGAAGAAAGGAAAGGGTCCCAGGAACGGAAAGGGGATTCTTGAAAGTTCAGGTATGGAGAACCTAGAGTAGTCAATTTCATTCTTCAAGTATATAATTTCAATGTGTCATTATCAATGACGGAGTGGACCTACAGGGAATACATACGAGTGGCTAGAAACACTTGTACAGGATAAAAATTACAAATTACAAAGTATAGTAAAAGCATTGAAGACAGGAGCATGTATACTCACAGAAACTCTCCTACATAAACTCTCCTACAGAGGTGCTCTGCTACTGGTTTGATTCCTTAGGCAAGCACAGGAGAAGCAGGTAGCACTCACTGTATATAGGGAGAATTTTAAAGGGGCCCAGTATGGATATAGGTGTATATCAGCCATTTGAAAGAACCCCATTGCCACCAGGAGCCCCGGTGGCGTAGTGGATTAAAGCCTTGTGACTTGAAGTTTGGATTGCTGACCTGAAGGCTGCCAGGTTCGAATCCAACCCAGGGAGAGTGCGGATGAGCTCCCTCTATCAGCTCCAGCTCCATGCGGGGACATGAGAGAAGCCTCCTACAAGGATGGTAAAAACATAAAAAAAAAAATCCGGGCATCCCCTGGGCAACATCCTTGCAGACGACCAATTCTCTCACACCAGAAGTGACTTGCAGTTTCTCAAGTCACTCCTGACACACACAACCCCCCCCCCCCCCAATTGGCTGGATCTTCCTGGATCTTTCAGCTGCCTAGCCAAAATCAGATTTTTCTATTATCCAATTTTCAGGTTTCCGAAAACAGATCTGGGTACCCGACAAAATCTGGATACCAAAAACGGGTCACCTTTCAGCTGAATTGCATAAGCCTAGTGTGAATGCCTCTTGTGCTATTTATTTCAGGGAAAAGAGATGAAAGGTCCCTTTGCCTCTGCCACAAGTTGTGTGGGAGTCAATCAATGGATAAAGCCAAATTCCTTGGCCTTTCAGCTTTTAGTCACAAAAGTGCTACCTCCTCCATCCCTCCCTCCCAATGTGGCTGATTAGTATTTTAGATATTAATCTCACTACTTCACATAAAGATTTCCCACATGGCTGTCTTCTGGCTTCTTTAGGAAACTTTTATTTCCTTTTCACTCTGTTTTAAGGACACCTTGGGAAGCCTTTGAGGAAAAGGGTAAGTGTGTCCCCTTTTGTATTTTCCAGGCAAGCTTCACCAGCTTTACTCTTAACAGATGGTAGTCTACCACATTTTTTTCCTCCTGCCTCTGATGTTAAGTATGATTTACAGGCCTGAGTTATTATTTATCATTATTCATTTCCTGTCACCAGTGCATTGAAGGTTAATAGAAATGCCAGCATGCTCACTGATTTACTTAGTAAAATATTTGTTCCAAGGTTTTAGGTCAGATGATTGGTGTCTGGGAGAGCTTCAGGTTTATGCATTATGAAAAGCAAGCTGACTTGACCTTGAGCCACCAATACTGGCACTATATATTACTTTAACAGAGTGACCTTCACAGACCCAAGACACTCAAGATGTATTCGGCCCATGCTTTTTCCATCTGTATTGGCTGCCAACATTGTATACATAAGCAGCTGAACTTATGGCATGTAAGCCAATACTGACTTTCTCACCTAACCGATCTGAGCAGGGTGATACAGTACTTTGTATTTTCTTACAAACTATCCAATAATTTTAGATTCTCTTATGCACCGAGACTAAAAAAAATGCTTTGGAATAATTCTGACTCATTCATCAAACAAGGATGATCTATGTAGCAGATTGGAAAGGGGAGATCTCACTTTGAAATTCACTTTGCCACAGCTGTATATCATGTCTAATGCTAGTGGGGCAGCCAAGAACACAGCTGGGGATGTACCTCAATCTTTGGAGAAAGCTTCTCAACTCAGCTGGATAATATTTCCACCTTCTATTAAGTGCAAATTTACTACTGTATAGCTGTGTAACTCCTGTGCATTTTCCTGGAGACAACAATGCAAGCAGACCAACACATTATAAACCAATGAAGACAGTCAATTTTTTAAAAAATAATTCTCCTTGTATTGCTACTCTTTGCAAACCAGTGTTGTGTGTGCACGCGCATGAGATTGAGAGAGAGAGAGCACATAAATTTGTGTGTTAATATGAAAATTCCATAAAGGATACAATATTTTAGCTGGAGATGAATTAACTTTTCAAAAATCAATGGGTTTTTTCCCAACTATGCCAGTGGTTCTCAATGTGGGGTCCCCAGATGTTTTTGGCCTACAACTCTCAGAAATCCTAGCCAGTTTACCAGCTGTCAAGATTTCTGGGAGTTGAAGACCAAAAACATCTGTGGACCCCAGGTTGGGAATCACTGAACTATGCTTTGAAAAATGTTGAGGTTTCCAAGAAGCTTCCTCGAAGATCAAAAAGAGGATTCAAACCCTCTTAAAGACACTTTTCACAGTCCCACTCTACAATGCGTAGTCTTAGGGTTTAATGCTTTGGTAGCAGGCCTTGCCTCACACAATGTCTGCAGTGAGACTTGAGAAGCCTGCCTAAGGTTTTCAGAGAAATTGTATCCTGAAAGATAATCCCAGACCTAAGGTAGCTGATAGGAATTATATAAAAATGTGTAAGGTCCCAGGTTCAAACCCCGGGAGCGGCGTGAGTGGCCGCTGTTAGCTCCAGCTCCTGCCAACCTAGCATTTCAAAAACATGCCAATGTGAGTAGATCAATAGGTACCACTCGGGCGGGAAGGTAATGGCGCTCCATGCAGTCATGCCGGCTACATGACCTTGGAGGTGTCTACGGACAACGCCGGCTCTTCGGCTTAGAAATGGAGATGAGCACCACACCCCAGAGTCAGACATGACTGGACTTAATGTCAGGGGACATGAGAGAAGCCTCCCACAAGGATGGTAAAACATCAAAACATCCGGGTGTCCCCTGGGCAATGTCCTTGCAGACGGCCAATTTTCTCACTCCATAAGCAACTCCGGTTGCTCCTGACACGAAAAATAATATATATATATATACAGTAGAGTCTCACTTATCCAAGCTAAACGGGCTGGCAGAAGCTTGGATAAGCGAATATCTTGGATAATAAGAAGAGGGTTTTAAGGAAAAGCCTATTAAACATCAAATTAGGTTATGATTTTACAAATTAAGCACCAAAACATCATGTTTAACAACAAATTTGACAGAAAAAGTAGTTCAATACGCAATAATGCTATGTAGTAATTACTGTATTTATGAATTTAGCACCAAAATATCATTATGTATTGAAAACATTGACTACAAAAATGCGTTGGATAATCCAGAACGTTGGATAAGTGAGACTCTACTGTATATATATACTTTAAAATAAGAAAATATCCCTGCTTAGAGAACAAATTGTAGGCAAATTGGTTCAAGACCAATATTTTAAAAAACAATCATTTTCCATCAAGAGCCTGGAAGTAGTAAAATATCTGAATCTGGAAACACAAATAGGAGAGAATACAAGTGGAGCTTTGGGAACCTCCCTTGAGGAATACCTTTTCTCTATTCTCCCAACTTCTCAAGGCTTACATTAGGACAAAGCAGAGCATAATCTCCTTCGAGTCAGGATTTGTAAACAGAACTGTAATTTTCCAGGAATACTTGTGCAAGGTTAGTATTTATTCCCTCAAAAGGGTGACTTTCTCCCCATTTCCAATTAGGGTAAAAGCACCCACTCACTTACTCTCCTCCCCTTCATCCTTAGAGGAGAGGTGAGATTTATGCATCCAGATTTGACAGCCTTTTCTTATTTATTTATACTAAGAGATAAATCAAACCTAGGCCACTCTGTCCAAGAATAAGTTATTCATTATCTGCCTCGCAAGTATGTTTGCAGATCAGATGTGGAAAAGGTATTTCAGTTAGAAAGTGCATTGTTCAAGCATGATTTACAATCATAGAAGTTATGACTTTTCAGTGGTGATTACTCAGTATGTTCTTATAGGGGTTTTTAATGTGTTTTATCACAACCAACTCTGGGATTTTGTTAAATGGCGAAGGAGGGGAAGAAAGGAAGATGGTAATAGTTGGATGATGAAACGAAGAAGGGAACTTGTGTTTGTTATGCAGGAGAAGCAAGCACAGCTATTTGGAGTCTACAAAGAAAAAGGAATATATTGCAGACATCCAAGAGAAATTACTGAAAGGTGATTGCTTGGTGCACAGAATTCTAATATTTTTCCTCAAGAATGTATAGTAAAATATAAAAAGATATTAAAGATGAGTAGACCCTCTCTGCAGTAATAAAATCAATAAGAGCAAGTTGTCTTATACTTCACTGAAAGGCTATCTCTCTATAGCATTTCTCATCACCTCCGTTCCCGTAAATTCCTCTCCCTATCCCAACACTACAAATTGGTTGCTCATCTAATCTGTCTGATATGACAATCCCTTTATCTCCCAGTGTTCCCATGCTCAGAATCTTACCAGCTTCCATTTCTCTGTATCTCTCATTTGTTCCATGCCACAGTTCATCAGAGCTTTGGTTCTACACTGTCTCAGCAAAGTCAGTTTGCACAGATCAACCTAAAAATTCAGTTAGCAAAATGTCCTGTTAACCTATCTCCTTTTTATGTTGGGCCGATGGTCCACAAAACCTAGAAATTGGAGCTGAAGCGAATGCCTTGTGATTAGTATTGCTGCTGTGAATGATTAGTCCTTTAAGGGAAGACAGAAATGCTCAAGAAAATCTGTAGGCGAGAGTTATTTAGAGGCAATTTAAGAGATTAGCCTCCCCAAATGTGCAGGCTTATTTTATTCCATACAATGTCATTGACAACCACACTACATTTCCATGTTGCAATTCTCCCAGAGATGATTTAAAGCAACTGGCAGCTATCTGTTGAGCGTAGTCTCTTGCTTTTGTTTAAAGTTTCAAAAAGGGGGAAAGATGGAAAGACCAGTCAGCCTCATCAGATTCTAGACACACACTTTCTGACACTTTAAAATGCTTCAATTTTCACTAGAACTCAAGAAAGGTCACAAAAGTTCTCCCTGCATTTTTGCCAGAAGATTAAGGTTAAGTGGAGGCAGGAGGTGGCATCATACACATCCCTAGTCCGAAATGTACTAAATAGGAGTAGGGAAAACAATCACACTCCGCAGTTGGGTGGCATTATCCCTTTGCAATGAATTGATACATTTAAATTAAAGATAGGTAGATGCTTAATTTCATGTTTTTTTAATAGAATTTTCCATGTTCAGAATGGGAATCTCTTAAAATTTTATCTTCATTGCTGTAAATCTCAATGTGGACAAGGGGAAATATCTGAAGACCTGGAAACAAGTGTGATTGTCTTCTGCAATTCTAAAGGGTAGGGAT
Organism: Anolis carolinensis; assembly: GCF_035594765.1. NCBI lineage: Eukaryota > Metazoa > Chordata > Lepidosauria > Squamata > Anolidae > Anolis > Anolis carolinensis. Next base: position 182,287,652 of record NC_085843.1, read on the forward strand.
GTTTGAAAGTGGACTGGACTCTCACAGAAGATGGCGGACACTCGTTTGTTGAAAGTTTATAAAAAGAATGTGTGTAAGTGATAGTTGATGTGTGGAATTCTGACAGTAAGTTGAGGCAGATGATTCTTGAAGTACCTACCAGTTCTACAGCCCTATGATTCTCTAATGCACTTCTTGTGGGTTTTGCCTCAGGGTACTTCCAGACAACACTAAATCATGGGTTTTAGACCGGGGCAAAAAACCTCAGAAGAAATCCACATACAGACCTGTTAGTCCTGGGATTTCTGCCTCCATTGTCCAGACCTGCTGCTTTGTTCTGAGATTTAGAGGCTCCCAAGATGGTCACCACGGGACTTCCTCTGGAAACCTGAGCAGCTTTTTTTTAAAAGCCCTGTGATGCGGATATATGGATATGCGGATCTCTGCAAAAGTCCCGTTCTTTGTCCTGGAGAGTAAAACTGTGCCCTCCAAACATTTCATGAAGTATCTGCCACACAAATACATTTCATGGGGTAGGATCAGTATTGCTCAAGTCAGCACTGCACAATGAAACCAGGAACAGAACTTTGCCATTATTGACACTTTTTAGAGCCTAGCTGCCTGGCCATCTGTCCAGACAGATTTGGTGGTGTACTCATAGCATGGAACAATAGGTGCTGTTCCTGGGTTATTCATGGCTGTTTCTATTAGCCACCTGCATGACGTTGGCTCTCAGTATTTACATTTTTCTCCAGCACATCCCTGTCCCAACAGCAAGTAGTAAGTTTTTGCCATTTACTAAACTGTACCCATGTTGTCAGCATACACCCAATAAGGAACCAACATGTATAACCTGACAACATCACCCTGTTGCTCCCTGGCACAAATAAACCACAAAACCTGTCTGCATAGATGGCCATACCACAAGGTCTGACTTACTACAGTAATGATGACATTCTGTTCCTGGTTTGAAATTGTCTGTTCCTGTTTCATTGTGTACTACTTAATGTGGAAATACTTGTTGCACCCCAGGAACTTCATTTTTCTGCCACAAACTTCATTAAACAGGTGAAGTTCCTCTTCCCAATCACCACCTTTTTAGGAACTGACCAATCAGGAACAAACATCTAAAACCTGGGAACAAACCCAGATTAAAAAGTCCATGATTTCCGATTGCAGGGACATGGAGACATGCAAATATCTGGATATTTGGCTAAAAACCACAATATTCCCGCACCTTGAAATTTCACATTTTTTGCCTTTTGTAGTGGTTGTTTCTGGGTTTACAGGGAACAGCGTCTGGCCACCCTCCCGTTTGCTGTGGGAGCTTCTGGGATAAAGGTACTGTCTGGACAGGCCCTCAGTCTTTATACTCTTAGGGCTATTGGAAGCAATCACTGCAAAATAGTTTTTTTATAGATAGCTATGCGGCTGCTGTTAGCTCCAGCTCCTGCCAACCTAGCAGTTTGAAAACACGCCAATGTGAGTAGACCAATAGGTACCGCTCCGGCGGGAAGGTAACGGGGCTCCATGTAGTCATGCTGGCGACATGACCTTGGAGGTGTCTACGGACAACGCCGGCTCTTCGGCTTAGAAATGGAGATGAGCACCAACCCCTAGAGTCAGACATGACTGGACTTAACATCAGGGGAAACCTTTACCTTTACCTATATCACTAGAAGGAGCCCCTGGTGGCACAGCAGGTTAAACTGCTGAACTGCTGAACATGCTGACTAAAAGGTTGGCAGTTCCAATCCGGGGAGCAGAGTGGATTCTCGCTATTAGCCCCAGCTTCTGTCAACCTAGCAGTTCAAAAGTATGCAAATGTGAGTAGATCAATAGGTACTGCTTCTGCGGGAAGGTAACGGTGCTCCATGCAGTCATGCTGGCCACATGACCTAGGAGGTGTCTACGGAGAACGTCAGCTCTTCGGCTTAGAAATGGAGATGAGCACCAACCCCCAGAGTCGGACACGAGAAGACTTAACATCAAGGGAAAACCTTTACCTTTAACCTATATAACTAGAAGTAGAATAATTTTCACCGACTGGATAGCATATGTGCAACAACATCCCAAAGAGCCTACCTTCTCCTATTCATAGATTTCATTACATCTTCTCCAGAAACCCCCCAGTTTCAAGCGTTGTTGTTGTTGTTGTTGTTGTTATTTATATCCCACTTTTTTCAAAGATTCAGAGTGGCTTAATTATAGCTTCATCACCATTATATAAATCCTACACTCAGATTGAGGGGATTGAAGTGGGTTTTGTCTATCCAAAGAAAGGGAGTGTGCTCCAGTGTAATGATAACATCTGTGGAAAGGAAGTGTGCTTGTAAGGCATCCTATGACTGATTTGTAGATGAACAATTCCCCTAAATTGCTCCAACCCAGTGACAAAACAATGATTCATGTTGTAATTAAGAGACCTGCACATCCTTGTTGGTTTGCAACTTCATTAAACCGGTTGTGATTTAACTTGTTGCAGCTTGAGATAGTTTTAAAGTATGGTAAATGTCAATGTTTACACATTTGCTGGATTGGCCAAAGTATCCCAAATACTCTGTAACAATTTCCTTTAATTAGCAGTCATCACAGTGACACCTATTGCTAAGGAGGGGCATCTGTGTGTGAAAGGATTGCAAGATTATTTCTACTTCAGGACCCAACATGCAAACAGCAAGTAACACCAGCAGATGTTTCTAGTTTATAAACAGTGGGAACTTCATGAGCTGTTTTCCCTCACCCTCCCAGAACTAAATGCCACCATAGTTGAGAAACTGGAAACATTTGTCAGGCTCGAAGAAGCAAAAGGTTGTGAAAGAATGCTAAAGTAAGTTGCTGCTTCCACAATGTCTTTTTTCAATGTGAAGAACAACAATTTGAGTTTGGGGCTGGGGGATTCTCTGAAAAAGCCAGACTGAGAGCATGGGATGTCACTTTTAAAAATTATTTGATTATTTGACTCATTACTCTGAGCACTCGATGTGTTACTGCAGTCCAGAAAAGTAACTTGCTGAACTATTCACAACTAAAAAGTTATGCTTTGAATGCGATTTCCTGCTTCTTGGCAGGGGGTTGGACTGGATGGCCCATGAGGTCTCTTCCAACTCTACTATTCTATGATTCTATGCTATTTTAATTGATTATGTATTTTAATTGTTGTTTGTGATTAAACTATGTTACGGGTCTATTTATTACTGTATTTAATCTTTTGGTCCCTGATTTGATTCCTAAGGAGAAACTGGTAAGTGATAAATAAATGAGGAAGCGGAAGATGTTACTGCAAAATACAGGAAAGTGCACTCTTGTTCCACCTGCAAATTCTGAGAAAAAAAAATGTGAATGATAACACTATGTAACAAAAATTGAAAAAGAAATCTGTTCCTGGTTAGAAAGTGTTATTTCCCATTGTTCAATCTTTACCTTGAAAGTAGTTGTTATACTTCAGAAACTTCATTTTTGTGGCTGCCACAAACTATGTTGAATTGGTTGAGAGTCTATAGATCTCATCAGATGGGGTAAATTCGGCGGCATGGACCAGTTTGCCTTCCTTTTTTCCACGGAGTCCTCTGGCTCCTATTCTATGATGCACAGTTACTTTTGGTGGGCTGCCATGCAGCAACACAGGAGGCTTCCCGTGTTCAATTGAGATCAATGGGAGAGGGGAGAGAAGCAAAGGGTTTTCCACATCCCCCAGCGGGCACTGCCAGATTTGCCATGATGCATGGCAATTCCAGCAGCCCATTGGATGAGGTCGTATAAGAAATTCATTGAAAAACTATAGCAAAATGAGCTACAGGATGTCCAACAAAAACAAAGTTTTTGCAGTTTAATAAACCTTTTCCATGTTTTTATGGTAGAACCAATTAGGAAATGACATTTATAACCAAGGAACCAAAATCGTGTTACATAGTGTAATGCAAAACAATATTTCTGGGCTGCACCCAAAAGCAGCCATTATAGGACCCTTCCTCTTCCCTTTCCCATTGCTTAGACTGACTCAACACAGAGAGATATATGAAAAGACATAATAAGGCGTAACAATCCAATTCTTGCTCTGTTAAGAAGTTACTTGCAGCCAAGTTACTTCCCACTAATTACTGCAAAACGTAACCAGTTAGCAAAGTAACCCATTCAAAAACAAAGTTACTGGATTTGATCTAAGTATACTAATCCAATGTGTGCTAGCTACTGGATCTGGTTCCAGTGTACTAGTCCAGTGGATACTAAGTAGAGATATTCCCCATAAAATATAGTCAGAGGCGGTCCAACCATAAGGCGAACTAGGCACTCGCCTGTGGTGCCATTGTCCTGGGAGGAGGGTGCCACTCTCCGCCTCCTTCTCCTTCGGGCCAGTCCAGCGGAGTTGATGGCGTAGGAGCATTGCTTCAATGCTGGTGGTCTTTGCTTCTTCCAGCACGCTGACATAAAGTAGTTAAGTAGCTATGAAGCCAATTTTGAATCCTGGCCCTTGTTTAAGCATACATTTTAATCATAAAGAGTAGTTCAAATATTGTATTAATAATCTTGGGCAAACAAGTTAGATCGTTCTTGATCTAATGAGTCAGTAATAGAGAATAATTGAAAATAACAACTTAATTTTTAAATAAGTAGTTAGTGCACTTTTTGGGCATATTCTGAGGATATAATTTTTTTTAAATTTTAATCATTTTGAAGTGCAATATAAATGCTAAATATTGCAGAAATTGCTGCTGCTACGAGCATCATCCCAAAGCATGCTGAGAGAAGCCGATTCCTGCTTCATTGTCTCCAAATAATATCATAAAAAGGCTAATCCCCGAAACCCAAAGACATTTAAAAGGCTTTCTTTTACTGCAAGTGTGCCATCAGCCCAAGAAAGCAATTCCCTTTTCTGTTGTTTCCCTCTCATAGACAGAAGACACTACAAAGGGTTACAGAGCCATTGTTAAACTTGTAGTAAATTGTGTTTGCGGCATAGAGGGAATAGCTTGGCTCACGTTCCCTGGTTGTTGCAACTGTAGAAGAAAAGGAGGAGGCCAAGAAAAATCAATAGGTTTGGTGTAAGCAAAGTCAGAACAACCTTTAAAATAATAAGACAAATCAATTTATTTCACAAATGTCTTCATTTCCAAATGCCATTGTTTGGTGTGCTCTACTGTCATTGCTCATGACATTTGAGAAAACTGGGCTCTTAATCATTTTGGTGCAGAGGGAGCTATCATGTAAACAGCCAGGCTAAAAGATTACATGCTCCCCCAAAAGATATCTTGCCACGGAGGGAGGGGGCAGAGGGTAGAAAGGGGCAGAGGGGGTGGCAATGGCAGCAAGGGCAGGATAACTTGGATTGAAAGGGCTGCATAAAAAATATGGACAGAAGAAAAAGACCCCTACTTTATGGCTATGTACAATGAAAAGTAATTACAGAGAAAAATGAAAGCCTAGGCTTGCTGTTAGCGGGGAAGAAGAAGGAGGTGAGAATTCTGATCTTTTTTAAAGCTCAGAGTCCATTTTGATATAATTGGTTCCAGAATTATTTATGACATTAATTGCTGCATTATCGACTACCTGTCAGCAGCTCTGGCAGTTAGTCCATCTTTCTTAGCACAGAAAGCCAGCTCAGCCCAAACGAGACTGACAAGCTAATTATACCCATCTCCCCTTCAATGACAAATGCTGCTCATCGGAAGCCTTTTCTAGAAATAAGCTTTCATTCTTTCCCCCCTTTCCCCTGAGCCAGACACAGCCGATATCTCAAGGTACAGATCACAGCTAAAACTCTGCTCACCAGGGCTATTAGCTCTGAACATCTCACTTGAGCCAAAAAAACCCTAAGCATCTTATGTTATCAAACTGTATGTCATTCCCTGATACTAGTTTTCAGTGAATGTGCACTGGGCCATGCACGTCACTCAAAACTGTGGCAGAAAGAGCAGGCCTGACTGAATTAGCCGCCCCCCCTTCTTTAGCGGCACAGCCAGGATGCTGACAGCAATTCCCGGACCCAGCAGCACCACGACGTTTGCATTTGATGCAGTTAAACTTCCAGAATCAATAGTGTTGTGGCTTTTTGTTCTCTCCCACTGAACAAATATAAGGAAGCAAAGGCAAAGAATGCTGTTTAGACAGATGCCTTCTAGATGACCTTGGACACAAAGGAGACCACAATGGGATCTACAGCAAAAGAGAATGGCATTATAAGATGGGCAAGAAAGGTCTAGAAAAAATTCTATAGATCGTGAGCTTTTCAGTGAAATTTTAAATTTCCTTCTTGCCCTTGGTTCTTGGTCCCAATTTCCACCCGGCCCTGCGGTCTATCGTGTTTCAAAGGGATCTTCACAATACTCACATGTTGGAAGACGTTCATCCTTACTTTTCTCGCTCTTGATGAGAAATCACATGCTTTCTGCTCACCCAAAAAGATAGGCAAAATGGGCTCAAGAGAAAACAACCTTTGTGAGAGCAATTTTTTTGGCTATTTAGATATATTTGGAAATTGCATAGACCAACTACTTTCTTCTTAGAATCATAGAATCATAGAATAGTAGAGTTGGAAGAGACCTCATGGGCCATCCAGTCCAACCCCCTGCCAAGAAGCAGGAAATTGCATTCAAAGCACCCCCAACAGATGGCCATCCAGCCTCTGTTTAAAAGCCTCCAAAGAAGGAGCCTCCACCACAGTCCGGGGAAGAGAGTTCCACTGCCGAACAGCTCTCACAGTGAGGAAGTTCTTCCTGATGTTCAGGTGGAATCTCCTTTCCTGTAGTTTGAAGCCATTGTTCCACATTCTAGTCTGCAGGGCAGCAGAAAACAAGCTTGCTCCCTCCTCCCTATGACTTCCCCTCACATATTTGTACATGGCTATCGTGTCTCCTCTCAGCCTTCTCTTCTTTAGGCTAAACATGCCCAGTTCTTTAAGCCTCTCCTCATAGGGCTTGTTCTCCAGACCCTTAATCATTTTAGTTGCCCTCCTCTGGACGCTTTCCAGCTTGTCAACATCTCCCTTCAACTGCGGTGCCCAGAATTGGATACAGTATTCCAGGTGTGGTCTGACCAAGGCAGAATAGAGGGGGAGCAGGACTTCCCTGGATCTAGACGCTATACCCCTATTTATGCAGGCCAGAATCCCGTTGGCTTTCTTAGCAGCCGCATCACATTGCTGGCTCATGTTTAACTTGTTGTCCACAAGGACTCCAAGATCTTTTTCACATGTACTGCTGTTGAGCCAGGCGTCCCCCATTCTGTATCTTTGCATTCCATTTTTTCTGCCGAAGTGAAGTATCTTGCATTTGTCCCTGTTGAACTTCATTTTGTTAGTTTCGGCCCATCTCTCTAGTCTGTTAAGATCGTTTTGAATTCTGCTCCTTTCTTCTGGAGTGTTAGCTATCCCTCCCAGTTTGGTGTCATCTGCAAACTGGGCTTCTTGCATGGACTTTGTCATTTGCTGGATACTTGTGCTTTTCTTTCCAAAGAAAAATAAAAATAGGTTTGAGAATATTTTTCTATTTTTATGTGCAAGCCTTGTCTTATCTCTACAGCTGAGAAATTTTGCAGAGGTGGGTAATTTCTCAGCTGTCCTGACATTGTGTCTTTCAACAAACTAAAGAAAGTTTGGGAACATTCTTCACATTCCTAGCACACAAAAAGCAAATACACTGATGAGACAACCATATGCTTATAGAATTGCACAGTGGTGATGCTTAAATAAATTGTGATACTGCACAGTCTAATGTGGAACCAATGCAAATGCATCACACCTGTTTGCAACATGCTGCATGTACAACTCCACCTGTGCAACCTTCCTTAAAGTGAATGCAGATTATGCATCTGAAAAATGGAAGGGCAGTGCATACAAAATTTGAGGACAAGTTAATAGGAATGACCATGGATTTAAACTACCTTGAAATAAGATAGAGACCTAGGTCTACAAAGCCATTGTTGGTGTAGGAAAGATTATAGTTACGGCATTGAAGATTAGTGTGCAATATTCACCCGTTAAAATTGGGCATTGCTCAGCAGAAAAAACATTGGTACTTTACTTTGGTACCTTATTTTGGTCAAAGTGAAGAACTACAAAATGTTTTCACTCTTCCTATGAACATACAGGTTGTCTGGAAACAGGACAGATACAATTGAGTGGTATTGAAATGGTTGCATTGATCTTCGTAAGCTGTAAAGATACTTTATAGATATACTGTATAATTGAGCTGAAATTTTCACATGTTCTTCAAGCATTTCAATATTATGAAAAATCTTACTGTTGTGTTTTTTAAATACTCTTTGCAAAAATGTTTGCTCAATTAATGCACAGGAGTTGCTTTCATTTCTAATTTGGTTGGCCTCAGTGACATCACAAAACCATATTTAGTGTTTGATCTTCTCATGCCTATTGTAAGGTAAAGGTAAAGGTTTCCCTTGACGTTAAGTCCAGTCATGTCTGACTCTGGGGGTTGGTGCTCATCTCCATATCTAAGCCGAAGAGCCAGCTTTATCCGTAAACACCTCCAAGGTCATGTGGCCGGCATGACTGCATGGAGCGCCGTTACCTTCCCGCCGGAGCGGTACCTATTGATCTACTCACATTGGCATGTTTTCGAACTGCTAGGTTGGCAGGAGCCAGAGCTAACACCGGCCGCTCACGGGGTTTGAACCTGGGACCTTTCGGTTTGCAAGTTCAGCAGCTCAGTGCTCTAACGCACTTCGCCACCGGGGCTCCTACACATGAATAATCCAGGAATTGTTATTGTCACATAAGTATCTAGAGAATTCTTACTTGCTCTGCACTATGCATCCAGTTCACTATATGATCTCTCACTGGTTTTAGTCACCAATGGATTAATTCAAAATGGTCAAGTATTACAAGTAGGAATTCTAGGGAAATAGAGCATATAGGGAAAACTATTTATGACATAAGGGATGTTTTCCCACCAGTGTTGGAGAATCGAGACGATTGTCTGCCAATTGTTAGATCTGTTCCTGCAGAATTCTGGGAAATGTAGTTTAGGGAAGCTAAATACTCTTTAGTTGATAATTCCAAAGGTCTACTCTGAACTACGTTTCTCAGAATTCTGCAGTAGCAACTCAGATTATTGGCAGAAAATAGTCTTCATTCTATAATGCTGGTGGGAAAATATCCAAGGTCAGTAGTCCTACAAGTGTTTCCAGGAGAGATTCACCCAAATTGGTACTTGTAATCCAAATATTCAAAATAGTGATTTGTTTGGCATGACTCTAAATAAGATTAATTATGCAGGTTCAGTTGGATAGTTAAAGTATTTCTGGACATTTATACATTTGACATTTCCAACGACAAATGGACTGTGGTGATCAAGTTTTCCCTCTCCCGTTCTCCTTTTCTCTCTCCCTTTTGTTAGCTGATCAGGTACAAGAGGAGTAAACAGAATCGAAGCTTGGCACATTTTACACTTTTATCAAAGTAAATGCCATAGGGGGAAAACCAAACACATAAATTGAATCTGAAGCTTTTACAAATTGGCTATTTAAACCATTCCAGACCTATAAACTGTATCACGCTGTAGGGCATCTTTCTATGGCCATTGTACTTTTATGGAGCAAGGCAACAAGCTTTGGCAGAAGAAAAGCAAACCTGTATCATATTGGGAATGTATTCACTGCATATTAAAATACTACAAGAACCAGAGGACAAAGTAAAAAAAACAAACAAACCCAAGAGATTAAAAGACAAAAGGAGATTTGAGTTTGCATGTAAGCAAGCCCTTCAGAGATTATACATTTTCCAGTGTTCTCCAACCAAGGCAAGTCACACATACAATGCACTTAAATGTTATTTATTTATTATTTATTTGTTGCATTTATATACCACTTTTCTCACCCCTGGGGGAACTCAAAGTGGTTCACATCAAATAAATGGCAAAATTCAATGCCTCACATATAATAAAAACAATATATCACACATCTAAAACAATTACATAGGACTATAAATTAGACCATTAAAAACAATAAACCAGCAAACATAAACAAAAAACATTTTAGTATTGAAGCTGCAAAGTCAATCAGTGAGGGTCTCTGCATATTATTACTGTTATTTACTGTTATTTAATAATGTCAGTCAAGGTTGAGATGGTATCAAGGGAAACATATCTAAAAACCAAGCTGGACAAAGCGTGAAACCAACATGGAAATCCTATCAACAATGCCAGTAGGCTATCTGAGCAATGAAAGGTGTTTGATACTATTGGTAAGGGCTGAATCCTGTTAGTTAGTCCCGACCAGACTAGGCCTGTTGATTGGTACCTTAAAATATAGGCATATCTAACTGATTCATTGGATCTACTCTATTTGGAAGTAACAGTAGGATTTAGTCCAAGATCCCCAATCTCAGTTAGAACATTTGCATAAAAATGAAAGAGCCTGGAAAGGAAGTATGAGTGTTATCCAGTAATGCAGTGGTTCTCAACCTGTAGGTCCCCAGATGTTTTGGCTCTCCCAAATCCCAGAAATCCTAACAGCTGGTGAACTGGCTGGGATTTCTAGGTATCGTAGGACAAAATGCCTGGGGACCCACTGGTTGAGAACCACTGCACTAATGTGTTATTCCAATCAGACAACACAAAACACAATGGATAAAAACTCTTTGTAGAGTTTTGATTGCAAAGGACAAAGGCCCTGTGCAGTTAGGCAAGTTCATGCCAGCGAAAGAACCTCTGAATCAATAAATGTTAGGTAGAAGCAGCCTACAGAAAACTACAAACTTTCCTGATGTATTCTTGAGCCTCCTAACTTCATAAACAAATTATATATACCACAATATTTTATTGGCCCTAAGCCTCAGAGGTTTGCTAAAATGAGTCTGTTCCATCATCTAATGTTGCAGTGTCCTGAGAATAACACACATTTGGCTGTTAGTTAACTATACAGCTTGACTATAATTTAGCATTTGCCTAACCTATTCAGAAGGAAAATATTGTTCTCATTAATTTACATTAGCGCTGAAGAGAGGGATGAGGTTGGTGTCCCCAATGCTGTAGAATATTCCAGTAAAAAGGATTTGCTTGTTACAGCTGAGCCAAAACAACTCATGGTAGTTCATGAGTGTATTTGTCAGTACTGACAAACACCTCATTTCACAGATTTTGGCACTACATGAGAAAATGCTAAATTATTTACAAATCCTTCAATCTAAATTGCCTCTGCTTGCCAACTGTGACATCATCATGTAGCCCAATCTGATTGGCTATACTACTGTGATATCACATTTACTGGCTGATTTCTGATGGAGTGGGATTAACAATAAAAGAGACTACTTTGGAAAAGAAAGAGCAAAAGCCTGGTCAGGCCATAAGTAGGCTTGTAGCTAAGGAAAACAGTGGTTCTAAACAAGTCTGCGTAAATCAAATTCAAACATTTGTTTATTTGTTAGGAAATCTGTGATGTAAGTATACGTAAGTATAACTTCTAGCAAAATTTATTGTATATACTCATGTAGTAGTCTAGGAGCCTCCAGATGGCGTAGTGGACTAAGTGACTTGAAGGTTGGGTTGCTGACCTGAAAGCTGCCAGGTTCGAATCCCACCCGGGGAGAGTGCGGATGAGCTCCCTCTATCAGCTCCAGCTTCATGCAGGGGCATGAGAGAAGCCTCCCACAAGGATGGTAAAAACAGCAAAACATCCAAGCGTCCCCTGGGCAATGTCTTTGCTGACGGCCAATTCTCTCACTCCAGAAGCGACCCAAGTTGCTCCTGACACACAAAAAAATGTAGTAGTTAAACTCATGTATAGGTCAAAACCAGGTTTGGGGACCAAAATTATTAATGTTGATACTACCCATGGATAAGTCAAGGGTCATTCTGTGGAAAGGGAAAAACATTAATGCTGATTCAAATACCAGCCACTCCTGGCTACCATTGCTATTTCCCCATCAAGGCATTAAAAAAGCCAGAAGCAGCACCATGATGAAGAGAGTAAAAGGGGTCGATGCTTCTTGTTAGGTTCTCCTGTCATGGACTAAGCTTTCATCATTTGACATTCTACTGAGAAAAAAATGATGATTCAATGTGTTGTCGAAGGCTTTCAAATGATGATTCGTTTTTACCATTTTTTTTCCTCCCAAACACATAATGATCAGAGCTTTTGGAAGTTATTGAATTACATTATCAAATTACACCAAGTACAATGAGCACAGGGGTGACAGCACTTGTAACTACAATTGTGTTAATGTAGAAGATAGTAGTATTAATGAAGATACAAATATCTTGCTACAGAAGGTATACAGGAGAAACGTTGCTAACAATGGTAGCATGAATCTTAAGGTCAGTGATTGAGTTCAAGGAATGGAAAATAATACCCAACATATAGTCTGTACCCTACAAATGTCTGGCAATTTACACTATAGACAACAGTTTAACTCTGAGGCAGCATATTCCACTGTCCACTGGCTCATACCATCAGGAATAAACCTAATGTTTAGGCAGAATCTATTTTCCTGCAATTTGAGTCCATTTCTCCATGTCCTAAAACATGATATTATTTCAAACATTTAAACATGGCTATCATATCCCCTCTCAGCCTTCTCTTCTCCAAGCTAAACATACCTAATTTCCTAAGCCACTCCCCATAGGGCTTGACTTCTAGACCTTTGATCATTTTCATTGGCCTTCTGCAGCTTGTCAATATCCATTTTGAATTGTGGTGTCCAGAATTGGACATAATACTCCAGATGAGGTCTGACCAAAGCAGAATAGAGTGGGAGTATTACTTCCCATGATCTAGACACTGTACTTTTATTGATGCCATCTAGATTCATAATGGTTTTTTTTAGCTGCCACATCACACTATTGACCCATACTCAGCTTGTGGTCTACTAAGACTCCTAGATCCCTTTTACATGTATTATTTTAAAGTCAGGTGTCACCCATTCTATATCGGTGCATTTTATTTTTTTTCTGCCTAAGTTTAGTACCATACATTTCTCCTTGCTGAAATTCATTTTGCTAGTCTTTCTAATCTGTTAAAGACATTTTGGATTCTGATCATATCCTCTGGGGTATCAGCTACACTAGGTCTCCTAATTTGGTGTCATCTGCAGATTTGACAAGTATGTCTTCAATTCTATTGTCCAAGTCATTGATAAAGTATGTTGAATAGCACTGGGCCCAGGACAGAACTCTGTGGTACATCACTGGTCACTTATCTCCAGAATGAAGAGGAGCCATTGGTAAGCACCCTTTGGGTTCGGCCAATTAACCAATCCACCTAACAGTAGCATTATTTAGTCCATATTTTACTGTGAGAATATAATAGGGGATTTTGTCAAAGGTGTTATTGAAACTGAAGTATGCTACATCCACGGCATTTCCTTCATCTACCAAGCTTGTCGTTCTATTAAAAAAAGAGATAAACGTCTGGTATGACTTGTTTTTGAGATACCCATGTTGACTTTTAGTGAGGATGATATTCCTTTCTAAGTGGTTACAGATGGTTAATTTAATGATCTACTCCAGGATCTTTCCTGATATTGCTGTCAGGCCAAGTAAGTGGTAACTGTGTGGGCCCTTCCCCCTCTTCCATCTTTTTGAAGACGGAGACAACCTTTGCCTTCTTTCAGTTTGCTGGAACTTCTCCCGTTTTCGAGGAATTCTCAAATATTATTGCCATTGGTTCTGAAATTACTTCTGCCAGTTCTTTTAATACCCTTGGACAGGCATGTAGCCGGGGCTTCAGCCCCCCCCCCCCCCAAAATTCTCAGGGTGGTTCGCGAGAAGGCATTACATTTATTATTTAAACTGTTATGTTTATACATATCATGATCTGATAACCATGCTCAATATATCCCATATACATGGGGGTATTGGGATAACGATACAAAAGGTTTTTTAGGGTAGACCCCCTTCACGCAGACTCAGCCCCCCCTCCCCCTGAATTAAAATCCTGGCTAAGGGCCTGCCCTTTCATATAGGTACCTGGCTCCAGAGCCAAATATTCCTGTTTTGTGCTTCATTTCCCCTACTGTATCATCTGCTCCATTATCCCCAAGTTGAGCACTGTTTCCCTTTTAGGAGATTTAGAGGCAACAAAGATGTTGAGTAGATCGGCCTTTTTCTCTGTCCCCTGCTGGCATTTTGCCAACAGCTATATACACTGTTCCTACAATATGCTTGTTCTTTATTCTACAAAAATAACAAAAACATAACTCTTTTTTTAAAGCTAGAAAAGCCCATGCTTGTTCTGTGCTTTGGCTTCTCTCACTTCTTGCCCTAGCAGTTTGTTTACAGTCACAGGGTCCATCCCTCCCAAGTTGTTTTCTCATTGCCGGTTGCATTCAATCAATTACCTCGTATTATAATATTCACTCGTTGCACTTTTCCCAGTTCGTTATTTAAATTCAACACTCTAAGCATAACAAAAGAATATCTTTGTATTCATGCGGACGGCCCTGTTTTTACTGTTTTTTTTTAATTTGCGTTGTAGTGTATATTGTATATTATTACTTATTGTATTGTTTAATTGCTCTATGTTATGTTGTATTTATACTTGTTATATTGTTTGCTCTGGGCATGGCCCCATGTAAGCTGCCCCAAGTCCCCGTTGGGGAGATGGTGGCGGGGTATAAATAAAGTTTTATTATTATTATTATTATTATTATTATTATTATTATTATTATTATTATTATAAAAGAATAAAATAATAAGCATATTAAAACATGGATTTGGCACCCAAGTAAAAGGGATAAGACAAACTGGGTAAAGTGCAACGAGAAAATATTGTAATCAAAGTAGTTGATCTTATAAAACTACAGCTCCCGTGATTCCATAGCATAAAGTGGGGTCAAACTGCATTAATTCTTCAGGGTAGATGCACCTTCAATCAACATTAGACATGCTGGCTATGGGAGATGTAATACAACACAACAGTAGGAATGTTGCCTGGTGTGGGAGACTGAAGCAAGTCACTATATTGGTTTCAAGTTTGGAATATGTCTACACAGACAGTCATGATTCCATAGCAGACTTCTCAAAACCTTCACTTACTTTGGAATGACTGCTTGTGCTTCAGTCCCGATTTGTCTTTAATTTCAGTTTATACAAAATTCAGTAGCTGCTTAGTTTCATGGCTGTGTGGTCAAGAGGAAAAAAAACTTACATTGGGAAATAAGTTGGGGAAGATGAATGTTTACAGCAAAGTGAGCATTATCATGGCAGTTGGTACATCTTCTTGTTGAGACTGATTCTTATTTGAAATATAATAAAGGATGAAATGGTTAAATCCATCACGATTTTGCCAATAATAGGTGTTCTTATATAAGTCTAAATGGCAGTCAGGCTGCCCAGTCTATTGATTTTACTGTCTAATGGCTGAAAGAGATGTTATCTTGATTAATTAGGAGCCAAAAACAAATGCATCTTAGTTCAGTTAAAGCTTCCGGCACTTTCCCTCTCTCTCTTCTCCTCTCAATAGATCTGGAAATGCCTAAACATACAATACTGGAAAAATGTCTGAACTGCAATGTGAATTCTGCTCAGTGTGGAGGAGGGAGACAGCTTCAAGTCACCTGTCCATGCACTTCTAAATTTCACCCTGTTGACCATATAAAAGTATTTTTTTAAAAAAAGAATTTTCTCTTCACCACTTTATTAAATGGCTTGTAATTCTGTGACAATAAAAATGAAGAAAGCATGTTGCTGAGTCAGATAGGTGGCAGAAAAGGCAAACAAAAGGACCAGAGGGCTTTAAGAATGCCTTTAGGAGGAAAGCTTGTTTGGCGCTGCAGTCAGCCCTCCATATCCACATATTCAACCATTAACGATTTGGAAATATTTTTAAAATGACATACCAATAATATTTTTAAAAATTCAAAAGGAAAATCTTGATTTTGCCATATTATATAACAGACACCATTTTACTATGCCATTGGGCATAATAATGGCACTTGAGATCCATTATTGTGAATCCTGGAACTAAACCCTAACAGACACCAAGGCCCACTGAATTTAATTCAAAACATGGTAGATGGTGTCAAGAGACTGACATCCCACATACCAAGGCCAACCAAGCAGAGGGAAGTAAAGACAGTTGCAGTTGTTTTTGGTTAGGAACTGGTCCAACTGTTTTGACTCCCCCCTACCTTGGGGGAAAATCAAATTTTGGCTTTCCACTGAATTGGCCACTGCAGGGCTCATCCAACTGTGTACTGACCTAAGTCAAAACAGGGGCTGGCTCTATACAGAAGAATTAATGCAATTTAACTGCCATGCTTCAATGTCATGGGATTTGTGCATTGGTTAGGCACCAGCACTCTTTGGGAGAGAAAGCAGGAGACTTTGTAAAACTACAGTAGAGCCTCACTTATCCAACATATACGGGCCGGCAGAATGTTGGATAAGCGAATATGTTGGATAATAAGGAGGCATTAAGGAAAAGCCTATTAAACATCAAATTAGGTTATGATTTTACAAATGGAGCACCAAAACATCATGTTAGACAACAAATTTGGCAGAAAAGGTAGTACTATACGCAATAATGCTATGTAGTAATTACTGTATTTATGAATTTAGCACCAAAATATCACGATATATTGAAAACATTGACTACAAAAATGTGTTGGATAATCCAGAACGTTGGATAAGCGAGTGTTGGATAAGTGAGACTCTACAGTATAACTCCCATGATTTCATAGCATTGAGACATGGCTGTTAAAGTGGTTTCAAACGGCATTAATTCTACAATGAAGATCATAGAATCATAGTATCATAGAATAGTAGAGTTAGAAGAGACCTCATGGGCCATCCAGTCCAACCCCCTGCCAAGAAGCAGGATATCGCATTCAAAGCACCCCCGACAGATGGCCATCCAGCCTCTGCTTAAAAGCCTCCAAAGAAGGAGCCTCCACCACAGCCTGGGGGGACAGAGTTCGACTGCCGAACAGCTCTCACAGTGAGGAAGTTCTTCCTGATGTTCAGGTGGAATCTCCTTTCCTGTAGTTTGAAGCCATTGTTCCGCGTCCTAGTCTGCAGGGCAGCAGAAAACAAGCTTTCTCCCTCCTCCCTGTGACTTCCCCTCACATATTTGTACATGGCTATCATGTCTCCTCTCAGCCTTCTCTTCTGCAGGCTAAACATGCCCAGTTCTTTTAGCCGCTCCTCATAGGACTTGTTCTCCAAACCTTTGATCATTTTAGTTGCCCTCCTCTGGACACATTCCAGCTTGTCAACATCTCCCTTCAACTGCGGTGCCCAGAATTGGACGCAGTATTCCAGGTGTGGTCTGACCAAGGCGGAATAGAGGGGGAGCATGACTTCCCTGGATCTAGATGCTATACCCCTATTGATGCAGGCCATTTGCATTTGATGAGAAAGAAGCCACTATTGTATAAGAATCATGGGCATGCTTCAGATTTGGCTGAATTGTACATTGAATCAAGGTGAATTTAATAGATATGGGAGTTGTTCAGAATAAATCCCTACACTTTCCCAAACTCCTCAAATAAAAGATGTAAAATAGCAAAAAGTTGGAGAGAGAGGAAGGAATTTGGTTTTGACTGACAACTCTAGCTTCTAATCACAGTAGACGGCTGTATTACAGCTTTCCAATCATAGTACTTTGGAACACAACAGCAGGAATTGTTTCAAAATTCATTGCTTTTTTTTTTTCTTGGTCCCAGGATCATTAGAAGAGTTGTTGTGGCTGGACCTGTGAGTGATAGTGGTAGTAGCACTGTTGCTTGTTTGGAAAATGTTGGATATTCAGATCTTTCTGCCACTATATGATCCACATTTTACTAGGCCAGAAAACACTTTGTACAATTGTATTAATGTTACTCAATACTTGCAGACCCCATCACCAGATGAAGACTATAGGTAGTCAAAACCTAGTGTGGATCAGGGGTCTACTCATCCTTTATGAAGAATCAAGAAAATAAACAAAAAGGTTTACCACATTGTGAATGTAACTACCATTCATCATACTATGAATACAACCGTTTGCTTGTGATTTGTAACCACTTATATGACATTTATATTCATTTATTATACATAATACAATGTTTAATGATACCTAATACTAATGGAATATTATTCCATTATAATATTATTCCATTAGTGTGTACTTGTCAGTTAAACTCTGGGGAACCCATTTTTTCTTATATAACATGTTTGGTACTCTCATCTCCTTATATCCAGAGAGAACATAAGTACAGTATGTAATATATCTCCCAGGAACAATTAGAGCAGTGGTGGACTGGGTCTAAAATATTGGTTGCCATTAGTCAAAGGGGGCCCATCAACAACTATAAGGCTATCATTTAATTTTGTTTAAAATAAATGTTTTTTAAATACATGTGGAAAAGGGGACCATTTAATTATTATTAAAATAGCAACTACAATGTAATTTTAGTTGCATATAGTAATTATATTTTCAAGCTACTAAAAGATCATTAACATTAATGATTAAACTAATGATTAAACTAATTGGGCAAGTAGACACCATAACCAAGCCACCACTGGTTGGAGAACACTATTGGAGGCAGGCTCTTATTCATTTTGTTGTGTCTTGTTTATTTATGTTTTCATAATTTATTGAGTTGTTCTTGATTTGTTTCTTGATTTGTTTATATATTACTATTGGCATTGAATGTTTGCCACTGGGTTATTTTGTTGTGAGTCACCCTGAGTCCCTTCAGGGATATAGGGCGGGCTATAAATAAAGTTTCATAGAATCATAGAATCATAGAATAGTAGAATTGGAAGAGACCACATGGGCCATCCAGTCCAACCCCCTGCTAAGAAGCAGGAAATCGCATTCAAAGCACCCCCGACAGATGGCCATCCAGCCTCTGCTTAAAAGCCTCCAAAGAAGGAGCCTCCACCACGACCCCGACATCCTTTACACATCCCTAAATTTGAAGACTCTCACAAGCACAATGTGTACTTAGAAATGTTTTCCATATCCTCAGTGTAACTTATTCCCAGATAAATATACACAGGCTATATTTCAGGCAGTTTCTATTATTTCCAAGAGGGTCAATGTGAATTGCAACCATACTTGGTTATGTGGGACAAGAAACTAAGGGCAGTAAAATACATTTACATAGGCCACAAATGATGATGCTGATCTGACTCTGGGCCATTGTAGCAATGATCTGCATGGCCAGCTACAGAGCTGGCTTGGGGTCAGGTGAGTGTTTGAACTGCATGCTCTTGAGCCGGCCAGGTGGCTGGATGATGCCCAGAAATCTCAGCACTGCTGGACTGCCACCCTTACCTCGCTCCCATCGTTCTGGGCTTTATAGTGCACACCATGCATGAAAAAGGCATTGTTCACTAGTCAGTATCTGTAAGGACAATATCCAGAGTAATGAAGAGATGCAAGAGAGGGGAGGAGGAAAGGAGGAATATTATTATATTATTAGATTTATTTATGCCCCTCTCTATCTCCCTCAAAAGGGACTCAAAGTAAGAATAGCTTTCTCTTCTTTTTCCTTCCTTCTTGGATCACACCATTGCTTCAGCTATCATTGCAGGCACCAAGCTGTGACCAGTGCTATTTTGTGCCCAGTGGGCAGAGCCGGTCCAACAATGAGGCGAATTAAGCAGTTGCTTCGGGCGCAAAACATACGTGGGCGCAGGCGAGACTGCTTTTTTTGTTGATTTGTTGATTTGCTTAATTTGTAAAATCTTAATGTAATTTGATGTTTAATAGGCTTTCCTTAATCCCTCCTTTATTATCCAATGCTTTTATTTTTCAGTGATTGGTTTGGGGGGGGGGGGGGGAGGAAAAATCTGTTCGCCTACACTTGAAAAATACCTAGGGCTGGCTCTGCCGGTGGGAACCACAAAACCCAGAAAGATGTGGGCAAGTTAGATGCCATCCCTTTTTTCTGGGCTGCCCAAGCCCTTGGAAATCAGAATGGTAGTGTGAACAGCTATTGTCATTTCCAAATATAAAGTAGCCCAGATATTTACACTGGCCCAAAATGCAGATGAGCTCTAGAACTCAGGGACACTCCGGAGTATCCTGTGACTATTTAAAAATGCGGGAGTAGGCCACGTTATGTAACCTTCTGCTGTGTTACAGCGAATGGACTGCAAGCATTTTTTGGCCTCCATGGAGTCCATTCACCCCCAAACTGCCCCAGTTGGCTCATGTAGATGGGCCCACAGTCAATACAATTTCCATTCAGTTAGCAGCAACATTGAGATTCAGGCAAACTGTCCTATACAGTTAGCCAAAAAGCCTCTTGCCTGCACTAATATCCCTCCAGACCAGTGGTTCTCAACCTGTGGGTGCCCAGATGTTTTGGCCTTCAACTCCCAGAAATCCTAACAGGCTGGGATTTCTGGGAGTTGTAGGCCAAAACACCTGAGGAACCACTGCTCCAGGCCATCTTAATGGAGACAATATGTAAGTCTCCAACACCATCACTTTTCTTCTCTTGTATTATTTTCAAGATCTTTCCTCTAATGAAGAAGTTGGTGATGCTTCAAAAATATGCATGATATATTTGTTCATTGAATTAAGATGTCACTATTTTGTGGTTACAGTGACATATCTGACAATTCTTGTTCCTTTCACAATATTTCTGAAATAAGTGAGTTTTCTAATAATCCCATAGGATTCAGTGATACTGCTATGTTTCTTCTCTATCCCTCCATTGTTTTTTTATTTTTAATTTATACCCTTAAACCAAATAATTTGATCAAAATGTTATTTCTTCCAACTCTTCACAACCAGGGGGAGTTCCCCACCCGCACTGTGCTTTGTGATTTATATACCAAATAATACCACTTTATGGGTGGGTGGAGTGGAGTGGTGTCCAGAAATGTTAAGGAATTCAGGTGTAGCTGAGTTCTGCACATCCATTCTCAATGCACCACAAAACAAAGGTCAGAGATAGCCTAGTGCTGTATTTTGTGTGGTGCATCTGTTGTATGAGAAAATATTCCTAAGTTTCTTCTTCTTCTTCTTCTGGAAAAAAAAACATTGTTGTAAAAGCCTGGTTACTACTGAATATATTTCTAAATGACAAGGTTTATTCAGCTGCGTTTTGATATGTTTAGGGGAAACTCAGGGTGACAGTTAGAGGAGGCAGGAAGAAGGACTACAGCAACTTCCACCCAAACAGAAAATGTCAGCTCTTCCCTCGCTAGGATGCAGAAGCATCCTGATGAAAAAAAGAGCAGACATTTAAAAGTTTCTGACATGTGTCACAGACGCAGCCATTGAGCCAGTGCTCCTGATGTGGCTCAAGATGACAGCACCCGAGCCACTGGAGCTGGCTGCGGGACATTCAAAGTTTGGTGTGTGTCACATCGAATCCTTGTCATGTCACACTGGGAAAAGAGAGGGTGGGGGAGACGAATGGACGCAGGCAACAGCAATGGTTCAGAAACTAAAGGCAAACATGCCCCCTTGTCTAATTGATATTATGAAGCAGCCATAACATTGGACCAGCCACCAAACCTTTGGGTTCATAGAAGGCCAGGGCAGTTTTTTCTTTTTGGTTTAATTCCTCCAAGTCATAGACAGTAATTTGTCAAGTTTTTTTTTACTCAAACGTATGTCCTTTGCATTCCAGAAATAATATTTTCATATGAGAAATGGTCCTTAATGCTAATCATGAAGCCAGGGCCTCAGCTGCTCCTAAGGTAGCTCCAATCAAGCCAGATTTGTTTATTCCAGATGGTCACCTGACCTACAGTGACCTAAAGCGGACGGCTGTCACACCAAGGATTCAGAAATTCAGTTGAATATCTTTTCTTTCCCCTCAGAGTTGTAACTCCTATCAGCTTGTTTTGTTGGTAGTGTTGTTAGGACTAAGCTGCTAGTTCACAATTCTAGGTGGCCATCTAGGACAGTACTTTTGTTTCCTTAGATTGAAGGGAATTAACCTTCCCAGAGGTGCCTTGGAAATACTACTACAGTAGAGTCTCACTTATCCAACATAAACAGGCCAGCAGAACGTTGGATAAGTGAATATGTTGGATAATAAGGAGGGATTAAGGAAAAGCCTATTAAACATCAAATTAGGTAATCATTATACAAGTTAAGCACCAAAACATCATTTTATACAACAAATTTGACAGAAAAGTAGTTCAATACGCAGTAATGCTATGTAGTAATTACTGTATTTACGAATTTAGCACCAAAATATTACGATGTTTTGAAAACATTGACTACAAAAATGCATTGGATAATCCAGAGCGTTGGATAAGTGAGTGTTGGATAAGTGAGACTCTACTGTATTATGAAATGGTCCCAAAAGAAAAACCCATATTCAGAGGCAGTTCAACCACCAGGCCAACTAGGCAGTTGCCTGTGATGCCATAGAGGCAACTCCTGTCTCCTGCGGCCTGCCTCCGCAAGGTATTGAACTGCTTTTTCTGTTGATTTGTTGTAAAACATGATGTTTTAGTGCTTAATTTGTAAAATCTTAATGTAATTTGATGTTTAATAGGCTTTTCCTTAATCCCTCCTTATTATCAAACATTTTTGCTTATCCAACACTTTTATTTTTCAGTGATTGGTTTGGGGGGGAGGGGCGCCAAAATTCTGTTCGCCTACACTTGAAAAATACCTAGGGCCGGCTCTGCCCATATTGTGTCAATGGTATATCAGGGTCCCTGATAGACACAGATAGAAAGGTGGGTGCCAGTCAGAGTCCTTAACAAAGCAAAATGAAAATCTCATCATAGTATAACAAGTCACAGAGGTAAGAGAGAAGTGAAAGAGGATCTGGGATCAGAATTACAAGGATTATTTGGGAAGGAGAGAAACTTAGAGAGAAGGAACGTTCCTCTAATGTTAGTCACAGTAGTCAAATGCCCGAGGCTAGTCTTGAAATCTGTAATGGAACAATCTGCAGGCAATGTAAAATTGTCCATGTCCTCATGTGCTCTTCTGGAACATTTCTAGGATCTAACATTCTGTGGGGAAAACATAGGGGAGGAAGCTGCAAAGGGGCAAAGATTAGGAATCATTTAGCCACTTGCCACTTTTGAGCTTCTCTTCCTGCTTTCCAATGATTCAACAGAGACCTGGATTCCCACCTCTGTGTCTCCTCCTCATTTCTCGTTCTGTTCATAGTGTATTGTTGACCTGATTATAGTGCCTGTTGTGTCACTTTGCAAAATCTTTATGTATGGGGGAAGAGTGGGTTTGTACAGTTGCTAACAGTGGTGTTACAATCTCTAAGCCAGGAGTCCCCAAACTAAGGCCCAGGGGCCGGATGCGGCCCTCCAAGGTCATTTACCTGGCCCCTGCCCAAAGTCTGAAATGACTTGAAGGCACACAACAACAACAACAACAACAACAATCATACTTAACTTGACTATCTCATTGGCCAGAAGCAGGCCCACACTTCCCATTGAAATCCTGATAGGTTTACAGTATGTTGGTTAAAATTGTTTTTATTTTTAAATATTGTGTTGTTCTTGCATTTACTAATATTGTGCTATGGTAATAATATAATATATTGTGTATACATATAATATTGATAATACAGTAGAGTCTCACTTATCCAAGCTCACTGATCCAAGGTTCTGTATTATCCAAGGCAGTCTGTCTTTTAGTAGTCATTGTTTTTGTAGTAAATGTTGCAATGTTTTGGTGCTAAATTCGTAAATACAGTAATTACTACTTAACATTACTGTGTATCGAACTTCTTTTTCTGTCAATTTCTTGTAAAACATGATGTTTTGGTGCTTAATTTGTAAAATCATAATGTAATTTTATGTTTAATAGGCTTTTTTCTTAATCCCTCCTTATTATCCAAGATTTTCGCTTCTCCACGGTTCTGCCGGCCCGTTTATCTTAGATAGGTGAGACTCTACTGTAATATTATAATGTAATACAATATAATATTTATTTATTACAGTATTTCTACCTCCATCCTTCTCACCCAATAGGGGACTCAGGGCAGCTGATAATAATAATAAGACAATATAATAATATTGTATAATACAATAATATTAAATATATATTACATATTAAATTTAATATTACCAATAATATTACGGTATAGTGGTATAGTACAATATAGTAATATATAATGCTAATATTATGCTATGCTAATAATATAATATATCGTATGTACATACAACTTGTAAGCCACTCTGAGTCCCCTTCGGGGTGAGAGAGGGTGGGGTATAAATGTAGTAAGTAAGAAAATAAATAAATAAATAAATAATTGTTGTTTGGGGGGGGGTTTGCACTACAAATAAGACATGTGCAGTGTACATAGGAATTTGTTCATTTTTTTTCCAAATGATAACTTGGCCCCTCAACAATCTGAGGGACTATGAACCGGCCCTCCGGACTCCTGCTCTAAGCGCATGCTGGTGGTTCAGAGATCACACATTGATCCAACACTGTCTTTTCTATATGAATATAGTGGTAGTATTTTGTTGAAAGTAGTCCGATAAATGTCTGTAAGCATGTCTAAACAAGTCTCCCCTGCCTCAGAACTAATTGTTTCCATTGCACGTAGCACCAGAGAACTCTGGATTAAGAGTAGTGATGTGGTATCCAAACAACAGTACTTCATATGTATTAGCTTTCATTGAATTCTGCAAATGAGGGTGTGATCTTTGCCTAACTTCAAGTTTAATATGGGCAGCACATTTTTTATCTAATGGCCTTGAAGGTGAAATTATGTGGATTTAATTTTAGCATTTTCCAAATACAATCAGACTGTGATAATGTGACTCCTCTGGCAAACTGCATTTTTACGAAAATCCTTCTTATTAAAAAGTCAGTGGTACCTACAGGCTATGAGACTGGTTTCCACTTAAATCATTCGGCTACCTAGACAGAGTGATAAATCAAGCACAAAGCAGGAGCTTACAGATTTGCCTTCTATATATTATGGTGAACTTCTACAAGGGAACACAGTGTCTGAACAGCATGATGTTCAAACTGGGGAATGGGGACATAGGGTATATAGAAAGTTATACACACAAACAATAAAATGTTCTGTGTAGTGCTTGTGCATTTTATCGTATTTGCTTTTGGACATTCTAACCAGCACAACTCAAGGTACAGACTCACTGACTCCCCCATCACATATGCTGCCATTTAATACGAGGAGACCCTGAAGGAAAATGATTTTCAGATCCAATAGAACTGGAACAGTTCATGAGAAAAGCTTTAGGGATACATATTTAAACATAAAGTACAAACATTTTCAAACTCAATGCAGTTTCTGTTCCATTTGAGTTCAGTATCCTGTCAATCATTAATGTTGTGTTCCATGTAGGTCTATCACGGAGGAAGGATCTCATTCTATTGGTCTGAAACTAATGAAGTCAGTTTGCTTCTCCCCAGTGGTGGTTGGTAGCTCTCAAGTTATTGGAATTATGGTGGTTAACCCACTCTGGGTTTTAGACTGAATTTAAGCTATCCCAGTGTCGGATCCTCTTCTCCCAGCTGTGCTGTGGGTCAGTCTTCCACCGAAAAAGCACCAAGACACCCTGGTAGATTCCAACAGATTTTTATTGTACCGAATACCAGAACCAACTGCAATGAATCACTGCAATGAATCACTCTGACCAGGAGGTCATGTGTTCGAGGCCCGCTCGGAGCCTATGTTTGTCTGTCTTTGTTCTATGTTAAAAGGCATTGAATGTTTGCCTATAATGTGTAATGTGATCCGCCCCGAGTCCCCTTTGGGGTGAGAAGGGCAGAATATAAATGCTGTAAATAAATAAATAAATAAATAAACCTTCCCTTTGGCCCACTTATATAGAGGCTCTCACATACCAGAGGGTAATTGAAGTTTTATGGCTGACCTGTTTTATAGCTGGCATCTGTTCTTTGTCAGCCGGAGATGTCAAAGATTGGAGATCATGACACCCAGTCCCCGAGCTCTATCCACCAAAATAAATTCAGCACCACAGCAGCTCCTGTAAAATTGAGACTAATTCCTGGAGTGGATTCATAATGCTCACTAATATGGGAATCACCAGTCACTACTGCAGTGGTTCTCAACCTGTGGGTCCCTGGGTGTTTTGGCCGACAACTCCCAGAACTCCCAGCCAGTTTACCAGCTGTTAGGAGTTCTGGGCGTTGAAGGCCAAAACACGTGGGGACCCACAGGTTAGGAATCACTGCACTACAGCTTCCTGATATTCACCATCTAGCTTCTCTTGAACTCTCAAATTGGGGGCACACAAAGTGACACACAGGGAGATGGTTCCAATATTTCAGTGTGCATATCTTTTTATATGTTGTTGCAGAGGAAGGAAATCATTACGTCCCTTAGACAAGGACTGCTACTCCCTCCCTTCTTAAGACTCACCTTCCTGGCATCTTTCCAGAGAAAGAATGGCTGAAATTATACATGAGGAGAAAGGAGGAATTGGGTATTACCGTGTTTCCCTGATATTATATTAATTTTTGCTCCCAAAGATGTGCTAGGTCTTATTTTCAGGGGATGTCTTATTTTTCCATGAAGAAAAATTCAGATTTATTGTACAGTAGTTGTCATCACAAACCAGCATAGCCAGACAAACTGTGAATCCTATCAAGAATTTCATGTTACTACCATTATTTCCATGTACAACAATCTATGGTACGTACATTTACCGATCCTGCAAGCTCTGGTGTTCTGTTTGGCGAGCATGCTTCCAAACAAAAACTTTGCTAGGTCTTACTTTTGGGGGTGGCCTTATATTTTGCAATTCAGCAAAATCTCTATTAGGTCTTATTTTCTGGGGATCTCTTATTTTAGGGGAAACAGGGTAAGTTCTACCAAGACTGAAATCTGCTCTGCCTTTCTACTTCCATCCCACATGACAAAGCCATTGCCTATAACGGCTCCTCTGTTACAGACATTTAGTGGCCAATGAAGAGCAGGCAAATATTAGACCATGTGCTTATAGCTTGACATATGATGACAAAAGCATCCTCCAGAACTTGCAGGAAGGAAGGGGAGATATATGGCATTTGTGTATACTTTGTGTATATTTCATTTCAATGTAGTTTGGTATGAGGTCTTTTGATGGATTTCCACACTAAGTCTGCAATCCTCTATGGCAGTGGTTTTCAACCTGTGGGTCCCCAGGTATTTTTGGCTACAACTGCCAGAAATCCCAGCCAGTTTACCAGCTGTTAGGATTTCTGGGAGTTAAAGGCCAAAACATCTGGGAGTGGGGACCTATAGGTTGAGAACCACTGCTCTATAATTTAGCACAACATAATATCATATTTTGACCTATACTAAGTTGGGCCTAGTGCCTCTCTTGGGACTTGTTGTCTAGCTTCTAAATCCTGCTATATGGCCATAATGTTCCGCATGGGAAGTGGTCATAGATCAGAGAAGTGTCCCCATGTCTGGCTGGGCTGAGATCCACTAAGATCTTCTGTAAATCTCAGTGGTGCTGTAATCACTTCATTTCAGTGGGGGAGAGGGTATTTCAGAGCCTGGATAGTAAGTTGTTTGGGTGCTGCAGAAGATAAGAACATCAACCTCTTCTGTATACTAAATGGCCTATGCTATACTGTCTAAATAGTCTGCCACTTTCAGATCAAGTAGTTGGTGCTGTACCATTGTCACAGTTAAATTAGCTTAATATGCTAGTCTCATTGCCATTTCTACATGGAATGGAAGAAAGTGTCATTTTATCTATCAGAGTGCAAATTCTTTTGAACTGCTTGTACCCATGTCCAGATGATCAGACTAATATCTGAGCCATGTTTAGCCACTTCATATTTAGCAAAACAAGCAAACAAACAAAACAAAGGGAGGGAGGGAGATTTTTGATGGCTGCATCCAAACTTTGGGGCTCCATCCACATAGAGAACAGGATGGCTCCATCCCTACTTGCCTTTTGCAAGCCGGTCAAGACATACCATATATACATTTCAGCCCTTATTTATGAGCTGAAAAAGCCTCCCCCGGCTTATATTTGGGTCAAGGTCAAGCCATCAGCGGAGCCTGGAGGCCACAGTATGTTTTCTTTTCCAAAACCTCCCTCCTCTGCTTCTCCTCCCAGGCTGGTTATCTTATATTTTGTTTGAGAGAGAGACAGAGAAGAAGCAAATGTTTTCAAAAGCGAAAGGAGAGTGTGAGATAATCCCTTGCAAGCCAGATTGCATGGGCAGAAGGGGAAGGAAAAAAAAGATATTCTTGCAAATTTGCACGATTCATTATTATTACTACTACTACTACTATTGCAAGAACATTTGAGTCCAAAGGGAGGGAAGGAGGGAAAAGAGAGCAACAGAAGGTGTGTATTTCTTTTTATTCCTAAGGAAACAAAAATGAGGTGGGTTTTTTTGGGAGGGGGAGAGAAGTTTTAAAAAGCCTTTTCTGGCTACTTTTAGAGTTTGAAAAAGGGAGAAAGAAAAGAGGTGGGAAAGGGCAGGAGAAAAGAAAACAAAGTTGTTTTTAGGGGGGCTTTGCATTGAGAGGATTTGCAAAGGTTTCAGGGGAAAATACACATGTGAAATTAGTATATATAATGATAGATCTATATCTAGCTCTGCATTGTTTATACAGGCATTATATGTTTGCCTGTTACTATGTTGGAAGCTGGCCTGAGTTTCCCCAGTGGGAGATAGATAGGGCAGGGTACAAATGAAGCTGCTGTTGTTGTTGATGATGATGATGATTATAAAGTTATTGTTGATATCACATTGTTTTTGTTGACCCTACTTTTCCACTTATAGAGTTAGTTTACTGTTTTTCTTTGAAATACAGTAAATCTTCAAAACATTTAACCCACTGATGCCTCAATTAATGCAATTTTATTGATATCTAATTTTATTTTTCATATTTACCAGTAGCTGCTGCATTTCCCACCCTCGGCTTATACTTCAGTCAATAAGTTTTCCCAGTTTTTTGTGATAAAATTAGGTGCCTCGGCTTATATTCGGGTCAGCTTATACTCGAGTATATACAGTATCTCTGCTGCCAGGCATTTGAGAGAGGATGAGGGACATGGGACTTTGTGACTGGAATTTGTTGTACTTACTGTATTTTAACTGTGTTTTAACTTTATATTCATGACACAAATGTTTAATTAATTTTTGTATTTGCCTTGTTTTTTTTTTTTTTTAGTTATGTCATTGTATTGTTAGCTGCCTTGAGTCCCTATGGGGAGAAAGGCAGGATAATAATAATAATAGTAATAACAATATACCCAAATTATGGACAGTTTTGCATTGTTTTCTAAGCACGAAGTGACTAGCCCAGGTTTGAAACTTCAGGTGCCTGGATAAATGCGAGTGGCTGCCTAGCAACTACAATGCTCATAATGTGGCAGTTTTTTGTGTTGGCTTCACTTTCATGATGGAATGTTCTGGAAGGTGTTAAGATTCTATTGACAGACAATGAGGCTGCCAGCTCCTTGACAACATAATCTGGCCTTAAAATTGTCCTCATCACTATTCCCCCAAAGCTGACAGCATCCATGCACCAAAGAGATGGCCTGCTTCACGATACAAAGGTCACAAACTCAGAAGGCATCACATATTACTTCGGAACTGAGGTCCCCCATTTTTCACACTCCTTTGCCATTATATAAATGCAAGAAAAGTAGTGGCTGGCAAAAGGAGAACATCACAATTGAAAGAAATACTGCTCTGCACGAGGCAGGCCCAGAATTCACTGCAGCAGGGGGTCAGAGGGCTAAATAAAGCAGCTAGGTTATTAAAGAAGGCTAGGATAAATTTATGATCACTCACTAGTATGTGCAGCTCTGGGCAATAGGATAAGGACAACCGGATCACCAAAGCTTCAAGGGTTCTACCGCCCTCCTCTCATGAATCAGAGTGAGCAGCCTGGAGGCAAGAGATGAGAAATGGCAAGAGCAATAATCTCAGGAAATAGAAGAAAATCCTTGAGTTTGTCATTCTTGATGCGCATTACATCACACCAGAAAACTGCTTATTTCTTATGGGCATGGAGTCATTTCCCAATCTTTCATACGCCTGCCTATTGCCTTGATGATGGGGAGGGGGAGTAGAGCCACTGCAAGGACTGTTTAGAAGAGAAATATAGGAACTTAAATGCAACCTCTATGTCTATGCACATATATACTTTCATGTATGTACTTGCACACACACACACATACATAGTAAATGTTCAAATGTTTCAATAGCTAAGCACGTCACCCCTTTAAAAAGCATTTTAAGCAACAGTGTGTTAAATAGATGATTCTGCAAAAACAGAATAGCACAATCTATAATTTATGTCCCACTTTTCTCTATTAACATATGCTTGAAATGGCTTACAAGTTTTGCTTTAAAAGTCTTGAACAATAAGAAAACATCATTAATAGGGAAAAAAACAACTACCACAATAAATCAGAAATTCAATATAAATATAAAAAACAGCTGTAAGAAGTACATGTGCCTTAACACAGCAAGTTGCTCAACTCTATCCCTCAGAATTCACTGAAAACATTTAAGGGGTAAGACAACAGTGTTCAATCCACCATTCAAAGAACACTGATTGTACTTCTTTGGCCAAATCTCTTCTGTCTGGACATTCAGGATAACTAGAACATGTTGATAAAGGAGTAGTGCTGTTTCCTTTTTTCTACCAGTGAAAACCCCGAAAGGGCTAAATATATTAATGGAGCTGAGGATCACCTCTATGGATAAGCTAAGCAAATGGGTGGGGGCTCCTGCCCTCTGAGTTTGGCCACACATGGGAAATCTCAGCTCAGAGTCGGTCCAACAAAGAGGCGAATTAAACAGTCGCTTGGGGCGCAAAACATACGGGGGCACAGTCGAGGTTGCTTTTTCTGTTGATTTCTTTTAAAACATGATGTTTTGGTGCTTAATTTGTAAAATCTTAATGTAATTTGATGTTTAATAGGCTTTTCCTTAATCCTTCCTTATTATACAACATTTTCATTTATCCAATGATTTTATTTTCAGTGATTGGTTTGGGAGGTGGGTGCCAAAATTCTGTTCGCTTTCATTTGAAAATTACCTAGGGCCGGCTCTGTCTCAGCTCCATTATTTTCTACAGACAAATATATAAATAAGCTTCTGGGGACAAAATCAGAGGGCAGGGGCTGTTAACTATGTCCACAGAGATGTGGAAGAGCTCAGCTATCATCTTTGGATTCTACCTCGATAGAGTTGTGGGATTTTTCCCCCTTGGGAAGCTTCCATAGGTACAAATGGAGCAGGGGGGAGAAGCTTCAGGGATGAAACCTATTGATGGGGATATAAGTGCTTAAATTGATGTATTGCCACATATGTATTACTCTGCCTATCTCGGGAGCATTGAACCATTGGATCAATGTCTTGATAGGCAATGTGATGTACCACCAGTAATTATGTGTGAGTGTACATTGTCTGTGATTACACCTTAATTCTCAGAGGTTCAAGGCACAGTAGATCAAATTCTTCCAAGAGGAAGAGAGGTTCTTTAAACTATCTTGTGAGTACAACAAAAATAAGTGTTAATTCCATAAATGGCTGACTCAGGCTTAGCGTTTCAATTGCTCCTCAAACTCATCACTATATTAAAGGGATTTATTTTGTGTGGAGAAATAGTTTGTCTCCTTTTGGTATATCAAGCTATGACCTTATATCTAGGCTATTACTCTGGGGTGTTGGAATAAATAATTTTGCTACAGTGGCAAGAGAGAAGTATATGTGTGGGGAGGAGGGGCATTCTGGAGCTAGGAAAGGCTCAGGTTATTAAAAGTCTCTAAGTTTCCATCCCCAGCAATTGCCAGGTAACCTCCTGTTACTATTTTATGTTGTGAAAAGAAACTTGCTTTCTCTCTGAAGCAATTAGATTCTACTTCACAGGATCAGGAGCTAGGAGAACATATCAACTGGATAGATAGAGATACCTTTCCCACCACACATTCTCTCCTGCTTTAACTCAGTATAGATGAGTTAAAAGCTTCTGGTGAGATGTGGAAGACAATTTTGGTATAGAAGCATCAAGAACTTCCTTATTCAAGGTTTTCTGGTCACACCAACAATGAGGCGAATTAAGCAGTCGCTTGGGGCGCAAAACATATGGGGGCGCAGTCGAGACTGCTTTTTCTGTTGATTTGTTGTAAAACATGATGTTTTGGTGCTTAATTTGTAAAATCTTAATGTAATTTGATGTTTAATAGGCTTTTCCTTAATCACTCCTTATTATCCAACATTTTCACTTATCCAATGCTTTTATTTTTCAGTGATTGGTTTGGGGGGTGGGCGTCAAAATTCTGTTCATCTACACTTGAAAAATACCTAGGGCCGGCTCTGGTGAAGAGGTAGTTGGGAATGGGAAAGATGTTGTAAATATTTTTTTGCATTAGATATCCAGGAGTGGACTCGTGGCAAATTCTCCAAATTTTGACTTTTGATTACCCAATTCTACCCCAGCAGTTTCTGAGATCATGTATATTGAGATAGTTGTCTAATCATGGACATGCTTGAAATTTTATATAATGTGATTTTATTTTGTAATGGTATCTGTTTTATATGAATTGTTGTTTCGTAGATTGTTTTATATGAATTGTTGTTTTTACATTGTTTTTAGGCATTGAATTTTTGCCTATTTATTGTAAGCCGCTTTGAGTCCCTTTGGGGAGAAAGGCGGGGTAAAAGTGATGTAAATAAATAAAATAAAATAAATAGTTAAGAGCATGCAAGCCTATGGATGCCAGCCCATAGTATCTTTGGAATAGGTGTTAGAAATAACACATCCTTGCCTATCTAAGTGGAATTAACACAACTTTGGATCTGTGAGGCACCAAACTCAGTGTGAAATAGGAGTGACAGAAGTGCATTCCAAGTGCATTTTTCCCTGTCCAATTTACACAGGCTTCTCAGCTTCTCTTGAACAATGAGGCTGCTCCATCTTCCTGTAGTGCACAATAATTTACCAGCTCCTACCGTGTTTTCCCGAAAATAAGACAGTGTCTTATATTAATTTTTGCTCCCAAAGATGCGCTAGGTCTTATTTTCAGGGGATGTCTTAGTTTTCCATGAAGAAGAATTCACATTTATTGTTGAACAAAAAAATGAGCATTTATTATATACTGTACAGTAGTTGTCATCACAAACCAACATAACCAGACAAACTGTGAATCCTATCAAGATTTTCTTGTTACTACCATTATTTCCATGTACAACACTCTATGATACGTACATTTACCAATCCTGCATGCTCTGGTGTTCTGTTCGGCGGGCATGCTTCCAAACAAAAACTTTGCTAGGTCTTACTTTCGGGGGAGGCCTTATTCAGCAAAACCTCTACTAGGTCTTATTTTCTGGGGATGTCTTATTTTAGGGGAAACAGGGTAGATTTCAGGTTTCTTTTTAAATGCTTGCCTCCCAGGGAAGGACTTGGAGTCAGGGAAAGCTGGCTTGGACAATTGCCTGACCCTTGGCACAAGCAATTATTCAAGCCAGCCCTTCCAGATCATGTAGGTTCCAAGCCAACACACTACCCCTAGAAGGTAGGCAGTGGAAAAACTATTTGGTTGGCGCTGGCAGACTTTTTTGAACAATGTTATGTTTGTGTGTCTTCACCATTACTGCAGAAAATTGCTTCCATAAAGGGTCGTTTTATGAGCAGAAAACATGAACCAGACTCCAGCTTGATAACTTTTGGAGTAAAGAGAATTTTTGAGACACTCCTTCAAGCAGTTCTTTCTCACTGCACTGAATGAGGTGGGGAGTTGCTACCTACCTTTGCTATTTAATTTTGGACATACTTGTGTTGTTTTTAAAATTCCCAGTCACATTCCCAGTTTATGAATCTTTGGCATACTGATGCTGCATGTGACATCAATTAGAGGATGTAAAACTATACATGGATAAGTGCCCTTCTTCCTCCCCGAAATGGATGATGCCCTATTTAAGTTAAGCCTTGAAGAATACCTTTAATCCTCAATGTCTACAGGCTAATATCACAACTTGTTAATTCAGAACACGGGTTGGTGAGGAATGTTCAGCTATGTCAACAAGAAGAAATCAGAAAAAAAATTCAATACAACAGCACTTTTCTTCTGATTCATTTGGAATTGTGTATGGCATTGGAAGGCTTCTCATGAAGATGACAATGTCTCCAAGCAAAGCTAAGATATTGCTTGAGGTCTTTTTGTGGCCTGTTTTTGTCAGAAGCAGATTTTATTCTGCTTACAAGTGTGGTGGCTGAGCTGCTTGCCGCAGTGTCTTGGAGTTTAATTTCAGTTCTTAAAGTGTGCCAAGAGTTAATAACCCCAAAAGTAACAGAATATAAGTGACCATCCTTTTGTAAAATTGCCATAAATGCCGCAGCAGTCAGAATGACTTCACAGCAGTACAATAGGTGCCTTCATGGCAATCTGAATCCCACCGCTTTTTAGTTTGCAACCACTCAGGCTCATATTCTTTGGCAATCTCCCTAAGCTAAATCAGCCTGTGCCCTGCCAAAGAGCTGACACTTGGTGTAGCTGAGACATGCCATATGTTTCCAAAGAAAGAAAACTAGGCAAGGAGATCAAAGTCATGGCCAGCCACCATAAAGGGGGACATACTTTATATGTAAAAAGATGGTTTCACTTATTTATTTGTTTGGTGGTTATTCTTACGGTGTGCCAACTACATACAGAGAATTAAGACATGGCACAAAATTATCAACAGATTATTTCACCTTTATTTTATTAACTTCAACTAAAGTAGGTAGGTAAAGGTAAAGGTTTCCCCTGACGTTAAGTCCATTCATGTCTGACTCTGGGGGTTGGTGCTCATCTCCATTTCTAAGCCGAAGAACTGGCGTTGTCCGTAGACACCTCCAAGGTCATGTGGCCGGCATGACTGCATGGAGCGCCGTTACCTTCCCGCTGGAGCGGTACCTATTGATCTACTCACATTGGCATGTTTCCGAACTGCTAGGTTGGCAGAAGCTGGAGCTAACAGCAGGCGCTCACTCCGCTCATAGGATTTGAACCTGGGACCTTTCGGTCTGCAAGTTCAGCAGCTCAGCGCTTTAACACACTTCGCCACCGGGGCTCCTCAACTAAAGTAGAGCCATTCAATTAAATGAACGTACACATTGACTTGTGTTTGTTATGTGCATTCAAGTCATTTCTGAATTATGACAACTGTAAGGCCACCTTATCACATGGCAAGATTTAAACAAAGGGGGTTTGTCATTGCCTTCATCTGAGGTCAGGAGTGTGACTTGCCTAAGGCCACCCAGTGGCATGGCTGAATGGGGAGTTGAACTCTCATCTCCAGAATCATTCTCTCTTCTTCAGGAGAAATAAAGCAGGGTATAAATATAATAATAACAATAACAATAATAACAATAATAATTTAACACTCAAACTACAACACCGCACTGGCTCACTAATTATTATTATTAATAATAATAATAATAATAATAATAATAATAATAATAATAATAATAATAATTGCAGCCTAGGAGAAGCCATCAGAACAAATGCAATTAAGGCCAAGATCGAAAAATCAGCTGATGACCCAAAATGCAGACTCTGCAAGGAAACCGATGAAACCATTGATCATATCCTCAGCTGCTGTAAGAAAATTGCACAGACAGACTACAACCAGAGGCACAACTATGTGGTCCAAAAGAATAAAGTGCATCAGATAAAGTGATTGTCACTGAAATGGGACCTGTTGTGGGGATTAAAATTCATTCTCCAAAAGCACACTGGAAAAGCCAGGTTTTTAAACTTTTCCTAAAGGCTGATAGGGTGGGTGCTTGCCTAATCTCCCTGGGGAAAGAGTTCCAGAGCTGAGGGGCCACCATGGAGAAGGCCCTCTCCCTCTCCCTTCTTACTATTTAACTGTCAGTTCAACAAGTCTACTCTAGTTAAGTTTAACCAACAGAATTGTGGCATTTTTACCTTCCTTCTATATATTTTAGATAGATTATAACTATTGGAATACTCAATAAAAGATGATTAAATTATTATGGCACCAAGATAGCAGTTTTGTTTCTTTGGAATGCATACAGATATGCATATAATTAAAATGGGTATCATCCAGCAATACTGATAAGAAATACAGTCAAGCAAGAAATGTCTTCTTTACACAATGTTTAATGAACCACAAGGTTGAATTCACTTCTTCAGCATACAGCGATGGTCATTAGCTCAGATGGCTTTTAAAAATAAATTAGATAATTTTATTGAGGGTATGGCCACCATGTAGATCAATAACTGATGGACATTGAAATGACCATGAGGGAGAACTAGCTGTAACTTAAATCAGAAATGTTGAGAAATGAGAGAGATAGCAGTGAATCTGACAAGCTAAGTAATAAAACCAGCAAGGAAGAAGCTGAATAACAACCAGTGCCATTCTTGCTCACCTACTCTCAGGGTGTAATAAATTTTTAAAAAGATTTAGCCGCCTTTGTAAAACATATAAAATTAAGTTCACTTGCAAAACATAAAGAGTGGGAAACATTTGAGAGTTGAAAGCTAACAACAAAAATGACTGTAGATGCAGGAAGAGAGGGGTGAATGTGATTAAACTAATTCTTTTTTTCGTGTCAGGAGCAACCAGAGTTGCTTCTGGAGTGAGAGAATTGGCCATCTGCAAGGACATTGCCCAGGGGATGTTTTGATGTTTTACCATCCTTGTAGGAGGCTTCCCTCATGTCCCCACATGGAGCTGGAGCTGATAGAGGGAGCTCATCCGCGCTCTCCCCGGGTGGGATTCGAACCTGGCAGCCTTCAGGTCACAAACCCAACCTTCAAGTCACAAGGCATTTATCCCCTAGGCCACTGGAGGCTCCATATTAAACTAATGTGTAGTCTACAAGCGTGCAAACTAGCCATAAATGAGTAGAGGCATGCATATATTGCTAACTCTAATAGTAACAGGTGGGACTCCAACTCTCAGTAGCCTGAGCCAGTTTGTCCAGTGGTCAGGAATTTTGGGAGCTGAAGTCCAAAACACCTGGATGGTCAGAGGCTGTGCAGGATGGTTGTAGACCATGTGAATACTGGTTGCAATCCATCCCAGACATTTTGATAACTTCCCTTGGCAATTTCATGATCATGTTTAGAACATGGGGGCACAAAAGAACCTGGACATGTCTCATTGGTCAATGACCATGTGATAGAACAGAATCCCGTCCTAAAGTAGCTCCACTAAAAGCCATGGAGTAACCACAATAGTGATGGTGAAGTCAAATCTTTTTGCCACCGTCACTGTCAGAGAATAAAACCCGACACATATTTGCAATATATCTGATAGGATTTATAGCAAATCTTCAGCCACTTTCACTCTGTTTTTTTTTTTGTACTAATAATATAAGATGTTTTTAAACGTCCTTCGTCTATTATTTATTTATTTACAGTATTTATATTCCGCCCTTCTCACCCCGAAGGGGACTCAGGGCGGATCACATTATACACACATAGGGCAAACATTCAATGCCCATAAACATATCAAACAGAGACCGAGACAGACAGATGCAGAGGCACTTTAACCTTCTTCTGAGGGGATGTTCGATTCTGGCTACAGAATTTTTTATTTATAAAATACAGGAAATAGGGAAGAGTACAAGAATAGATATAGAGTCTCATAAAAAAGGCCCATGGATGCGCCCCGATTAAGGTGAATTCATGGGCTCCCAGTGGGGGTTTGGAAAATCCACCACTCCACCTCCTGGCTTCCCCCATTGCTGCAAAGGCAACATTGGAAGGCTCTCATGTTGCTGGGATGGTGGTGTGTGCTGCTTCCTTTCATGGAGCCTGACCAGAAGTGCCTGTACATCATGTGAAAGGCTCCATGCTGAAAATGGAGGGGAGGCAGCATACGACGGGCAAAATAGACTAAGGACGTTTAAAAACATCTTATATTATCATCTTCAATTATTGCCATCTAATGCAAAAAAGCTTTCTATGATGTTAAAGAAAAAAAGCATTTCTGGGAGCCCCGGTGGCGAAGTGTGTTAAAGCACTGAGCTGCTGAACTTGCAGACCGAAAGGTCCCAGGTTCAAATCCCGGGAGCAGCTTGAGCGCCCGCTGTTAACTCCAGCTCCTAGCAACCTAGCAGTTCGAAAACATGCCAATGTGAGTAGATCAATAGCTATCGCTCCGGTGGGAAGGTAATGGCGCTCCATGCAGTCATGCCGGCCACATGACCTTGGAGGTGTCTACGGACAACGCCGGCTCTTCGGCTTAGAAATGGAGATGAGCACCAACCCCCAGAGTTAGACATGACTGGACTTAATGTCAGGGGAAACCTTTACCTTTACTAAAATAAAAGAAGAGAAAAGTGAGTATATAGAAACATAGAAGATAGGAAGGTTAGGAAATAGAAAACAGAAAACAGAAGCCCTATCTAACACTTCCTGCCCTAACACTGTTGCCTTCTTCATAATTTAAAAAAAAACCTTTTTTTTTGTCTTGCGTCTTCTTACTTCTGATAGATTAACATTTTAAGATCCCTTGGCTATCATTGGGGATCTTGCTACCCTTGCTACTTTTTTCCATCTCTGTAATAGTGATGATCTCTTATGATGTAAAACCCAATATTTTTGTTTTCTTCTCTTCTTTTAAAAAGTCAATAAAATACTGCCACTGTTATTCAAATTTGGGAGGATTTGGTGATTGTATAAGCCTAGTCAATTTACCAGATCCATCATTTTTGTAAATTATAGATCTTGAGTGTTTGTTTCCAATAATAGGCATAGGCAATCCTTTCTGCAGTTACCATATACACCATATGCAGAAAAAGTTTCAAGAATTCCTTTGGCAATTTTACATTTGTAAATCCCAACAGAAATGCTTCTGGTTCTGGTGGTATCTTAATTTTTAAGATTATTTATTTATTGATTTATTTGCAACATTTATACCCCTTTTTACGATATTTTCAATATTCTTGTGTATTGCAATCCAGACCTTTTTGGTTTTAGGGCATGTCCACCACATATCATAAAAAGTACCCTCGTTTTGTTGACATTTCCAGCAAACATTTTTTTAAAAAAATTGGACTAATCTTTGCTAGCTTTTCCAGTATCATGTATCATCTATATATCATCTTATAGTCCATAGCATCTTGTGAATTTAATCTTTGTTCTCCACATCTGATCCCACTTGTCTAGATGAATATTATGGCCCATATTCTTTGACCATTGAACCATACAATCTTTAAGCAGATCTTGTTCTGTATCTAATTTTGATTAATTTTGCAATTTGTTTTTCCTTAGACTGGAAAAAATTGTCAATTTCATTACCTTACTGATTGATGCTTATCTTATCTATTTGGTATCTTTCTTTTTATTGTCTGTATTGAAACTGTGAGAATTGTATTCCCTCTTGTTGTAATTGGTTTATTTATTTTTTAAAAAAAAATGGAATTCATTTTGCTATTTAATATTTATTTATAGTTGGGTCATTGGTCTCCAACCATTTCTGTATGGCAAAGGGCTTCTTTGGTTGATCTTCACAGTAGAGTATTGGCTTGCACCTTTTTCCATTCTCTGTATAGTGTGCACTCTGTTTGTTGACTCAGTTGTCTCATCGTGCTCAGCTCCTCACAGTACAAAGAAATTGTTTGGTTCTGTGATATGATTGAGGCTATAAGAATGATAACAGAAAAAGCCCAGATTGCTCCTTATTCCAAGGCCAAACCCACCAGAATATCTCAGAGAAACAGTTCCTGGACTAAAGCATTACATTTGGTTAGTAAAGTTGGACTTACCATGAAATTCCCTTGAGATTTTGTCTAAGAGGGGGGAACCTCCACATTAAAATGTCAACCCCATTAAAATTTATTGACAACTCAGAGGTATGTAAGATTTGGGGTGACCATTCAAACATTATCCAAC
The DNA here is from genome assembly GCF_035594765.1 of Anolis carolinensis. Lineage (NCBI taxonomy): Eukaryota > Metazoa > Chordata > Lepidosauria > Squamata > Anolidae > Anolis > Anolis carolinensis. The sequence continues at coordinate 182,327,344 of NC_085843.1, forward strand.
TCACCAGAAAGGAGGATAGAAGGTGGCACAGCATTGCATAACATTTTCAAATGCATAGATCAAAACTGCAATTAAATAGACATGCACTACATCTTGTCACAACAGAGATTTGATTTCTGTACTTATTCATGTGCTATCCAAACCATATCTGTTGATGAGCATGTTGAAGATTTTACCCTCCATTCTTATGGCCAAACCAAATTTGAGCTGAATGGTTCATCAGATAAGGTGTTGAAACAGAAGAATGTCCTGTTTAAAATAGGGCAGATGGTGGAACCCTCAAACCCAACTATCCAAAATAATTATTGTATATACTCGAGTATAAGCGTAGTTTTTCAGCCCTTTTTTTAAGACTGAAAAAGCCCCCCTCGGCTTATACTCGGATGAGGGTCCTGGTTGGCTTATATTTGGGTCAGCTCATACTCGAGAATATATGGTACATTTATTATTTTTCTCTATTATTATTGGTATTATTACATTTATTATTTTTCTCTATTATTATTGGTATTATTACATTTATTATTTTTCTCTATTATTATTGGTATTATTACAATTATTATTTTTCTCTAATATTGTTGCTACTATTACATTTATTTTACTCTATTTTTTATTATTATTAATACATTTATTATTTCACTCTTACTATTATTATATTTATTATTTTACTCTATTACTACATGTATTATTTTCCTTTATTATTATTATTACATGTATTATTTTACTCAATTATTATTAAAAGGATACATAAGCACATTTGCATTGAAGAAGATGAGAATAATGATTTAATCAGAGTTGGACAGTCTTATCTTAAATTAGAGCTTTATGTAAATATTCAAAACCATTTAACCTACTGATGCTTCAATTAATGTAATTTTATTGGTATCTGTTTTTATTTCTGAAATTTACCACTGTCGGCTTATACTGGAGTCAATGTTTTCCCAGTTTTTTTGTGGTAAAATTAGGTGCCTCGGCTTATATTTGGGTCAGCTTATACTTGAGTATATACGGTATGTTAACATCTGATTTTTTAAAAAATACTTGTATCAGAATACTTCTGTAGCTTAATTTATAAGAAAATCTCCAATGTCACTTTGAACTTCACCTTAGTGGAAATTGCAGCAGTGTTCCCATTCTTCATTGTTCCATTATCTTGGCTCTTCAGTTTTCAGCTTCTTGCTTGCAACTCCCTCATTTGCTGTTAAACAGTTTTCCTCCCACTCCTCACATCCCATGCTCACTCTTCACCTTAACATTTTGCAAATCAGCCCAAGTCTAGCCATGGCACAAAATGAAATTGCAGACTTTTATCACAGCAGAAACACAGCACCACTCCAAATCGATAGTATGTTTTCCGGTTCTCTCCCAATTTGAAAATATTAGTGCAAGCATAAAGCTAGTAGACTGAGGAGCAAGGTTCTTGTCCTCTCCTTCCTTGTCTATTTTTATACTTTCATGGAATTGAAAATGTAACAATTGTATTGAAGCATGAAAAAGTTCCACATTCTCTTTCCCCACTTAAAGTAGCACACATCTTCTTTGCTTATCTGTAGAAATTGCTCAGAAGGAGATATTGAAGAAAGGGGTGGTTGTTTTTTTTAAGTCCTTAAAGTGAATTATTTAGTGAATTTAATTTTGTGAATGTCTCAATGGCCCAACAGAATGGTTCTGAATGGGACAATCTGTCTGTTATAGTTATACTAGCTGTGCCCAGCCACGCGTTGCTGTGGCTGAGTCTGGTGGTGTTGGTCAGTCTACATTAGGTTGTATTTATGCTGTGACCTCCACCTTTCTTTATACTCACATTAGTACAGTAGAGTCTCACTTATCCAAGCTAAACAGGCCAGCAGAAGGTTGGATAAGCGAATATCTTGGATAATAAGGAGGGATTAAGGAAAAGCCTATTAAACATCAAATTAGGTTATGGTTTTACAAATTAAACACCAAAACATCATGTTAGACAACAAATTTGACAGAAAAAGTAGTTCAATATGCAGGAATGTTATGTTGTAATTACTGTATTTACAAATTTAGCATCAAAATATCACGATATATTGAAAACACTGACTACAAAAATGGCTTGGATAATGCAGAAGCTTGGATAAGCGAGGCTTGGATAAGGGAGACTCTACTGTAGTAGTATTTGAAGTCTGTTACCTTCTTCAGTTTTTGTGTTGATTGATAATTGCTTGAGATCCCTGTTGTCTTTGGTTTGTTGTTAATTGTAATGTCTGATTCTGCTGAGTGCGGTTTATATTTTTATTGTGGTACAATATTCTTTTTTTTGTTTTGCCTGTGTAGGTGTTTATTATTATTGTTGTTGTTGTGGTCATGAAGGTTGGATAAGTTAAATGCTACTGTATTGTTTTTTGGAGGCCCACTGTAGCACTGACTGGCCTCTCAGCCTCAGTGCCTGGCTGTTTCTTGCCTGTGATGGTGTTGATTCTTATTGTTGTTGTTGTTGTTGTCATTGTTATTATTGTAATTGTTTTTTGGAGGCCAAGTGTGAATGTAGGGATTGGGGAGGTGGATGAGTTGTGTTGTCAAATTGTGTATTTTTTATAGTCACAATGCGTTGCTGTGAGTTTTGTGGGTCCGGATTGTGGTTTTGTGGTGTGGTTGTGTTGTTACAACTGAGAGGCAAGGCTTTTGTGTTTTGTTGCCAAGTTTTGTATTTCTGGGGCGTTTAGTTGTGTGCCAAGTTTTGTATTTCTGGGGCGTTTAGTTGTGTTGTTATAGTCACAATGCACTGTTGTGAGTTTTGTGGGTCCGGATTGTGGTTTTGTGGTGTGGTTGTGTTGTTACAATCGGGAGGGAATGCTTTTGTGTTGTGTTGCCAAGTTTCGTATTTCTCGGGTGTTTAGTTGTGTTGTTATAGTCATGATGCGTTGTTGTGAGTCTTGTGGGTCGAGTGTGGTTTTGTGGTGTGGTTGTGTTGTTACAACTGGGAGGCAAGGCTTTTGCATTGTTTTGCCAAGTTTTGTATTTCTGGGGCGTTTAGTTGTGTTGTTATAGTCATGATGCGTTGTTGTGAGTTTTGTGGGTCCGGATTGTGGTTTTGTGTTGTGGTTGTGTTCTTACAACTGGAAGGCAAAGGTTTTGCGTTGTGTTGTCAAATTTTGTATTTCTGGGGCGTTTAGTTGTGTTATAGTCATGATGCGTTGTTGTGAGTTTTGTGGGTCCGGATTGTGGTTTTGTGGTGTAGTTGTGTTGTTACAACCGGGAGAAAAGGCTTTTGTGTTGTGTTGTCAAGTTTTGTATTTCTGGGGCATTTAGTTGTGTGCCAAGTTTTGTATTTCTGGGGCATTTAGTTGTGTTGTTATAGTCACGATGCATTGTTGTGAGTTTTGTGGGTCCGGATGGTGGTTTTGTGGTGTGGTTGTGTTGTTACGACCGGGAGGCAAGGCTTTTGCGTTGTGTTGTCAAGTTTTATATTTCTGGGGCGTTTTGTTGTGTGCCAAGTTTCGTATTTCTGGGGCGTTTAGTTGTGCTGTTATAGTCACAATGCACTGTTGTGAGTTTTGTGGGTCCGGATTGTGGTTTTGTGGTGTGGTTGTGTTGTTACAACCTGGAGGGAAGGCTTTTGCGTTGTGTTGCCAAGTTTTGTATTTCTGGGGCGTTTAGTTGTGTTATTTTAGTCACGATGTGTTGTTGTGAGTTTTGTGGGTCCTGTGTGGTTTTGTGGTGTGGTTGTGTTGTTACAACTGGGAGGCAAGGCTTTTGCATTGTGTTGCCAAGTTTTGTATTTCTGGGACGTTTAGTTGTGTTGTTATCGCATGATGCGTTGTTGTGAGTTTTGTGGGTCTGGATTGTGGTTTTGTGGTGTGGTTGTGTTGTTGTAACCTGGAGGCAAGCCTTTTGCATTGTGTTGCCAAATTTCGTATTTCTGGGATGTTTGGTTTTGTTGTTATAGTCACTGCGCAAACAACTTTATCATTTTATATATATAGATTATGAGCCCCGCCCCCCCTCCCCCCAAAGACCAGGCATAATTGCTAATGCAGAGGTCCTGGGAACAGAATCTAAGAATAATTCTCCTTGGCCCAACTGAATCTGGAAGAGGAAATGACAGTTTCACAGGGAAGCAAAGACTATAAACACTGCCACTCATTCACAAACCATATAAGTGTCGGAAATATTCTCCTCACCCCTTCATCATAAGAATGTGCTAAGTACACAAAGGAGAATCAAAGGAAAAGGGATCATTTTTTTCCAAGCAGAAAGTGTGAATGAAAAAAGAATATAAAGAGACATGCCCCAAAGTCAGAAAATCCTCATTTTGTAATTGACTAGTATCATTGTGTCAGAATGCGGGGGAATGCTTCTTTTCAGACATGTTTCAGACTGTCTGCACATTTTATTTTGCTACTTTTGCTGTTTGGGTAGTTTTCAGTTTAAAAAAGAAGAAAGAAATTCACGTACTTATGATATAGTTACTTGTATTTACATAAATTTTGTTCAATCTGTTCTAATCATGCATCTTTATAGCTATTTTAGTTTACAGTAAAACAGCAATAGAATATCCTCATTCTCTTTTTAAAAAGCACCCTGAGAAACTCATTGGCCGAGTGGTGGCACAGTGTGTTAAAGTGCTGAGCTGCTGAACTTGCAGACCGAAAGGTCCCAGGTTCAAATCCCGGGAGCGGAATGAGCTCCTGCTGTTAGCCCCAGCTCCTGCCAACCTAGCAGTTCGAAAATATGCAAATGTGAGTAGATCAATAGGTACCGCTCCGGCGGGAAGGTAAGGGCGCTCCATGCAGTCATGCCGGCCACATGACCTTGGAGGTGTCTACAGACAACGCCGGCTCTTCGGCTCAGAAATGGAGATGAGCACCAACCCCCAGAGTCAGACATGACTGGACTTAACGTCAGGGGAAAACCTTTACCTAAAACAGAAACAGCAAATGTGTGACACAAATGATGTGTTCCACTGATTGCAAACTGGTCCATTAAAAGAGATTAATTAGGACTATGCCCAAGGTAAATTTATCTTACAGATGAATTATGATTTAACTAGGCTCAGAGGCTCTAATGTCATCCTAGAGGACCTTCTGCAGTCTAGTCTGTGCCTAACTGAGCTGAGCCCTCCCCATTCTGCCATATTTTTCTATCTACTGCAATGACTGGGAAGAAGACATCATACCATACCATTGGCTAGGTCTGACCCAATTTCTTCGCAGGCTCCCCAGCACCAGTTTGGACAACTGTCATGTGAGAAATGAGTCTCCCACTTCCTACTTTCAAGTAAGTTAAGCAATTGAGTGATGTTTCACACCTCTGGTTGACATTTCTCTCTCAGTTCCAATATCAGGGTCCCTAGGTCAATGTTACAACCCTAGGTAATGAAGTGTGATTTGCAATGTTCCTAGCAAAGACTGTACAAAAAGTGATGAAGCCATTACAAAACAAAGGTGGATTTAAACAAAGGAGGTAAAATTACAGTTCAGTGATTAGTATTTGAGCTTCTATGGAGTCTCTTGTTTTTTTTTAATTACCACTTCCATTTAGTAATATTCTGCATTTTTGAAGGGGTGAGGTGAAAATTATCTTTTAAAATAATCTTAAAGTTGAAATTTTTTTGTGGTTGGTTTAATGCAGGGGTCCCCAAACTAAGGCCCGGGGGCCGGATGCGGCCCATCGAAGGAATTTATCCGGCCCCCACGGCACAAGGGCAGAAGGGGGTTGGGCTAAATGACCCAAGGGGTCTCTTCTTCTCTTAAAACCCATTTTATTATTATTATTATTATTATTATTATTATTATTATTATTATTATTATAAACACAAGATGAGTCCACAGCAGACACTCTGTTATGATTGAGCCTCATGGCTCTGTTACTGACAGACGTGGGCGTAAGACTCCTCGGGAGTCAGATACTCTCGAGGAGCGAGAGAGAAAAAGACTGCGAGACATATTTGCAGCACCATCTGACGAAGAATCTTTCGAAGGGTTTACGGAGAGAATGGAGGAGGGGCTGGTTAGCTCAGAGGAGGATGAGATGGATTGGACTCGGGTAAGGGAGGAATTGGGGGCCACTGGCCATGATGGGGCAGAAGATGAATGGGGACCTTCAGGATTAGACCCATGGCTTAGCTGGAGGGATGGGACGGGATCCACAGCTGGAGATGCTGTTGGGCGTAGTCAGAGGTGTTCCAGCTCTGACGAGGAAAGTGATGAGGAAACGCCCGGGTTAAGGAGGACAGCTGACAGTGATGAAGATTTGTAACTGGCATAAAATGGGGCTTGGGAGCAATTGCAAATTGCGTCGGGCAAGGTAATCTGGGCAAACGCTTGGGATCCGTGTGTGTGTGGGACGCTTCCCTGAAGACTTGTGTGCTTTCCTGTGCTGAGACGTAAGTTGATTGGAATCCAAGGTCAGACGGCGGGAGGGATTGTGTGGGCATTTGTTTGTGCAAACCTGTGTTTACTCTTATTAGCTTGACCTTCCGTCGTCTTTCTGACGGACGCCATCTCCTGCTTTGAGAACCCGGACTGAACTGACCACGGCTTGTCTTCCCCCCCTTCTTGGACTTGGAAAAACTACAAACGTCTGCTTCTGGCTTTGATCTACGGAACGGAACTGGTCTACTCTACTTCTACAATCCTTGGCTGAATTGCTCGTGTTGGAGATCCTGTCTACTGTGTGTGTGTGGGAGCGACGCAAGTTACTCTAAGCACAGTGCTGGCAGCAGAGAGGAATCTGCTGCCAATTAGTTGCATTCTTTGTATCTTTTGTTCCTTGGCTTTCGTTCTGTTAATACCTAGGCTGAAGCAAGCAGTTTGTTTTTACCCGGATTAAACTCCGGTTTAATCCGGTTTATCTTTTGAACATTTACTTTTGTCCCTTTTTGCGCTTAAAGGCAAAAACTGCCTGGCCCTTGTGTTTTTACGGGCATTTTTGAGTTCTGTAATCTAATAAACTCTGTTACTTTGAATCTTGTGGCGTTCTGTCCTTGACACACTCTGCTGGCTGTTGTATTGGATCATACAACGGACACTTCCCAAGTGTCTAGGACTGTGTGATGTATCGGCGAATAATGCGTGCAGATCCCAGTAAGGTGGCCTTCTGCAGCTGGCCAATGGTAATTTTGTTAGCGCCGATTGTGTTTAAGTGCAGGCCAAGGTCTTTAGGCACTGCACCAAGTGTGCCGATCACCACTGGGACCACCTTGACTGGCTTGTGCCAGAGTCTTTGTAATTCGATCTTTAAATCCTCATATCGTGTCAGCTTTTCCAGTTGTTTCTCCTCAATCCTTCTGTCACCTGGGATTGCTACATCGACAATCCATACTTTGTTTTTTAACATGATTGTGAGGTCAGGAGTATTGTGTTCCAAATCCCTGTACTATTATTATTATTATTATTATTATTATTATTATTATTATTATTATTATTATTAACATTGAGGCTGGGTGGCCATCTGTCAGGAGTGCTGTGCTTGTGCTTTTGGTGCACAAAGGCAGAAGGGGATTGGACTCAATGGCCCAAAGGGTCTCTGCCAACCCTCTTTTTTATTATTATTGTTGTTATTATTATTATTAATTATTATTGCTTGGTGGCCAACTATAGTCCGGCCCTCCAATGGTCTGAAGGATCGTGAACTGGCCCCCTGTTTAAAAAGTTTGGGGACCCCTGGTTTAATGTATATGTTTTTATTTGCTGTATATGTGTTGTATGGTATCGAATTGTGCCTTTATGCATGCCGCTCTGAGTCCCCTTTGGGGTGAGAAGAGCAGGATATAAATGTGGCAAAATAAATAAACAAATAAATAAAATAATAATAATAAAACTTTATTTATACCCTGCTACCATCTCCCCATGGGGACTCAGGGAGGCTTACATGGGGCAGAGGTCCAAACAACATAGGACAAAATATAGGCAACATAATACAAATCACACTATAAAAAAAATAAAACAGTAATACAATATATCAATTAAAACAAAAATACAGGATAAAAATTGCATTTCAAACACATAAATGGTAAAATTGTAATAAATACAGGATAGATTATTTAAAATATTTATTATTAAAAAAGAGGGATTAAAATAGAGTTGAGGTGCAGCTGAAGTTGTGGCTGCAAATGAGGGAAATATGGAACAAGGCACAGCGAACTAAGCTGGGAGAAGAGGGAGAGGCAGGTGTACAAATGGAAAAGGAAATAAAGAAGTAAGGAAATAAATCATGTTGAAGATGCAAGGTAAGAAAGCAGGCAAGGGAGGATGCGTAGTGCAGTGGCAGAATGCAAGGTGCAAGAGCGACAGACAGACAGACAGACATAAGATAATGAAAGAGGCAATGGAGAAAAGTATTTATTTATTTGTTTACTGTATTTATATTCCACCCTTCTCACCCCGAAGGGGACTTAGGGTGGATCACAGAACATACATAGGCGGAAAACATTCAATGCCGTTTTATCCACAGACAAGGCAGACGATTGAACATTTATAGAGGTACTAGCTGTGCCCGGCCACGCATTGCTGTGGCGAAGTATGGTGGTATGGGAAATAAAAGTATTGAGGAATTGGTGGTAGTTAAGGTAAAGGGTAAAGGTTTTACCTTATAAATGGGTTATATAGCTGTGTGGAAGGGCCTTGAATCTACACTGCCATATAATCCAGTTAAAATCAGATACTCTGTATTTTATAGGCAGTGTGGAAGAGGCCTAAGTGAGGCCTAACTCTGCCTATCCCCTGGGCTGAGTGGGTTGCTAGGAGACCAAGTGGGCGGAGCTTAGCATTCTAACTGGCAGCAATTGGATAAAAACAATTCTTCCTCTCCCTCTAATTAGGACTTTATTTTTGTTTTCTTTTTGTTGTATGAGCGTAGAGGCATGGATGATGGGTTGTGCTGCCAAGTTTAGTGTTTCTGGGATGTGTAGTTTTGTTGTTTTGTCCTAGGCCGAAATTTCATTATCCTTTTATATATATAGATATAGGCTTTTCCTAACCTCAGCTTCTTGGAGGCTTGTGCTCGGTTCTGGCCATGGGGGGGGGGTGTTGTCGCTCCATCTCCCTGCCAAAGAGCTTTGTTCGTAGCTTCCTTCTTTTTTGATTGAATCACCAGTATTTTCCTGGCATTTCCTTATGAGTGTCTTAATACCTCCTCGCTGTTTAAGTGGTCCCTATCTACTCACATTTTGCTTTCGACTTGCTAGGTTGGCAGAAGCTGGTCTAAAGGTCAGGAGCTCAACCTGACCTGGGCTTTGAACTCTCAACCTCTCAATTGACAAGATTTATTGCAGCTGGTGGTTTAACCTGCTGTGCTAAAGCCTTGTAGTTGTGATGATGACAAGGGTGGGTGGCAAAATGCCCACATCAAGGGAGGGGAGCGTTGTGAATGTACAAGGTGTGTCCAGGAAGGGAGAGAGGTACAACAACAAAGTAAGGAGATATTGTAAAGGCAGAAGTGATGCAAGAGGCAGTAAAAAGAGGAGATGAAAGGATGAAAGATGCAATGGGAGAGTACAAGAAGCAAGATAAGTTGGTACAAACTGAAATAAAGAGCTATGTAAAGAGGTATGATATTTTCATTTATCTCTTCTTCCTCCTCCTCCTCCTCCTGCTTCTGTTCTTCTTCTCCTTCTTCCCTTCCTTGTCCTTCTCCTTTGCATTTCCAGAAAGCATGCTCCGATACTTCTTGTGATGTTTTAAAAGAATCTGTGCCATAAAAATAATATTACTGTGATAACAATGTAATATATACAGTAGAGTCTCACTTATCCAACACTCACTTATCCAACGTTCTGGATTATCCAATGCATTTTTGTAGTCAATGTTTTCAATTCATCGTGATATTTTGGTGCTAAATTCGTAAATACAGTAATTACTACATAGCATTACTGCGTATTGAACTACTTTTTCTGTCAAATTTGTTGTATAACATGATGTTTTGGTGCTTAATTTGTAAGATCATAACCTAATTTGATGTTTAATAGGCTTTTCATTAATCTCTCCTTATTAGCCAACATATTCACTTATCCAATGTTCTGCTGGCCCATTTATGTTGGATTAGTGAGATTCTACTGTAATAGTATAATATTGTAGAATGCAATAGCACTACAGTAATCTGATCAGAATTGCATTAGAAGTGCCTCTGCATGGTAAAATGTTAGTGCTGCTGCTGTTATCATTAGGTGGCTTTAGGCATCTATAGGGGTTTATAGGCTAATTGACCAAGATACCTTATGGAGAGGTTGTACATAGACCTTGATGGGGGTCATACACACAAAGGCACATTGGTCAGGAGGTCCTGGTGGCTCAGTAGGTTAAATCCTTGTGCTGGCAGGACTGATGACTTGAAGGCTGGGTTGCTGACCTGAAAGTTGCCCGTTCGAATCCAACCCGGGGAGAGCACAGATGAGCTCCCTCTATCAGCTTCACCTCCATGCAGGGACACGAGAGAAGCCTCCCACAAGGATGGTAAAAAAAATCAAAACATTTGGGCATCCCCTTGGCAACATCCTTGCAGACGGCCAATTATCTCACACCAGAAGCGACTTGCAGTTTTTCAAGTTGCTCCTGATACAAAAAAAGGAGGTCCTATGAGGAGAGTGGACATAGGCATCTATGGGTGTCCATTAGCACATTGGCTAGGAGGCCGCATGGGGAAGGTGGACATAGATGTCTATGAAGAAACAGTCAAACTGCACATTCAGGAAATTGTTGCAACTTTTTTCCACATCCCTCCTATTTTTACAATATTTCTGGTATTTTATAGTAAAACAGTATTAGGGATTTTTTTCCCTCACAAACAACTTTCACAAAGAAGTCCCATTAAAAAAAAAAAGTCGAATAATGTGCAGATTCTCACAATCCTCTTTATGTGTGAGAATTTTTTTCGTATGAAAATGAAGTAAATGTAAATCTCCACCCTCCAATATTGAGTTATTTTATTGTTGCTTAGGAAACCATAGATAGATAATGATTTTCATTACACTGTAAACAAAAAGTACATGTGCTAACTCTTTTAACTGAAGACCTAGATGGTAATTGAACTTGCTATATGCAGCACTGCAAAAACCAAATCTCAAAACAAATTATGCTGAGGATAGTATTGAAGCATGACCATAATTCATGCCCAAAATAATTTTGCCACTGAAGTGGGGTGAACCCTTACTGATAGTGATACATTAAGGTTTCAACATTTTAAAAGTATACCATTTGGGGAGGGGGGATGGAGGGAAAATATAAAAGTCATGTCATCAGTTTTCAAGTGCATTTCAATTGTTTGAGGCAGGGTTAAAAAGCCCTTGATGAGCTCAAAAAGAGATATCAAACCAGACTGAATGTGACACAAGGTTATTCTAAGCACTCCTGCTTCGAACTCCTCTGCCATGGTCAAAACATGTACTGACACTTCTGAGCAGCTCATCAAATATAAGTGAGCATGGCTTGCAGCTGGTAGTTGTTTTTGGGAAATTAGCTGATTTCCCCACAAAACATTCTTACAAATAATCATGTTATAACAATCTTCTAACAATCTGATTTGCACCTTCTCAATCATAATTGAATATAGCTAACTAATTCATTTTTTTCCACTTCTATCTTCTTCATTTAACTCAATGTCATATGGACCTTTGTAAACTGGTACATACAGTGATTTTTTATATAGATGAAGACATCTACGAATAACAGGCTAGATACTCTACAGAAATGCAATAATATGTTAAGGACTTGTTTGGATTGCTGTCAATAAGGTTTTCAAATACATTATTTAAGATACAGATAGATTAAGGTGCGTTCACCCCATAGAAGTCTACATAATCTGCTTTTGCATATTGCAAGCCACACCACAGTATAGGATGTGAACAGAGACCAGAACTATAAATGTTACTCCAGACACAAGATCATCATCATAATTATTACCATAATCATTGGCTATCACTCATGCTGGAGCCCCAGTGGTGAAGTGTGTTAAAACACTGAGCTTCTGAACTTGCAGACCGAAAGGTCCCAGGTTCAAATCCCGTGGGCGGAGTGAGCGCCCACTTTTGCTCCAGCTTCTGCCAACCTAGCAGTTCGAAAACATGCGAATATGAGTAGATCAATAGGTACCACTCCAGCGGGAAGATAAGAGCACTCCATGCAGTCATGCCGGCCACATGACCTTGGAGGTGTCTATGGACAACGCCAGCTCTTCAGCTTAAAAATGGAGATGAGCACCAACCCCCAAAGTCATACATGACTGGACTTAACGTCAGGGGAAACCTTTACCTTTTACCTATCACCCATGCCTAGTATGGTTGTCTTCCAAAGTAAGTCCTGGTAACGTCTGGGGAAAACCTTTACCTTAATTAGTCTAGTGCAAGAATTTAGTCAAAAAATTATTTCCTAAAATGACTTTTGAAAGAGGTTCATTTTAGTTACATAGTTTTTACAAAAAGCAAAACAAGGAACAGGATTTGCTTTATTTGAATATTGATGACTGCATAGTAACAAATGTGACTGATGAAGTAGAACCAAATACATGTGCCCTCTCATAGGGAGAGCAAATCAACTCTTTCCCCAAATTAATTTTTTTCACGACAACTCAACAATATCCCTCTATTCTGTTCATCTTTTGCAGTTATTGTTCCTATATATAATCTCTGCCCCCAAAGACAAACAAGCACACTACTACTACAATGACAATTATTTTTCCATCCTTGCTGCTAAGTTAGGGACAAATACAAACATGCATGAATTTTATCAAGAAACACCCCCTTTCTCCAGCATTTGCAGTTAAATAGCATTTCAGATGCTTTTATTAGTGTCCCCCCCCCCCCCACATAAAAACAAGTGAACTGTGCTGTTCTACATGTGATACATCTACTTTGTGTGTTAGCATTAGATACCTGAGGACAATAGAGACAGATATGGAGCTGGTGTTCTCTGAAATTCTCAGACTGCAGCTATTTTCGATAAAGATAGTTTTCTCGCTCAACAGGCAAGCTGCAGATAAAGACAGGGGCTTCTCTGAAAAGCAGCTGAGCATGCTCAGTGGGGCCCCAGGTGTGACCTTTGCTCTCCGGCAAGCAGCAGTTGGGCCGGGCAATCCATCATGGTGTTCTTCCTGTCAGGCCTGGTGCTTTGCTGCAGCTGTCTGTCACACTGGTGGATGGGACCTGCTTAGAGGCAATCATGTCAATCTCTATGTGACTACTCAGGCTAAAGCAGAAGGATGGTTTTGACAGGTCTGGCAAAGTCAGCAGAAGGAACTGGAGGACTTTGGTTGATGCATCCTTTTTTTTTCTTTTCCTTCAAAAGAGGTGGAAGCTGTGTGTGTGTGTGTCCCTGTGTAAAGCGTTTTGCAGAGGCAGTCTCCCTCAGAGCTGGTCATCCCGTATAAATCGGTTGCCTTCCGAATGCTTCCCATAATAGACATACCGACATTTCCCTAAAACACCTGCAAAAATAAAAAAGAGAGACAGAGAGAGAGCAGTTAGCATTGAATGTGGTATGTGCAAATAATAGCACATTGCAGGAAGATCGGAGCAGGGGAGAGTATGTCTTGGAATTCAGTTCCACAGAAGCTTCTGTCAGTATGCATTACAACAACTAGGGGACACGTGAGCCAATGGTCTTATTTGTTTTAAGAAAAGGCTACTAGGGCTTATAATGCTGTTAAACCTGTTGGTCCTCTGACAAAATGTTACTAGGGATTTCAATTTAATGATTTTTTTTTTTGTAAAAGTGTCTTGGCAGTCATGAGTAACACGTAACATCTACAGAACTATCTCTCTGGCTTTTAAAATGTAAGCAAATGCTAGCAATTATGTCTTTCAAGCTCACTGCTGTGCCTACCGTGTTTCCCCGAAAATAAGACATTGTCTTATATTAATTTTTGCTCCCAAAGATGCTCTAGGTCTTATTTTCAGGGGATGTTTAGTTTTCCATGAAGAAGAATTCACATTTATTGTTGAACAATAACATGAACATTTATTGTATACTGTACAGTAGTTGTCATCACAAACCAGCATAACCAGACAAACTGTGAATCCTATCAAGAATTTCATGTTACTACCATTATTTCCATGTACAACACTTTATGGTACGTACATTTACCGATCCTGCATGCTCTGGCCTTCTTTTCGGTGAACATGCTTCCAAACAAAAACTTTGCTAGGTCTTACTTTTGGGGGAGGCCTTACATTTAGCAATTCAGCAAAATCTCTACTAGGTCTTATTTTCTGGGGATGTCTTATTTTAGGGAAAACATATCTGGCTGGACAGCTATGAATAAGGTTGAATATTTGAATAAGGTGTACCATGAAAATATGAGTAATACATGCACATCTCCAGGCCATTTGAATGAACCAAGGTGTATTTCCAGGCCTAAACACACACAGAGATGATTTTATGCATGTATACATGCAGCTCAGATGTTATGTGTAGACCAATGATGGGCAACCTTTTGTGCTTGGTGTGTCAAAATTCACCAAAAAACCTAGCATGACTTGGGTGGTGTGTCACTTTGAGAAAAAACCCATAATTTTGCAATATGTATAGTTTAAATAACAAAAATATATAATTGTAATATATAACTGTATTTAATAAATCAAAAACTATTTACTGCTATTATTTCCATGTACAACAATCTATGGCACCTCTTGCAGTTTCCACGCTGATTTCTCTCTATTTTAGTTTCAATGTAGTCATGAATAATGAATAATATAATAATAATATAATAGTAATAAAATGATAATATACTACAACAATAATAGAATAATAATATCCATAATTCCCATGGAGTAGACAACAAAACCACTGGACCAAATCACACCAAATTTGGCCACAAAAGACATACTCATCCAATCAATCTCCATGCGGAGATGTGTCAGCAAAAATGGCTTGGCGTGTCAGTGTTGACACGCGTGTCATAGGTTGGCCATCACTGGTGTAGACTAATATGTTAACCATTGTTTTCCTTCTCTTGAAATTTCTTCTAAGCAAGAAACTCCAACTATACCTTGAAATTCAGGTAACTATTACAGTTCTAATTTAAATATACACATCAAATGATTGCATATTGACACCTGGAATTAGCTAAGTAAAGGTAGGCTGATAATTCTCTGTAACACATCCAATTTGTAAATTCATAAATCCATTCAATCCTATTTCTGCAATGATCCTCTATCTCCATAATTTCAATAAAAATTCTACTTACATGCATGTTTTCCAATGTATTTCCCCAGAAAATATTTATCTCTCTCTCATTTTTACAGTGCTATGTCATATCACATTATCACATTAGGGCTTTAAAGTGGGAAGCCCTGCATTTTGGGCGTTTTCTGCCACCTGCAGAATTCTGGGAAATGTAGTTTGGGAAGGCAATGACTTCTGTAGCTGGGAATTCAAAAGGTCCTGCTCTAAACTACATTTCCCAGAATTCTGCCAGCTGTCCGCTGTCCGCTTTAAAGTCCTAGTGTGATAACGTGGCAAGTTAAACAAGCAATCATATTAAAATATTAATTTTAAACAGTTTTTTAAAAAAACAGTTGAAATATGGTAGTGATGGTGATGATAATGATAATGAGGATGATGACAATGATGGTGATGATAACAAAAATTCAAAAACAAATACAACAAATCCTAATTAAAATGCTTGCAGTAAAATAAAGGTGACATTCATAGGCCTGGATAAACAGAGGAGACTGCCTGATAGAGGGGTCAATTTGGCTTCCCAAGGAAAGAAGTTCCACAGGCTGGGAGCAGCAACCAAGAAGGCTGTTCCCTGTAAAAACCTACTACTGTAGTTTATACATATTCTGTTATTTTTATTAGCCAGGAGCTTCATCACAAAATTTGTAGTAATGGGAAAATTTAGATGATACAGCCCTCCAAACTCCGCATTGACCAGCAGAGAGAATTTGCACAGTAGATTTGAATATGAGACCCAAATAAATTTCTTGTGCAGTTTACCAACATTTGGTAACGTAGTCCAGCTTTTGGATCAGTAAATATATTAAATGATATACTCCACTGGGATCTAGCTTCACTTTATGTAGTGGTTCACATTTCACTGAATATTTTATGCTAAAAATATTCTGTGAAACATGTGTTTTGAAAGAAAAAAGATTGAAACCACCCTTAAGGAACATCTACATGGCCACTAAAACTGGAAGCAAGTGAGAATTGGCTCCATAGCACAGAGCCATCTCACCAACAACACAGGGCACAGCTGCTTAACGTGGTTTGGTCCCTGCATTAGGTAAAGTCGGGGAATGCTCTGAAGAGTCCCCACACTTCACAGTAGTGTGAACAGCTGGGTCGGTTCTTAACAGAAACTGGCCCTGCTGTTCACACAGTCATTGACTCTACCCTGCTTTTCCTGCTTATTGCAGTTCAGAGAAAATGAAATGGCACTTATGTGCATCATGTCGTCATCATTGTATGGTGGCTATGGAGCTTCAAAGAGCTCCATTGGTGCACACATGACTCAGAGATGGGCAGGGGGGAAGGAGGAGGCTGACCCCTTTTCCCCCTCCGAGTTACACAGGTACCTTTGCTCACGTCAGCAAAAGCATCCCTAGATGGCCAGGGGATCTTGGAGCTTTGTGGTGGTATGATGATGAAAACATGACAGGTAGCAGTCTGGGGGGTCGAACTGGGTTTGGCAACACTAGGCAGCCTGGACTCTATCCCACACTGTAGTGAGACAGAGGTGGGCATCTAGGGCTGGTTCACAATACTATCACTCCGGACCGGCCCCACAGTAACTGGCCTATGCAGGTGTGCCCTTAGTTCAACCCATTAGTCTGGATTAACATCCCATATATTTCAGAGGCTGTTCCAAGGAAGACTAAATTCAGAGCTAAAATATTATGTTTAAAATGTAGTTGTTTTTTTAAAAAAAGAGAAAGATATTTAGAAATATTATGATGAGACAAATATTATGAAGGAACTGGGGGCGGTGACGCCCGACAGGAAGCTCTGGTGTGGACTGGTCCATGAGGTCACAAAGAGTCAGAAACGACTGAATAAACATCAACATGATGAGACAAAATACATTGCCCTGGTGGTGGCATAGTGTGTTAAAGCGCTGAGCTGCTGAACTTGCAGACCGAAAGGTCCCAGGTTCAAATCCCAGGAGCGGAATGAGCGCCCGCTGTTAGCCCCAGCTCCTGCCAACCTAGCAGTTTGAAAACATGCAAATATGAGTAGATCAATAGGTACCGCTCCGGCGGGAAGGTAAGTGCGCTCCATGCAGTCATGCCAGCCACATGACCTTGGAGGTGTCTACGGACAACGCCGGCTCTTCGGCTTAGAAATGGAGATGGGCACCAACCCCCAGAGTCGGTCACGACTGGACTTAACGTCAGGGGAAAATAAATAATAATAATAATAAACTTTTTTTTTATATCCCGCCCCATCTCGCCGAAGGGACTCGGGGCAGCTCACAACAGGGACAAGCCCGAAACAACAATATAACATATTTAACAGAAACTTAAAACATTCCAACGATGCACAAAATAAAATAATGGACAATACATTAAAATCCAAGCAGATAAATTCAGAGTAATTAAAACCTTTACCTTTATATTTTTTAATTCTGAATTTGTACATTGATTTGTTTTTGTGGATGACATGTATGCATCAGTGAGCAGACATTTCAGTGATACAGACTCGAAAGAGACTGATTTATCCATTTCTACACCGTCTTCTGGAAACTGAATGCATGAGACAGTATTCCTTTGTAAACTGTATTAGCCCCTTTCATAAGGCTGGAAAGTCTTGTGGGTTTAAAGACCATTTATTAACACTAATTGTTTTTTGTTTTTTTTATAAACAGCATTCATCAGGCTCCTTTGGCAGACAGCACTGATAAAAGTCCTATGTGAGGAGCTGCCATGTTTCTCTGCAATTGGGACCGAGGCTGTTTATGGAAATCCTGGTGAGAGAGTTCTCTTTGATGAATGCCGGAGACTGCAGCTAGGTGTCAGCGCTTAGAAAATGAGGCAAGGACATGAGGTATTAATATTGTCAATGATCTCTTGACAGGAAAACAGATACTGCATTCACCATTAGATTTTAAATAGACATCAAGTGCGCTAATGACAAAAGGGCAGGCTTCAAACAAAGGGGGCTATCTGGCAGTGTGCTGAGCGAGTCTTTGGGCTGGCAATAACCTGATCTGAAAAGACACTGTCAGGGCTACAGACAGGCCTGGAATTGTGTGCAGTGACAGAAAACAGAGATGCTGACAGAGATACCGGTGCCATATTATGCCACGTATATTCTAACACTGTCTCCAGCCTTAACGAAACCTGACATCCTTTCCTATCACTTATAGTATTCTCCATGGTTCCTGCAGAAGATTTCTCCCTAGACATCATTACAAACTCCACTGTAGTTTTAAAGTTCCTGGCAGGCCTGTTCTGTCATGGAGGTTGGGTCCTAGAGGCCTAAGGATAACCTCAGTCAATCTAAATTTGGAGTTTCCCGCAGAAGTGCTCTCATTTTCACTGAGATCTCAGCTACTTGAGGTGATCTGAACGCTAAAGTGTGAGGAGCTGTCACCTTGAATAAAATCCTTAAAGTAAAGGCGCTCAGTTCCTGGGATGTTCAGCAAAGATGTTGGACGGTCTGGCAGCAAGAAATGAAATCCAGCTGCTCCTGCTCGCCTGGGGATAAAGGTGCTTGGGCTAGTGACAGTTAAAGTCAGCTGAATTTTTTTTTGAACTCCCGCAGCCCACAATTGTTTAAATTAACGAAGTGTTGTCTCTACTGAGAGTCCCTACCAAGGCACACTGCTGGGATTCGATTGCTGGGTGGATTGCATACACACTTTGCCTCAAAAGGCCCTGATAAAAGCACCGTTGAAAATGGTGCCACGAGACTGTATATATTTTTTTATCATGAAGGTTATTTGTAAAACAATAGGCTCCCTTATAATTTAAATGAAGTGACAATGACTTGCCTCTTCTCCTCACACATATACACGCTGCACACACAACCCCGCCACACACATGCACACACACACACTTAGCAGCTGCAGAAAACTGTGAAAATTATAGGGATCTGTATGCTACAGTAAGAGCATTTGATGATCAGATACATCATGCTCGGATTTAGAAAACCAACTGCGTGTGTTTCCAGCTCTCAGAACCCATGCTGCTGTGTGCATCTGCAATTTGTTCTTTTGGTCACATCCTCAGAAAATGTGAAAAGAGAGAATGAGACCACTACATTTAATGGCATAGGTGGCCTTTTTAATTAAAATACCAGCACTGGTCATAATAAGCCAAGTATGGCCCCAATGTATCAAGAGCAGTGAGCTCTCTTCAGAACAAGCTCCGTGTTCAGGCTCTTGAAGAATGGCACCACGAGGTCTCTCGAGGCATCATCTTCCCCCAAATGAGGCTCCTAATTTTTCTTAAGTAGCCGCTTCCACCATCACCATAAGCTGTTAAAACTATAATTATGAAAAAATTGCATTGGGAAGATTCATTTTTAAATACACTCTTTATCTTTTAAATGTTTTTTCTCTGTGGAATGGATGTTCTAATTATACCGGGTAAGTAACAATCTTGCAATCGCTCGCATACACAGGGAGATCTGTCTCACTTGAACACTACATTGTAATATGCCAGCATGATGGACCTTCCAGAGCAGGGGTGCAAGGGGAAGGGGCAATTATTCCCATAAATAAATATATGCATATATGCATGCATATTAAAACGTGTGAGGTTTTTTAAATGTGTGTGTTACTCCCAACCCTTAGATAGTTAGGATATAGCCAGTGATTCAAACATAATCCTCCTTGTAAGTGTTTCTTCAGGTCAGATTCTCTCCTCTCCATCATCTGCAAAACACTTTTTGGATATCTCCCCGCCCCCCTCATGCTAGTGGATCTTGAATGAAGGAGAATATGTAAAATAATACATATTTCTTTCTACAAAACACACTAATAAAAAGCCACTTATATCCATTTGTACATACAAATATGCGCTTCTTCCCTTTCTCTTTCATTTGCATCTCTTTCATCAGCATCTGTCACTTTCAAAAGTAACAAATCTATTTTCCATAGGCAGAGACATAAATATCTATGTAAACTTTGAGGGAAGCTGATACTTCCCACCCAACTTCAGATGCTGTTGACACAACACAGTCTGGCATGGTGAGGATGCTGCCCCTTCAAAATAAGGAAAATCTATAGTGAGTTTTACTGCAGATTTTGCCCAGCACCCGAAGTGTTCACATATGCTGTTTAATGATGAAACATCTAATGTTTACTTAAAAAAATAGATGTGAGTTAATGCCACTGGGTCAGGCTTCTTTGAAATCATTAATTATTGCTCAGATGCCATCTTTTATATTTATATTTTCAAATCTATAGTAGAGTCTCACTTATCCAACATAAACGGGCCAGCAGAACGTTGGATAAGCGAATATGTTGGATAATAAGAAGTCTATTAAACACCAAATTAGGTTATGATTTTACAAATAAAGCACCAAAACATTATGTTATACAACAAATTTGAGAGATATAAAAATGTCACACTTCCTGAAGGTCTTGGATCAGGTGGCACTTGTGACTTGGGTCCCCCCCCCCCCGCCGCTTTTTTTAGTTGTTCTGCTAGCTATACAGGGTACCAGAAGCTAAAGGATTGACTATTGTAATCTACGGATATTATTTCCTACTGAAATATAAGTGTAAGTACTACCTCTATAGATTATGAACATGGTACCCAAACATATTTCATTGCCTTCTCAGGGTAACTCCCCTAGGACTATCCTCATTGCAGCAGTGGGATATAGGGAAAAGCTATTCAAACTATTTTAGTTCAAAGATAAAGACCTATCAAAACCAAATTTAGTAAGTATAAAATAAATTATCCAATGTAGTTATTGTAGGTACCAAGTTCAATTGGTGAGGACTGCGGCTGCAGAGGAAAAGACTAGATCAATCCTCTCCACACATTGTGGTCCTGACCCATATTGGAACTGCATGCTATGTTCTAAACCTGATTGTTATTTCTAAACACAGTAGATCAACTGAATATAGTTCATGTAAGTGTTAATTCTACCATGTTCCTCTACCCTGGTGGGAGTAAAAATTGGATTTAGATCTATGTCTTTAATGCATTTTATAGCTGGGTTCTAAATTTCAAATTAGATTAGCATAATGTAATCTATGTAGAACAATTCTTGGAGAATATTTGGAAAATTCGGCTCTGATTGTTTGCAGGGACATATTTTGTCAGTTTTCAAACTCAAGTCATCAGATGTAAATTTCCAAACCGTAGGATTTGTTTCAATCTTGAAAAACCTAAATGCTCTTGGTTTAGATAGTACTTTTACCCATATGATTCACTCCTTCCCAGATTCTGGAATCAACCAAGAAGACCTGTTCTACATCCTGTTAATTATGAATAGTTAGTTGTCATATAGAAGAAGCAGGGAAATGACTGCAAAAGAACTGAAACTATCAAAAACTCTTGAATTATATCATTATCATCTCAGGACTCAGTATCTGGTACTGATGTTTATTGGCATAGAGGAAGGAGAGTGCTAATCTTCCAACCCTGTTTGATCTCTCAACAGCTTGTGATACCATTGGCTATGGTATCCTTCTGGTGATGTTCTGCATTATTTTGGTGAGGGAGTATTGTGTTGAGAGGGCTCTGAGCTTATAAGCAGGATCACTTTGAAAAAGTACTGTTAGGAGACTGCCTCTTCCTATATATGCTATAGGGTAGCCCATGCTCTTCGATGCTATTATTATTATTATTATTATTATTATTATTATTATTAATAATAATAATAATTAATAATAATAATTTTATTCTTATACCTCGCCCCATCTCCCCGAAGGGACTTGGGGCGGCTTACATGGGGCCAAGCCCGGACAGAACAATATAAAAACAAAACAATAAAACAAATCAATCAGACAATAAAAGCAAGTCATAAAAACCACATACAAGATAAAATGATAAAATCATGGATTGGGTTCAAAGGATCTAGGCCAAAGTGCTAAAAGTGCAAATATATCATGTCATAAGGGAAGGGTGGTTACTCAGCTATGATGGCTATAAATATGGTAGTTAATAATAATAATAATAATAATAATAATAATAATAATAATAATAATATAATTTTATTTTTATACCCCGACCCATCTCCCCGAAGGGACTCGGGGTGGCTTACATGGGGCCAAGTCCAGGTCACAAACAATATAAAAACATAACAATAAAACAATCAATCAACAATAAAACAAGTCATAGTTGCTGCCTCAAGTCTCAGATGCAATGTTATCAAAATACTAGTGATGAACAACTCCATCTCCCCATTTCACCTGAAAGTGCAAAAGCTGTAAACAACAGAACCGTTGTTTAGAAGCAATGACGGGTTTTTTTCATTGATTCCCAAACTCTTGTTCTCCAGGTGTTTTGGACTTCAACCACCAAAAGCCTCAGCTACTTTAGCCAGTGACCAAGAATTTTGGGAGTGGATGTCCAAAACAACTGGAAGGCTAGAATTGGGGAAACACTGGGCTAGTTGAATGCCAATAAACTAAGGCTGAATCTTAACATAATATAGATTCTAGGCATCAATTGTTCATGGGTCCAGGAACTAGGGAGATTAGATATTCTAAACATATGACTTCATTACACAGGTGGCTGCAAGCGTCTGATCAAGAGAGCCCCATGGTGCCCATCACACAATGTACACTGACTTCTGGTGGGACACTGTAGGTAGGGAACAATGGGGTCAGCACAGGGGGAAGCCATGCAGTGACACTTCCCCACATATGATGGGGAAGAGTCGATGTAAGTGAGGCAGGGTGCAGGGCTTCAGGATTGCCCAGCAGATTCACCACAGGGGCTGGTGAATCACCCCAGTACCCCTCATTAATGTGACGAGGTCTTATATAAAGACCTGAAGGAGCAGGCATATGTGGAGAACTGGGATGTGTGAGAGACCCGCTTTAGTTCACACTTAATCACACACTTAATCTCAACATGCCCTTAAGCATTTTGCATTTCTGAATTTTGCTATGCAGTTTGTCTCCCCACTGCCACTACGATTGGATGGCTTAATATGAAAATAGGACATCTGCATACTATTTGTTAGTATGTGCAAGTTAGCCTACACTCTCTGGAAAAGATTTGTGGTTATTTTCCAGGTGAGTTAGACAGGATATTTCAGGTCAAGGTAGCAAAACAGTCTCCTGTGCAATGTAGCTAAATGCCAGTAGCTGGGAGGACAGCATGTTGGATCTCAACAGCATTGGAGGAAGAAAGTAGAAATGGAAGGGAGCAGGAAAGAAAGTAAGATTGGAATTAACAGAGAACATAAGCTGGAAAAATAAACACATGTGAAGGGCAAGGGGAGATGATACATGGGAAGTTTTCAGTCCAATCCAAGGGAAGCTGCAATAATGTTCAGTGCAAACTAGCAGTCTGTGTGATTAAATGCAGTCTGGTGTAAAAGCACTTCAGAGTTCCCATTGCAGCTCTGGACTGTATGTGTGTTCTTTTTCTAAAGAGAGGAAATGGGGGGACACGAAAGGGCAGAGATAGACTGGATGCTTATTTTTAAATAACTCAGAACCTCACGTAATCTTTGGAGAAAATCAAGGCCTTTGTCCAAGTCCATGGGAATAAACAGACAAGTTGATATTTAATAATAAGCCATGTTGTGCTGAGGTTATATTATGTCACCATGATCTAGTCAAGCTGCAAACTGTGGGCTGCTTTATATGACCCAGACTGAGATACAGTTTAAAGTCCTCTAACACATTAAGGAACTGAGCCATTAGGTTGACAGATTAAAAAAAGATCTCAGAGCTAATGTTTCCATTATGCATATCCTGGCAGTGGAACAAACAACACTCTGTTCCTTAGATGTCATACTTCATTTGTTAGGAGGAAAATGGGTGAGAGAGAATCTCTTCATCTCTGAATGACAGTGACATGATGACCTTTGATCTTGGCATATGCTAGCTACAGATCCGCTACCTCTGGTGAAAATGGGTCCATTTACAGAATATTATTTTAAATCATTTAAAAAGCTCTGACCTTTGGGTGGGAACAGATTTGTGGCTTTGCAAGGAAGAGGAAGAGCTCCCTATTTTAATTCAATCTCTCTCTCTCTCTCTCTCTCTCTCTCTCTCTCTCTCTCTCTCTCTCTCTCTCTCTCTCTCTATCTCTATTGTGTGTGTATGTGTGTGTGTGTGTAAACATTGTAATTGCAATGTAGGAAATGTATTTTTATTTTATTTTTTCTTATTTATAAGAACCTAGGATGAAGCTGTAGCAACTGCATTTTCATTGTATGAGTTGCTTATATCCATTGATAAGACTTGAAAAAGACACAAAAGGTGAACACAGATGCCTGTTTGCCTAGAAAACTATTACTGTTTATTAAAGATTCTTCAGTAATTATTTATTCTGAGTTATGTGTAAACTGTGTACAGTCCCCAAGTTATAAACAAGATTGGTTCTGTAGGTTTGTATGAGTCGGAAACAGGTACATTTTTAAGTACATTTTTATATATATCTGTGCGTGTGTAAGCTTTGGGTAACATAGGGAAGGGTTAACACCCCTGTGGTGTTTGTTTTTCTGTCTGTGTCCCTGTTCAGAATTTTTCACTTAATTTTCTGTCCCTGTGATAATTGAATTTTGAAAAATGTGGCTTGTTATGGAAACAAGTACTGGTGTTAAAGCTTCGATTGAGATACCTTTTTCCCTATGATAACTCTTTAAGGAGTGACTGTCCCTTCCAAGGGATAGATTTCTGCCACTTCCTGTTATCTTACCCCCGTTCTTAACTATGAGTCATTTGTAAATCGAATGTTTGTAACTCATGGACTACAATTTAGCAGATTAGTTAGCCAGCAGCTAGGCCATCATGTGGGTTATAAGAATAGGCTCATGTCACCCAAAGCTGATAAACTATGATTAATTGTAATTATCAAACAAACTTTAAACCATGATTAAAAAGATCTTTCCCAACAAAGCACAGTTATAACTAGGTAGGCATTGTTTAGTATTTGGACAACACACTAAACACCAAAAATATGTTTCACTCTAGATCTAAACCATGCCTTTCCACTAATTTTTGTTCAACTTTTTTCTAGGAAACAACAAAAGGGAATTCCATGGTATGTCTCCTCACCTTGAGATAATTACAAAAGTTTCACTAACTTAAACCCAAATCTACCTTCCAGTACTTTGTTACAGTATCCAGAATTAAATCAAAGGATTTGGGGTATGGAATGATAAAAAATCCAAACAGATTAACATAAAATCATAAACCACTGCAATGAAACAACCCATAAGAATCACTATTGTGAGGCAGAATGAGTTTACAATCATCATAACCCCAGAGCATCAACCAATATCCAGATATGAAAATATGACCAGTATTGGTGGAAGGAGCACATTACTAACAAGAAACTACAAAAAATTGCTCCGCACAGGCATTGACAATTCTTGTCCCTGCTTTAATACATAACAATTGTGTCATGTGCGTATAAGTCACTAGGGGATGAAGATGTACTCTTAATATATGGCATTTTACTCACAGATTCCACTAGACAAGACCATACATTAAAACCAAATCATACAAAGTTATAGTCCTATTTGATTGATGTTGTTAAGTGTAAACACAGCATGAGTAATTAATATTTCTCATTCTAAACACATGCCATGGAAATAGGTCCCATTGTTTTCAATGAAATGGAGAGCACCATCCCAAAGGCATACTGTCACTATACCAAGCTAAGCTACTGAAGTAAAGGACATGACCACTAGAGGGCAGCATTAATTTGTCAAATGAATGGTGGAGGCCACAAATTAAATATTCTTCTAGGACAATTATAGCAATCCTATTTATTTCCTTCACTGTCCACTTTAGGGCCTGCGAGGATCTGTGAATTGCCTTATATTTAGTTAACAGAATTTCCCTCACTATTTTTTGAGTAACTTTCACAATAGCAAAAGTAGAGCGGTCATTTATTTCCAGATGAAGGAAAAATATCAAATGTATTTTTAAAATCAATAGTGGACATTATGTTGCACTCTAAAGAAATTTTGAAGTGAATTTAACCTTCTCTGAGGAAACTGCCAAGAGGCTTTAAGCACAGTAATACCATGGGATGAAATTTCCCATATGCCTACCCGTAATTCATAGGAAATATTCCTGTAATTTGTTAGCCATTTTGTGCTGTGGATGCCATCTGTCTCTTACCTGAACCAGGAATCTGAACATCATTCAGAAGCTGTTCAAGAGTAGGCAAAATTGTAAAGATTTGGGCTTGTTGTGGCCACTTGATTTCAACTGAAGTCTAATGTTCCTGCTTGGGAAAAATACTTAAGACCGTTGAGGAAGTAGCAGCTCAATGCTATTCACAAAAAGTAAGCTACTCTGTGTTAGGTGGTGTTTACTTTCTAGGATGTATGCTTACGATCCTATCCAGTATCAGGCAATTTAAATTCCAAACACTGAAAGCAAAGAGAGCAAAGGAAGCCACTTCAAAGAAAGCTTCTAAGGAAACTGGAGTCTTGTATGAAAAGGATCTACATTGTTAGGCAAATGGGATTTACAGTTCCTCTGCTTATAGTTTGTTAGCAGATAGGCAGTGATTGAAGTCTACCTCAATAAACTGTCCTTGATTGAGAGCAGCAGGACAGCAAGGAAAGGGGCAGCTTCATCTGCTTTAGAAAGGACTTTCATGGTTTAGGAGTTGCCACCAAGAAGGCCCTGTGTACCTATAAGGGGAGCTATACAAACTAGAATAAAAGGTTTCATTTTGACTGGACAAGCAGGGTTCAAAATTATACTCATTGGATCTGAATCGACTACAACATGCTGGTCAGAAGAAAATGTTATTACCAGTATGTAAAATTTTGTGCACACTCCTTTCAATCCATACAATTTTGTATCCATTTTAACAGTATGCCATTTTGTATGTTTGTTGGCCAGAAAATTGATGTTGCTAAATTTGGAGAACTGCAAAAACCTGAGGACAGTTTTATTTCAGTGTGTTAGTTCTAGAGGCATGGATTATGTATTGTAAAAGAGGGTAGCATAGACAACCCAATTAATAACAAATAGATGTCCCAAATAATAAAAGATAACTGCCACCGATTAGTGGAAATGCAGCCACCACTGTGTGGAGAGACACCTTTAGATTATAAAAGTGCTCAACCACCCAATATCAAGTTTATTCAGGCACAGGCTTGGTGGTTACAAAAGATGTTTCACTTAGAGGTATTCTTATTAACAGTTACAATACTAGAATGAGATGAATCAAACTCTCTAAAATATCACTTCTTTTACTTAAAGTAGTTAAAACTTCTTCCTCTGCTCCTTTCTAAACTGTTACTTCAATGGATCTCTGTGAGTCCAGCTGGGATTGGTTCCCAAAGTTTGAAACTTGGACTATCCAGTGACTTCAAGCCACAGTCACTCCTGTGATATACTATCACAGATTCTCTGTGCCTTTCCAGGACACAGACTACATTAAATAAGTCACCAAATTTATTTGAAACCAACTCAAAATGAACAATTGAGTCTCCTTGATCCCATCAACCTGGAATCAATCTTCCCTGTGCCTCATCAGAGCACAGACTGAGGCTTCACTTTTAAAAACCTCTTCACTTCTCCTCCCCTTGGCAGATGGCTCCGCCCACATCTCCAAGGCAACTGCCTCAGAGGAGAGCCACTAAATGGCTGCCGCCGTCTCACACCTACCCAACCAAACCACAAGTGCATAGTTAAACACAACAAACATGAATACAAAACTCATACTTCATTACATGTATGTTGTTATTAAAAAGAAATTAAGCAAAATTTGTAATCAATTTCTAACAACTAGAGAAGATTTTTTACTTTCCCTGTAGCCTGTGGCCCTCCCATTAGAAGTTACCTGCTTTATGTGAGCATTAACAATTTGTCCTTTCTGTTTGTCAGATATTTAATAGTATGGATTCTGCAGAGCTGATTTATACCCCTGAGCATCTGTATAATGCATCTGTTCTCAATTCCTGATTGTTGCATCCCGTTTTCATGAAGTTTGCAGCTGATTTACAGGTGTGTGGCTCAACCCCAAAAATCGGTTTCAGATGGAAAAATAGTTTCAAAATCTGGATCATATAATTAGGAACCTAGTTCCAATGCCATATTCAGCTTAAAACATTATATTCTATTGAAAGATTATTGTACTTAGATGACTTTCAAGACAAAACTTGAATCTCTGAGCTTTGGTTTGGGTTTTCTTGACATTTCTGTTGTTTTTAAATAACACTCACATTATTTAAAATAGTAATGCATGTTTTATTCAGAAACAACAAAACTCAGGGCAAGTTATAATGAAATAAACTGAGCCAAATAAATTACATTCATCTGGATTCACTAGTATCAATACAAGAGTGAACTTCTGTCAAAATACTAGTTATAGTAAAGGAATATGTTACCATGTCCTTTGCTGCAGTGTTTTAAATACCTCAGTTCTGTCTTATGGTAAACGTATAGAAACAAAGGAATTCTATTGCATAATTAATTATGACAGTCCAAAGATTGCTAGAAATCACAATATAGGTATCAGATTGAGAAATGCAATCTAGTCGTCTTGTGTTTTAATATTTGCTGTAAACGACTTGATCATTCTGAAGACTGGCATAGCTCAATATACTCCACTGGCTAAAGATAAAATGTGGTATCTTACAGAATAATTCAGTGCAATGCAAACAATCAGTGATTCAGCTGGTTCCCAAAAAGATTTGGAAAAATCATGTAGAGCATCAAATATGAATAAGTTGGAAGCTAAGAATGCATCTCAACAGAGCTTGGAACTAGGAAATAAGCAGGATAGGTATGTGGAAGTCTCAATTGACATTTGAAGTTAGAAAAAATTGTTGGGTTTCTCTAGAATCTTTCCATTTGGCTGAAGTTATAATAAATCTTTCAAAACAAAAAGATTTAGAGAAGCAAGTAGGAAAACATCTTTTTGCACACAGACTCACAAACCTCATCAGGTGCACTTTAAACTAGATCCACTGGGGGAGGGGAACAACAGCCTGGCGAACACTATATTACCCACGACCACAGGGAACTGCCGAAAGGCTAAACGGAGGGCTGCACAAACACAGCAAGGACCAAGTACAGAGAGCACAATAATCCCAAATAAACAGTTCGAGGGGAGGTCACAGGGGCTTACATGTCTTTACACTAATGCTCAGAGCATGGGAAATAAGCAAGACGAACTCCAACTCCTAGCACAGCACCACACACACGATGTCATAGGCATCACTGAAACCTGGTGGGATGACTCCCATCACTGGAATTTAACCATTGAGGGCTATAACCTCTTTCACAGAAATAGAACAAAGGGGAGAGGAGGGGGAGTAGCTTTATATGTCAAAAACAGTTACGTTGCAGAAGAAATGCAAGACTGTAATCCGGGAAACCAGCTTGAAAGCATCTGGATAAGAATCAAGGGAACCGGGACTCAAAAAGATCTTGTCGTGGGTGTCTACTACAGACCTCCGAGTCAGGATGAAGGACTTGATGAAGCCTTCTGTCAACAGCTGACCAAACAGGCACAAAGAAGAGATATAGTAGTCATGGGCGATTTCAATTATCCCGATATCTGCTGGAAAACAAACTCGGCCAAGAGTACAAAGTCCAACAAATTCCTCACTTGCCTTGCAGATAATTTTATGGTCCAGAAGGTAGAAGAGGCAACAAGGGGATCAGCAACTCTTGATCTAATCTTAACAAATGTGGAAGACCTGATCAATACAGTTGAAGTGGTTGGATCCTTAGGGGCAAGTGACCATGTGCTCCTGCAGTTTGCAATACAAAGGAATGCTGAAACTAAGACAAGTCAAACACGCATTCTGGACTTTAAGAGAGCTGACTTCCAAAAAATGAAGGAATTACTGAGCGGCATTCCATGGACGCCGATATTAAAAAACAAGGGAGTTAAGGATGGATGGGAGTTTTTCAAAAGTGAAATACTCAAGGCGCAAATGCAAACAGTGCCAACAAAGAAGAAAAATAAGACAAGTGCAAAGAAGCCAGAATGGATGTCCAAAGAACTTCTAACTGAGCTAAAGCTCAAAAGTGACATGCACAAGAAGTGGAAAAGGGGAGAAATCACCAAAGAAGAATTCAAACGTATAGCCAACACCTGTAGGGAAAAGGTTCGCAAGGCTAAAGCGCAAAATGAGCTCAGGCTTGCCAGGGACATAAAAAACAACAAAAAAGGCTTTTTTGCTTACGTTGGTAGAAAAAGGAAGAAAAAGGAGGCGATAGGGCCATTGCAAGGAGAAGATGGGGTGATAGCGACAGGGGACAGGGAAAAGGCAGAACTACTTAATGCCTTCTTTGCCTCGGTCTTCTCAGAAAAAGAAAGCCATCTTCAACCTCAGCAACACGGAATGGACGAAGGATTGGGGGAAATCCAACCCCAAATAGGGAAACAAGTTGTCCAGGAACACTTGGCCTCTCTAAACGAATTCAAGTCCCCAGGGCCAGATCAGCTACATCCAAGAGTACTGAAGGAACTAGTGGAAGTTATTTCAGAACCACTGGCAATTATCTTCGAGAGTTCTTGGAGAACGGGAGAAGTCCCAGCAGATTGGAGGAGGGCGAATGTGGTCCCTATCTTCAAGAAGGGAAAAAAGAACGACCCAAACAATTACCGTCCGGTCAGCCTCACATCAATACCAGGCAAAATTCTGGAAAAGATCATTAAGGAAGTGGTCTGCGAACACTTAGAAACAAATGCGGTCATTGCTAATAGTCAACACGGATTTACCAAAAACAAGTCATGCCAGACTAATCTGATCTCTTTTTTCGATAGAGTTACGAGTTGGGTCGATACAGGGAATGCTGTGGATGTAGCATACCTGGATTTCAGTAAGGCCTTCGACAAAGTCCCCCACGACCTTCTGGCAAACAAACTAGTAAAATGTGGGCTAGACAAAACTACGGTTAGGTGGATCTGTAATTGGCTAAGCGAACGAACCCAAAGGGTGCTCACCAATGCATCGTCTTCATCATGGAAAGAAGTGACAAGTGGAGTGCCGCAGGGCTCCGTCCTGGGCCCGGTTCTGTTCAACATCTTTATTAACGACTTAGACGAAGGGTTAGAAGGCACGATCATCAAGTTTGCAGACGACACAAAACTGGGAGGGATAGCCAACACTCCAGAAGACAGGAGCAGAATTCAAAATGATCTTGACAGACTAGAGAGATGGGCCAAAACTAACAAAATGAAGTTCAACAGGGACAAATGCAAGATACTTCACTTCGGCAGAAAAAATGGAAATCAAAGATACAGAATGGGGGATGCCTGGCTTGACAGCAGTGTGTGCGAAAAAGATCTTGGAGTCCTCGTGGACAACAAGTTAAACATGAGCCAACAATGTGATGCGGCTGCTAAAAAAGCCAATGGGATTCTGGCCTGCATCAATAGGGGAATAGCGTCTAGATCCAGGGAAGTCATGCTCCCCCTCTATTCTGCCTTGGTCAGACCACACCTGGAATACTGTGTCCAATTTTGGGCACCACAGTTGAAGGGAGATGTTGACAAGCTGGAAAACGTCCAGAGGAGGGCGACTAAAATGATTAAGGGTCTGGAGAACAAGCCCTATGAGGAGCGGCTTAAAGAGCTGGGCATGTTTAGCCTGCAGAAGAGAAGGCTGAGAGGAGACATGATAGCCATGTACAAATACGTGAAGGGAAGTCATAGGGAAGAGGGAGCAAGCTTGTTTTCTGCTGCCCTGCAGACTAGGACACGGAACAATGGCTTCAAACTACAGGAAAGGAGATTCCACCTGAACATCAGGAAGAACTTCCTCACTGTGAGAGCTGTTCGACAGTGGAACTCTCTCCCCGGGGCCGTGGTGGAGGCTCCTTCCTTGGAGGCTTTTAAGCAGAGGCTGGATGGCCATCTGTCGGGGGTGCTTTGAATGCGATTTCCTGCTTCTTAGCAGGGGGTTGGACTAGATGGCCCATGTGGTCTCTTCCAACTCTACTATTCTATGATTCTATGATTCTATACCTATCATAAGTTATGCAGAAGCACTTCCATTTGCTTTGGAGAAAAGAAATTCTAACTAATAGTTTAGTTAGTAAGATATATATCAAGACTATATTTTTCCAAAGAGAACGGTGGAAAATTGCAGGAGGTATAACAGAGAGTAATTTCACACAGTTGTCTCCTTTTCAATTTTTCAATTAGTAAGGTAAAGGTAAAGGATTTCCCCTGACGTTAAGTCCAGTCGTGACCGACTCTGGGGGCTGGTGCTCATCTCCATTTCTAAGCCTAAGAGCCGGCGTTGTCCGTAGACACCTCCAAGGTCATGTGGCCGGCATGACTGCATGGAGCACCGTTTACCTTTTTACAGACTACGACAGTTATTATTCTTAGGACCTCATCCAAAAGAGATTACCCTCTGTTTCTACATACGTCAAAGATGGAATCCAATAGATCTCATCAAATGATGCAAGACCTGTTCCATGGACTGCCTATGGGACACCATCTCCACAGCAAATAAAAATGGGTGGATTTTAAAGAAGGGTTGGAAGTGACTTCACTCACTCCCTGTGCTTGGAAACATGTGTTTTTCAATGGGATGAGACATGATGCATTCCCCAGTTTTAAGTCCATACTCTGACGTTTCAGTGTATGTGCATGTGGATGGCCTTTTCATGCTCCTTCTGCTTCCATTACTCTTTGGGTTTCTATCCTCTTTTTATTTTTTGTTATTGCTGTAACTGTGCAATTTTGGACCTTTGAAATTTTGTAATTGCACAATTTTAAAAATAAATAAATAAAATCTGTGACACGGGCAACTCTGGGAATATTTCAGTGTGACTGCATGCGGGTGATATTTTCATACCTGTTGATGCTCCTTCTGCTGCCATTACTCTTCTATTTGGTCTTCTATCCTTTTTAAAAAATGCTACTCTAATTGTGCAATTCTAAACCTTTGAAATTCTGCTATTGCGATATTTTTTTTAAAAAAAAAATTAAAAATCTTTGACGCAGGCACTCCACAGATGATGAAATGGAGGGGGAGTCAACACCTGCCCGTGTGTTGAGAAATAAAGTGCAGGGTTTAAATAGAGACAGGAGGAGGCAATCCTGTGTGTGGGAGCAGGGTGAGTAAATTCTCTGTCTTCTTTCAAGACAGAATGCCACAGAACACCATGGGAAGAAGGTGATTCTTCCCCTTGTGGGTTGAGGTCCTTAAGATCTTTGATTTTGCTCTGGAAGTTTCTGAACCTCAAGTGTGAATTTTTGGGGAGCAAGCTTAGCCAACTGCAAAAGAAAACTAAGAAAAAACAAAATTATTTTCCACCTTCACCATTCTGATCTTTCCACTACCACTCTCTCTGATCTTTTTTTTAATCTGCTAATGTAAGCTGATAAGTGTTAAAACCAGAGAAATGCTACCATAGTTTTCTAAGGAAAGAAGAAAAGGTACATTCAGATTTTTGTGTTTGTGTCACATTCACTAAAGTTAATCAGTGTATCCAAGATTTCTAAAAGCTATGGTGCTTGGCAAATACTTTTGTATGACACAGGGAGAGCTTTTGGGCTCCATTAGTTAATCATTGTTCACCCACTTTAAATGCCATTCACTTCTATAACTCCTTCAAAATTAGTCAAATTATTACCAAACAAGAAAACGAGTCAATTGGAATGTCTACATGCTCAGCCTAATAATAGGCTACACCACAATGTTTGAACTTTTGCTTACAAACATAGGTCAAGGATATTCCTCAAAACAGGAAGGAAAAGGGAGCAAAAAGAAGGTCCCAATAAATTTTAGAGAAACATACAACAATAGATGATATTCATTACATATACAAAGTCCTAAGTTAAAATCACCTTTGCGCTTGTATTTGAGCACTTGGCCCATAGGTCTGGCTGAATATAAAGAAGTTGTATTTGTATTTCTAATGTATAGTAATTTAGATTGAGCTGAAGCAGGTTCCAAAATACTGAGAATAGAGAAAGTTAACGATTGTTGAAATTTACCACATCAATATTTTTCACTTTATATTAAGCCAGTATCAAGCGTAATCTGCAAATACCAAACCTAATCTGCTGTACATTAAATATACTGGAAATTAAAACACAAGTTATTTTTGGTCTCTATCAGTTTCACATATGTCCACTGTCTTCCTCCCCTCTCCCACCTTCAATCCAACTATCAAATCTGAAAATTTGCATTTAAATTCAAGTCCATTTTTTACCAAATACACACACACCCCTAATGAATTTTCTAAGTCAAGAACTATTTTCAAAAATGTGCAAGTGCTAAGGATAACAGTGTTTTGTTCTGTATAGTGGTCCAGGAAGTGCAAATGAGGTCAGTTCACTTCCACATGTGGACTGAACAAAATTCACAAGCTCCCTTATCACTTTCAGTCTTCTTTGCTTATGCCACTCACTCACCTCAACTTCCCATTGTTGGTGAAGAGAATGATGTTATCATGTATTCTTTCAGTGCCACTCTCATACTTTTTGACAAGAGATGATAATGAGTATCAACATGCTACTTTGAAGGAGCCAATATTTCTCATCAGACAGGGAAGTGTAATTTCATCCAGGCATGAAAGCCTTAACAAACACCTTTTGCGTTAACATAAATAGAGTATTATTTATAATAAAAACAAAAGTCAAATCACATTCAGGTGAACAGATGCTGGGGTCACCCAAGCTACTTCAAGTCAAAGTCAATACTCTGGCTCCCACCTGTTAATTTTTATGGAGTATTCATATGTCAGGCTCCCTGTACAACAGAAGCAGAAAAGTTTATTGCATGCTATTTATTGCTGTTTGTAATTTGTATTTTGTAAGATACGTACATAAGAAGAAACGGGAGGGACGGCCATGTAAAAAATTTAAGATTCAAAACAGTGACCTAAGACTTTTGGAGGAGTTATGTAAGTCTCGTAAATGGCTCCAGGTCTTCATCGCAGGCACTGCTTCTTTGCTTCCCCCAAAGGGCCCTGAGGAGAATGGTGAGGCTGGAGAGGAGGGAGAAGCCCCATTATTTCCCTAAAGGGGGTTGTGAGGGGGGGCAAGGTAAGCGGAAGTGATGGGAGAGATGCCAGACTGGATGGCCGGTCAAGGAAGAAACCCCTCTGGCACATGGCCGGGACAGAGAGAGACAACACTCACATTCTGACTTTAATGCGGGAAGCAAGCAGAATTCTGGAAAAGTAGTTTAGGGTGGGGCCTTTTGATTACTCTGCCACAGGGGTCTTCACCTTCCCAAACTACATTGCCCCAAATTCTGCTTACAGCCTTGCGCTGCTGCCTTCTCCTCCTCCTCCCTGAAAGTTTTTTTTTTTGGGGGGGGAACCCATGTTCATTTTCTAAAGAGATTTTTAGATAAAAGGGGATTGTTGGGAGTTGAGTAAATTCTGTAACTCTAAAGTGTACCTAGTAGGTTTCCTATTATTATTACAGTAGAGTCTCACTTATCCAAGCTAAATGGGCCGGCATAAGCTTGGATAAGCGAATATGTTGGATAATAAGGAGGGATTAAGGAAAAGCCTATTAAACATCAAATTAGGTTATGATTTTACACATTAAGCATTCAAACATCATGTTATACAACAAATTTGACAGAAAAAGTAGTTCAATAGCCCGGGGCTGTGGCGCAGACGGGAGAGCAATGAGTCACTGACCAGGAGGTCATAAGTTCGAGGCCCGCTTGGAGCTATGTTATTTGTCTTTGTCCTGTGTTAAAAAGGCATTGAATGTTTGCCTAATATGTGTAATGTGATCCGCCCTGAGTCCCCTTCGGGGTGAGAAGGGCGGAATATAAATGCTGTAAATAAATAAGTAATAAATAAAATAGGTAGTAATGTTATGTTGTAATTACTGTATTTACGAATTTAGCACCAAAATATCACGATATATTGAAAACATTGACTACAAAAATTGCTTGGATTATCCAGAAGCTTGGATAAGCGAGGCTTGGATTAGTGAGACTCTACTGTATTATTATTATTATTATTATTATTATTATTATTATTATTATTATTATTATTTCAAAGGCTGGATTTTCTTATGGTCCAGCTCTCGCATCCATAGGTTACTATGGGGAATACCATTGCTTTCACTATTCGTTGCCAGTGTGATGTCTCTGCTTTTCACTATTTTATCGACTTTGGCCATTGTTCTCCTCCCAAGAAGTAGACGTCTTCTGATTTCCTGGCTGCAGTCTGTATCTGCAGTGATCTTCGCACCTAGAAATATAAAGTCTGTCACTGCCTCCACGTTTTCTCCCTCTATTTGCCAGTTATCAATCGGTCTGGTGCCATAATCTTGGTTTTCTTGATGCTTAACTGCAGCCTGGCTTTTGCACTTTCTTCTTTCACCTTGGTGATAAGGCTCCTCAGCTCCTCTTCACTTTCAGCCATCAGAGTGGTATCATCTATATATCTAAGGTTGTTAATGTTTCTTCCAGCAATTTTAACTCCAGCTTTGGATTCGTCAAGTCCCGCACGTTGCATGATGTGTTCTGCGTATAAGTTGAATAGGGAGGGTGAAAGTATGCAGCCCTGCCGTACTCCTTTCCCAATCTTGAACCAGTCTGTTGTTCCGTGGTCTGTTCTTACTGTGGCTACTTGGTCTTTATACAGATTTATCAGGAGACAGACAAAGTGACTTGGTATCCCCATACCACCAAGAACATGCCACAGTTTATTATGATCCACACAGTCGAAGGCTTTAGAATAGTCAATAAAGCAGAAATAGATATTTTTCTGAAATGTGGCTGAAGGAGTTGTTGTTCCTGGATGGACTCTACTTCAACAGCCAAGCCCTCACTCAGCAAACCCTCATCCATGCTCTCCACGGCAATCTCACCCTCATAAATACATAAGAAAGAGAGAGAGGAACAGAGAGAGGAAGGAAAGGTGGAGTGGCCTCATTAACCAAGTAATTATTAATTAATCTTTACATATAGAACAGAGGGAGAGAGGGAAATAATAGTTGAAAGTCAAATGAAAAACTACAGGGATGTCATTATTGCTGATAGCATCCTAAATGTAACAGCAGTCAAATATTATAGGCAGTTGTTCCTCATGACATGAAAGAGGTCTTTTTTGCTTGGCACATTATACATTAGAAAGGAAATTTAAAAAATTACTGACAGAGATAATTCCAATATGTAAAGTACTCAGAAAAGAAGAAACAAGAATCTGGAGGCAGCACAGATGTGGGAGATAAGAGTGATGTGGATATAATGAGTATCGCAATATCTGTTTATGCACTTTTATGCACCTGCACACACCACAAACCTAGAAATCAACACAAAATAAAGCAAGACCTTCAGCAGAGGAATTGAAGTGTACAACTGAAGTAAAGGATTTGGGGCATCATGAAGAATGATAGAGACAGACAGGAGACTGCTGTACCCTTCCGAAATTCCTCCCATTTGTTTCAGGAAGATTTGCACAAGGAAAACTCATAGGGAATTGTGTCCTTGGAATGTGAGTGTGTGTTTGGAGATGTGTGTGTTTGGAGATGCCATTTAGCTTCTCTGCATAAAAATATTGTGGACATTCCTTTAGAGAATAAATGTCAACTAATGCAGCTGCCGCCAGCCTCTGTTGTACTATGAGAGGGTTAAAGAAAGCCCTGCTGGCTGGGAACCGGCTGCTGTTGATACTGGTGAGGCCTTCTCTTTAACTAGATCCTTCAGGAAAAAAAAAAACAAATTAATCAAGAGCTGGCTGAAGTGGGTTTAATGATTGCATTCTGCATACAATCAGCTTTTCCCTTTTCAAGGGCCATCAATATGTCAAGGGAAGACATATCTGAAGGATATAGCTCTTAACATCAAGGTTATCTATTCTCCGCAAGGCTCCCACTCCTTACCGGAGCTGATACTTTACGCTGCCTGTGTCTAACATTTTCATCAACTCGGCAATCAATCAAGGTAATAATGTTGTGCAAAAAATCAATTAACAACGCAATTAAACTTTCCTTATTATCTCAAAGGGCTGAAATAATACCTGAAGGGGAGATAGACTCACTGAATGCAGACATCCATAACCCAATGTGAAAGTGAAATATGAGGTTAGACAGATGTAGGCATGTACTGGTGCAGTTATTTTCAATGGGATATAGCTCATCCAGGCAGCCTATCAGTCACTGAGAGTCCTATATCCTAAAATTCCAAATTACTTTAAAGAAATATATGATGTGCAATATCCAATTCATATTCCCTTTTAAAGATAACACACATATATACAGCTGCGTGCACAAACGCACACACACCTTGCCTACCCACCCACAGAAATCTAAGCAGGAATATTATTCAAAGACAAAATGATATTTCAGTGAGAACATAAAGTATAAAAGCTATAATAACATTTACATCTGTATACCACCCCTGTCAGTAAATGCAGGCCATCAATTATACATAATCTGGAACGTATATAAAGGAGCAAAAAACGATGTGGTACAACATTTTTAAACCTAGAGGCTTAAATTTGCGAACACCTACATCTGTGGTGCCATCAAACACCGTGAACGAATAGCCCCAGTTTAGACATATATGGTAGCATCAGTTACGACTCAAGTATTACTCATTTAAAATAAGACAGAGCGGCTGTATTATTTAGCAATTACACTCAGCTCTCCCTGAAATACTGTTCCCCAGAGCCAGGATTTTAAAACTGCATCAAAATAAGAACCATTAACCCATTGTAGAAGGGAAGATTTTTTAAGGTTCTATATAATTAAAGACTAAAGAAACCCTATAATAACATGTTTACTGAATACAGACAAAGTATAAGTGAGACAAGATTCAAATGCACATAATCATAAACTAGCTTCTGAATGCACTTCATCACTCAAAGGAAATATGAACCACAAAAGGGTGCAACACAAACAGAATTAGATTGCTTTGTCTGAAAGTGGTCCTTGTTTTCCTGCCATGTGCATGTATACAAAGCCACATTAGCACTTACTGTTTAACCAAGGGCTTAGAAAGAAAAGAGCAATCCAGGGAAGTATTTTGGAAGGAAAATTGCTTGTAGATGCCCAGTTAAGAACTCTTCCTTCAATCACTGGGGTTTCAAATATTGAGGAACAACACAAACTATGCCCTTTGGATTCTCTTTGATAAGTATCTCTTGACCGATTCAATAGACCACTACAAAGGAACTCTCCCAGCGGCAGTTCCTTAAGTACATAACAGCTGCATCATCAAAATGGTCTATTTTTACAATTAGCTCATGTTGGGCAACAACATGTATTTGGACCAAAACTATGCGTTTTTTAACTCCCTGTCTTCCTCTCTTCAGTTTGCAATTTCCCCCTGGTTTGTCCTCTGTCTTCACCACATGTTGTTGACTCAGCCAGGAAGGGTGTTACAAATGCAGGATTACCTCAGGCATTTTTACTATTTTAAAAATCATGTAATTTGTTCTTCTTCCTCAAATAATTTTTGAAGCACCTGCATTACAGGTTAGGGAATCCTATCTATGCCTAACATATTCTATATATATAAAAGAGTGATGGCATCAGGGCAGCGGACAAAACAACAAAACTACAGGCCCCCCAACCTCGAAATTTGACAATACAACCCATCATCCACGGCTCTAGGTTGATACAACAAAAAGAAAAGAAAAATAAAGTCCTAATTAGAGGGAGAGGAATAATTGTTTTTATCCAATTGCTGCCAGTTACAAGGCTAAGTTGGTCTCTTAGCAACCTACTCAGCCCAGGGGACAGGCACAAGAGTTTGGAGAGATCCCTAAGGGCCATCCAGCCCAACCCTTTCTACTATGCAGCAGGACACAATCCAAGCATTCACAACACATGGACAACGTATAAATACTATACAATACTACACAGGGACATAGACCCCCTCTATCCTCACCACTTTCACAGTACATAAACAACCAAATGCATACTAAACATAAAGACAACCATAAAACAGACATTCAATACCACTACTACCTCAACCATTTCTCACCAACACTACCAGACAACGCCACAGCAACGCGTGGCCGGGCACAGCTAGTCTTAAATAAATGCTTTAATATGTTTTGCCCTGCAATGCCCTAATTGTGCAAATATCACCTGGGACTTTTCCTGTTGTGTACTTTTGGATTTTAAATGATGTGCTAGTTGCCCATTCTTTCTAAATTGTAGCTTATGTGTTACTCGTGGAATGCCTTTTGGACAATCCACTGATGTAAATGTTATTAAAAGCTTTTCTCTGACTTTGGTCTTTTGTGAAATGTGTTTTTTCTCACAAATACGGCTTTTGACTATCTCACATAACCAGCAGCACATGATCGTCTCTAGTGAGGGTTTTTTTTTATTGCCTTGTGATGAAAAGCGAGCTTCCTCCACCCCACCTCTAATGCTCACTCTTTGTCAAAATAAAATGCAGCATAACGATGACAAGGTTATGTCTGCAGGGTAATGTTAAAGAAGACCCCATTTTTGTAACATGCTTGTTACACAGTATCAGAAGCAAAAGTTAGTTGATTTCTGACATAGCTGTCAAGGATATGGGCCCAAACACCAGAGGCCTGAGACTGACATGCTTCTCCACTTCATTTCTTGTCATGCTGTCATTAATATTTTTCAGAAATGTGAGATGGACATGGCATAAGGGCAGTGCCCTGCCAAAACACAGCATATCAGTTTCCAATCTGCTATTTCAATGTATCTTCAGGAGATTCCAAATGAACCAAATGTTTCTTTGGCCTGTTTTCACTCCAAATCTGAAAAAGCAGAATGTTAGTTGGAATCACACCTAGCACAGCTATACAATAATATTCACTGGTACTCTGTGAAAACTAACACACATATATAGGTCAATATAACAGAACCATTTAATTCATCCTTGCTAAGAGAGCCGCAAAAGGTTATTCCTAGATCACTCCCGACAAGACCTATTTTAGTCTTTTTGAGTTGATCAATTATTTGAAAGATAGGAGAAGTGAAAAATCTTTTCCACTCTAGTAGACAATGTTCAGACACAGCTCTGAAATATAAAAACTCCCTACTAAAACTGTTACAGCAGGAACAGCTGGCCCCCTACAAATGCTTTGGACTATAATTCTATGTTCCTCAACATTTGCAGTGCTTGTGAGGGTGGAGGGGATTGCAAGTCACAATATCTGGAAGGCATCAACCATAAACTCTTTTGATACACACATACACACCTAGGACCTCTTCAAACAGGCCCAAAATTGGTGGTGGTGATGGGTTCTTTGTACTTTCGCATGAAGCCCGACAGCTCCCATCACAGCCTGGATAAGTATTTCTGGGGTGGCTCAATGGTGGAACTGTTGCAAAAATCCTGCCACTGTCGAAAATTTGCCAGCAGTGGATGATGGGAGGCTCCCCATCTTTCCATTAGGAAAGATGGGTTGAGACACGTTAGCAAGGCTTCCCACTGTGTGATGAGGTTGGGGGGAAGCTGGAACAGTGAGAGGTGACAGGTCCCCTGCCCCCTGAGCAGGTGCCGCCGGGATCAATGCGATCCATGGCAATACTGCCAGCATGTGTGAAGAGGTGCCAAAATAAATCAGGCCAAACTAATGAGTTGTGACAGTTTAGATGACCAGTATATAAAGGTTAACACCAGCTGCAAAGGAATTTAATTAGATCTTAGTGAGAGATAGCTACAAGATTAAATAGCAAAGTGATCACAGATCATCTCAACATGCCCCTCGCCATTTTGTACTAGCAGTGTGTTTGGACTAACACCCAAGTTATCTTGTGTAGACCAGGCTTCCTGGATGCTTTTTGCTGTCTTAGACCACTTAGCACCTTGGGGAGGATGGGGTTGGAGGCAGCTGATCCCCCCATTTATTGGAAGAACAACCTTTACATAGACACAAATGTTTTTGCTTTTTGTATTTACGTACATTGTATTTACTAGTGTAATCAGTTTGGCTTGTTTTCACACATCAAATGGTAGAAAAAACAGGTGTTCTTCATAATAAGCTGAAGGGATGATGGACTCAATCTCCATAAAGAGCATCTTGAATATCTGGGCACCTCTGTGGGTGGCTAGATTGGCACCATGCTAAATTGTGAAGAAAAAATATCAATTCTGATCATTTTCGCCTAATGGCTTAGCACAGGGGTGCCAAACTCATTTTTACAAAGGGCAACAT
The DNA here is from genome assembly GCF_035594765.1 of Anolis carolinensis. NCBI lineage: Eukaryota > Metazoa > Chordata > Lepidosauria > Squamata > Anolidae > Anolis > Anolis carolinensis. Next base: position 182,369,458 of record NC_085843.1, read on the forward strand.
CAGCCTTATGGTTGCCTTCAAAGGGCTCATCATAATTACAATATTGTATAAATGAAACAATGTTGCCCTGATATTGAAATACTGGTGGGCTATGTAAAATGATGTGGTGGGCTGGATTTGGCCCATTTGTCTTGTGTTCAACACATGTGGCTCTACAATGACCAAAGACAACTACCCTGTTTCCCTGAAAATAAGACATCCCTAAAAAATAAGACCTAGTAGAGGTTTTGCTGAATTGCTAAATATAAGGCCTCCCCGAAAGTAAGACCTAGCAAAGCTTTTGTTTGGAAGCATGCCCAGCGCCCGAAAAAACAAAACACCATAGCATGCAGGATTGGTAAATGTACATACCAGTTGTATATGGAAATAATGGTAGTAACAAGAAATTCTTGACAGGAGTCACAGTTTGTCTGGTTTAGTTATGTTGGTTTGTGATGACAACTACTGTACAGTATATAATAAATGTTCATTTTTTGTTCAACAATAAATGTGAATTCTTCTTCATGGAAAAATAAGACATCCCTGAAAATAAGACCTAGTGCATCTTTGGGAGTAAAAAATAATATAAGACACTGTCTTATTTTCGGAGAAACATGGTAGAAATCTTGTATAATGCGTCTGTGTCAGAACAGGGCCTGACCTAAGTGTCAAGGATGACAATTGCTACTTTTTTAGCTTTCTGATAGAGATGTGCTTTTAGCATTGAACATAGCAAAATGATGAACTGTCCACTTGTCTTCATACTAGTACCCCGAAGTGGGATTTGAGGCCACAAAGTAGACCCGATAACCTGGCAAAGTATGGAACCTATAATTCAGGCATGGGTAAACTTCAACCCTCCAGGTGTTTTGCACTTTAACTTCCAGAAATCCCAGCCAGCTTACCAGCTATTAGGAATTGTGGAAGTTGAAGTCCAAAACACCTGGAGGGCCAAACTTTGCCCATGCCTGCTATAGCTGGTCACTGTAGCATACCATGAAATGAGAAAGAATTATAATATATAACTATGCTTTAATAATTGAGAAACAAGCCAATAAAATGAGTAATTGTCAGTAAAGCCTGCAGTACTTGCTGCTGCAAACTTTACCAAACTTTACCGAAGTTTATGTTTCTACTTCAGGAGACTGAAACATAAAACAAAGTAACTTTCCTTCTTATAATATGACTCCCTCCTGCCCCAATATATAATAGCGTTCTCTCACAGATGTACACAACATGCACCCAGTTTATGTTCCTTAAATATAAAGATTTAAGAAATATAAGTGACCTTGAATATGGGGGAAAAGAGAATATTTCTGGTTATGAATTTCAGCAAAGAAATCCTTTGAACAGTAAAATGCTAGGGTAACTCATGTAGTAAGGCATGTTTGCCAAAGTATCTGGATCAAAGGCTGCCACCTGGTCTACTCAACATAGAACAAAAACTGTTACTTTTTTTTTTACACATACATACTGTCCACTTCTTTGCCCTCTTGAATGATGTTAGGTCTGACACCTTAGACGTGAGTCTATATTCTGTCAAACATGAGCACTGAAATACATAAACGGATGTTGCCTAACCATAAGGTGATTCCACTCATTTCTACCCCACTCATCCCCTTACACACTTCCTTTGATTTACAATAAAGGTAGATAATGGTGTGTTCTTAAATTCGTGGATTTGCTGTATAATTAATATGAGTGGTTGGAAAATGTATATGATATTATTATTCTACTCCAAGGGGAAGTGGATTTGCAAGGTTTAAAAGTATTTTTATTTCCTCTTGTCTCAACATGTTTTTTTGTGGTGGTGATGGGAGGGGGCGGTGAGAGCTGGCGAGGGTAATTATAAATCTTCCAAAAGTGATGCTGGTGAAAAAATAACAGGAAGAATTGTGCCTGTAGGAAAAAAAAAAACATATCTGGCAGCAGTTGGTACTTGTTTTCCCTAATACCTATTAAAAGCTTCCCCCAGTAAACTGGTTTACAGCAATGCTAGAAATGGAGTTAACGTTTTTATTTAATGAATGGTCGAGGAGCGTTAAAAACAGCATGGTGTGCTTGCAAATGTAGCTCCTCATCCTTGGCTTTGTCTCTATTGGCATTTCCCCCCCTTTTCATTTTCAATGACATGTCAGCCGTCTCTCACCAACCACAAAGGAAAGTTGAATGCAGGGCTTACAAAGTTAGGCTGACATTTGCTCTCTTCCAATAAAAAATATTTAGTCCATTAAACATAAATACCTGTCATTATGATACATGGACTGGGTACAAGCCTCCCGTTTCCCTCTGATGTTTATTACATCCAAACAACTGCAGTGCCTGCATGTTTTCAACTTTAGTGTATTGATTAAACTTTTAAATGGCTGCCATATAACCCAGGGACATCAGGAAGATTAATTTGCGTCAATGTTCATCTGTAATTCATTAGCCATTTATTCTTTACAACCACATGGGCTATCAAGAAAATGCAGGCCATTTTTCACTCTGCACAGGCTTGGGAACAGATCCTGAAATTGGTGCTGCATACCAATCAGTTCCCCAGGCCTGGCCTCTTAAACTGCTTGGCTTTTCAAAAGTTAAAAGTTGGGAATAACAGCAGCAGGAGGGAAAGGGAGGGGAGGGGACATAAAAAACCAGAAAATGGACAAAATATATGTCCTCAGGGTACTCGAGATTTAACTGAGTTTGTCCACTGTCTTTTCATCCATGGATTATGGTTTCTTATTGCAGTCAGATTAAAATAACTGAAACTTGTTTCAGAGCAGGGGTTGTAAATAAAATGAGTCATACACATTTCCAACCCTACCCACCCACCCGCCAGTAATTTTTCCTAGATGTGGTTACTGGGAAGAAGCTGACTGAGTGACAGTGGAGACTTTTAAAAACCTTGCTACCGCCTTAAGGTAGTGATAGCTGCAAATACAAAGGCTCAAATTTGAAAGCCATCTCTCATATTCATTCTGGATTCTCGTCTAGGCTTTTATTTGCTCCAGTGCCCAGGCAAGCATCAAGCTGTCTCCTTAGGGTGGAGGCAAGCCATTTGGCTCCTGAACCTTTGGCATTATCAGAAGTGTATATTAACACAGAAATGAGATCAAATGCAGAAGAAAAGCAAATACTATATCCATATGCTTCTTCTTATGTACAGCCCAGAAGGATAAATGGCATGCATCCTGCATCCCTGCTACACACATTCATCAATTAGTGTCACTGTTCTTCCTCCACTTATGTACTTCTAAAATCTCAAGAGAGCATGAGCTTTTGAAACCTCTGCCCAAGTAAAGGGTTGTACGATCCTAATTCTGCCATTAATAAATAACTCAGCAGAACTTTGTAATAATTTTTCATTTCATTGTACAGAATAATGTCAGAATAGGTTTGCCACCTTTTGATTATAAAATTATTCAGATATGTCTCTGAGCATCTTCAGAGGTCTCTACTCTCACCCCAAATATTTAAAAAAAAATTACACTGCCATATAATGTTCCTATGCATACATAGACTTTGAGAAGGAAACTCTTCCTTTCCTGTCTAAACCCTGAAAATGCTATGAATTTCATGTTCTGCCTTAACTTCAGACTGACTGAAGATAGTGGCCCTATCTACACTGCCATATAATACAGTTTCATAATGCAGTTTAACTGCATTACATGCATTACATTGGAACCCCGGTGGCGAAGTGCGTTAAAGCACTGAGCTGGAGACCAAAAGGTCCCAGGTTCAAACCCCGGGAGTGGCGGGAGCGGCCGCTGTTAGCTCCAGCTCCTGCCAACCTAGCAGTTCGAAAACATGCCAATGTGAGTAGATCAATAGGTGGGAAGGTAACGGCGGGAAGGTAACGGCGCTCCATGCAGTCATGCCGACCACATGACCTTGGAGGTGTCTACGGACAACGTCGGCTCTTCGGCTTAGAAATGGAGATGAGCACCAACCCCCAGAGTCAGTCACGACTGAACTTAACATCAGGGGAAATCTTTACCTTTCTCTTTTTTATGGCATTGTAGATTCATATAATACAGTTAAATTGTATTATGAAACTGCATTATATGGCCGTGTAAATGGGGCCAGGGACTGTAATCACAGAAATTGAATTGTGCACTGGGATGAAATCTTTTTTACTGGAACAAACTGGGCAGAGTTCCATTCTGGGCTGTTGAGTCTATAAGCGTCATAAGGCACTTGAATACACTATGCAGAATGGTATCAGTCATCCCAATGATCCTTGTATCAAGCAACTGAGTTCCAGATGATTGTCTTCATGATGTGTGCATAGAAATTTGTATGCTTAAATATCAACGTTTTAAATCCATATCTTCATGAGGGAAATACAAAAAGGAGTAAGACAAGATGCAAAGATGGCATAGTCATATCAAAACAGCATGCTGATTGCTAAGAAAAGGTGTTCTGTTAATAAGAAATACATTCCAAATCAAAGTGAAGAGGAAGCAGGTAAGAAATACAATTATTACTACTACTGTTATTATTATTATTACACTGTTAAAACACTACTATTCCATGTGTTGTCGAAGGCTTTCATGGATCACAGGGTTGTTGTATGTCTTTCGGGCTGTGTGGCCATGTTCCAGAAGTATTCTCTCCTGATGTTTCACCCACATCTATGGCAGTCATCCTCAGATGCCTCACAACCTCTGAGGATGCCTGCCATAGATGTGGGCGAAACATCAGGAGAGAATACTTCTGGAACATGGCCACACAGCCCGAAAGACGTACAATAACACTACTACTCTACTTTAAATCTTGTGAAATCCTAAAGTCTGCAGTTTGGAGAGGGGCCATTAAAATTCTCATCTAGAGAGGTCCTGGGTCTCAGAAACCTCAGAATTCTACAGGAGAAAACCATAGGATTTAGGACCTCATCACATTGAGGCCTAATTTATGGGCATCAGTGGGGGACTGGTTATGCATTGTGGCGAATCCGGTGGACAGCAGGGGAACCCATCGCTCCATGCTCTGCATCGCCCGCATCATCCATTTACCCATCCCACAAGGGGAAGTATCGCTGCCCAGCTTTCTCCTGTGATAGCACCATTCTTCTCTATGAGAACATGGAAGGCCTCACATGTTCTCTTTTCAGTGTCCCATGATGCTTGTAGCATGCTGGAAGGTCAGAGCCCTGCTGGAAATAGCTGCGTGTCAACTGATGGCATCTGGCAGACTCCGTCCTCCCAGCGTGCTGCAAGCATCCTAGGACACTGAAAATTACTAATGTGATGGGGTCTTTAAAGTGAAAGAGCAACACGTTAACAGTGTGCTGCTGCTCAGTCATTTAGTCGTCTCCGACTCTTTGTGACCTCATAGACCATTCCACGCCACAGCTCCCTGTCGGCCGTCACCACCCCCAATTCCTTTAAGGTCAACCCAGTCACTTCAATGATACCGTCCATCCATCTTGTTCTTGGTCAGCTTCTCTTCCTTTTTCCTTCCATTTTCCCCAGCATCGTGATCTTTTCCAAGCTTTCCTGTCTCTTCATGATGTGGCCAAAATACTTCAGCTTTGCCTCTAATATCCTTCCCTTCAGTGAGCAGCCGGGCATTATTTCCTGGAGGATGGACTGGTTGGATCTTCTTGCGGTCCAAGGCACTCTCAGGATTTTCCTCCAGCACCAGAGTTCAAAAGTATCTATCTTCCTTTGCTCAGCCTTCCTTATGGTCCAGCTGTCGCATCCAAAGGTTACTATAGGGAATACCATTGCTTTCACTATGCGGACCTTCGTTGCCAGTTAACAGTGTAGTATAATAATATTTGTAGTCATTTATACACATTGGAGCTTCAGAAAGTGGAACCCAAATTACATACAATAGTGAACAATATTCCAGTATCTGTTGTTTCATTCAGACCATTAGGTACCTTTTCTTCACTGTTTACATTGACCGTTTTCAGTTTTCAACAACCTTATCAGCAGGAAAATACCATTTTGCTTTCATGTCATTATCCCCATTTCCATTAATATGATAGACCATTAAGATAGACCATTAATATGACTTTAAAATAATTTCTGTTTGCACTAAATTACTTGTATACTGTGACAGCAGGCCTACCTCTGGGCTTCAAGAGAAATAATGGTCTGCTAAGAAAGAGATTGAAAATGTTACACAATATACCTTAAATTCATTTTAATGTAAAAAATAAAATAAAAATGGGACACAAAGAAAAATACAGTAATACTATGACTATTGCTCCGAATTTCTATTGTAGCATCTCTAAACAAAATACAAGCAAATGCAAATATTGCATGTGTGCTTCAACAAATTTAGTGTAATCCAGAACAAACTCATAGTAAAAATCTTTCCACAAAAGGAGGTGGTAGTGATGGAACATTATGATTTTCCCATCAAGGAATTTAGGGCTGAAATCAAAAATCCTATTTCCTGATGCTTGGACCTACCCTAGGGAGATACCCATCACTAATTCCTAACCATGGTTAGTGACTAGTTATCTGATGTAGAAGAAGAAAGGCCAGTAGGGTCAAGAGGGACATAGGTAAAACCTCTAAAAGCTTGGAGCTCTCAAGCAGTAGCTCCTCTGCCAGATTCTGCCAAAGCAGAAGTAGAGAAACATTTTGGGTGCAAATAATTTGCAAATAAATTCGTGAAAAATCAGACAATGTGATTTTCTGGAGGTGTTTTCTCATGTTGTCTCTCATAGTTGAGGTCTACCTATGATGTCAATTGCAGGCCTCTCTCATCTTTTTAAGTGGGAGAATTTGTACAATTGGTATCTGACTAAATACTCCCCCCCCCCCCACTGTATCTAAATGCTACAGGGTTTGACATTGTCGCTATTCAAAAATGAAAAGATTTAAAAAAACCCAATTGGGGATGAACTGTGAGCCATACTTCTTGTTTTTTAGAAGAGAAACATGACAAAGCATCAGCAACAGCTGGCTTTGGGAGTCACACCTGCTGTAAGTGGGAGGAACCAGTCAAACAAACACAAGGATGTTGCCTCTATCTATCAATAGCCAGAATGGTTGAGAATTTTTCATGCTGTGATGTCCAAACATGGCCCTTGTGTTATCTTTCATTTTTATTAAGTAACTAGCTGTGCCCGGCCACGCGTTGCTGTGGCGAAGTATGGTGGTATGGGAAATAAAAGTATTGAGGAATTGGTGGTAGTTAAGGTAAAGGGTAAAGGTTTTACCTTACATTAAGTCCATTATAAATGGGTTATATAGCTGTGTGGAAGGGCCTTGAGTCTACACTGCCATATAATCCAGTTAAAATCAGATAATCTGTATTTTATAGGCAGTGTGGAAGAGGCCTAAGTGAGGCCTAACTCTGCCTGTCCTCTGGGCTGAGTGGGTTGCTAGGAGACCAAAGTGGGCGGAGCTTAGCCTTCTAACTGGCAGCAATTGGATAAAAACAATTCTCCCTCTCCCTCTAATTTGGACTTTAATTTTGTTTTCTTTTTGTTGTATGAACGTAGAGGCATGGATGAGGGGTGGTGCTGCCAAGTTTAGTGTTTCTGGGATGTGTAGTTTTGTTGTTTTGTCCTAGGCTGAAATTCCATTACCCTTTTATATATATAGATTTGTTTCCTGATGGCCATCTAAGGGTGCTTTTACATTGATACTATAATCTGGTTTTGTACCATTTTGGGAGAAACTGGTTTTGCTGTGCGGGGAGTGTGGGGTGTGGTAGTAATTTCAGATTGCTATGCCTGGAACCAGTCTGAGGCCAGGAAGGGGACTACATTTACCACAGAAACTGGCTTCAAACTGCTTTGAAGATTTTTTCCCCCCCCATTTCTGGGGAAAGATGCGCTTCAGTACACCAGAAGCATAAGGGGTGAAAGAAAAGGAAAGTGATAGGTAGGAGTGAAGGAAATAAGTTAGCCCTGCCAAGAAGTTGATTAGCCCTCGACTTCCCTGTATTTTGTAGCATTTTGCCAGCCCTTCTTTGAGATACTTTATTGTGCTTTAACAGGGGTGGGTATCTACAATGTGCTTCGCCTTTTGCGGAGTCAATTTTACCCTGGATCTGAGATACACTGGCATCTGCTGCATCACATTTTGACTTCCTTGGGATTTGTGCTGCTATGTGCATTGGTGGTGTGTATTTTGTGGCACTCGTGGTCTCCAGTTGGCTTTGAACTCCATTACATAGTCATTGTGCAAGGATCTTAAGACAGAAACATTGGATTCATTTGAACACATTGTAAATAAATAACACAGGAAGTCATAAATAGAATATATGTTCATTACATGTTTTGACACAAATAAAGAGGAAGTTGAAAGAGAATGTGCAGTGCTACAGCTACAACCTGTTCTAGCAAAGGCTAGAATATGAACCCACTTGGGTTGGGCAAACACAGCTATGTCTGTCTTGTCTGCAAAGTATTTTTGTGATGAAAGGCAAAGTAACACATGTAAAATATTACAGTTACAATTGCTAAATAAAACTTCTATAAGGAAGAAAAAGGCAGACAAAAACAATAAAGCAATCAGTGACAAAGGAAAACAATAATGGGTTCTCTTTGCTTCACTTTGCAGACATGGATTAAATTGTTTCAGCACCAGACACCCAATCCAACTTAACAAACAAAGGAAAATGTGGAAGGATGAAGAAAGAAATGAGAAACATTTGCTTAGAAAGCACATAAGTGCCGCTGTGTTTGTAACACCAGCATGTCCTGCTACACCTAATACCTTTGTCAAGGTGGCCTCATCTGGATCTACTCACTTGCAATCTCTATAGACATTCATTGCAGGATTTCTCCCTACAGACCCACTATGTTTTTGACAGCCCTAGATCCCTGCTTGGGGTCTATGCTTGAGACAATCCAGATCCGCACAATTCCACCCCCACCTCCCAATATCACTCATCACGGCTTAAGCTTGTCTGGTTTGCACTGGCTGTGACCTGGATGCTGCACACGCTACAAAGCAATAAGAGAACAAGACAAGAAAGAGGAGTGTTTGCACAACACTGGCTTTTCATAAAGATGCGCTTAACATTCTTCCAACAAAATTATTGTTATAATATTTTTTCTGTGCAATGATGCTATAAATCAGTCTTAAATTATTGTGTATAAAGGCCATGCATGGAGTCATTTCCTTGTACTAAGCATCTCCTTTGAACTAAGGTTTTAATAGATTTAGTTCAAGATCCTCCCCAAAATCTTTTAATAAATCCATGTTCCAATGCTTAATACTTTTCTTTGCCCCCATGCCCTATGTATAAACAACTTGCTCTTGCCTTGCATAGGCTCTTATCTTCCTTCACGGATATTGCATTTGAGCTTGTAATAATGGAATAATCAAGGAATATTTTAAAACTATTCCCCCCTCCTTCCCAAGCATGTCTCCAACAATTTCCTATTCTTCTGCAAACCCGTCTGTCTATCCTCTATAACTTCACTACCAGTATGGCTCAAAGCCAAACTGTAATATAACATATTTCAGTAACATACAGATTCTCTTCCTCACCTAGAAACAACAATAGTTTACCTGTTTTAGGGATCCATTATTTAACATCTACAAAGAAAGCACAGTGTCTTATGGGTTATCTAAAAATTAAATGCAAAACAAAACAAGATAGTCCCCAAAAAGAAAAAGAGGAATGATTAGGAATATGAACAAATAAAACAACAGTTGTATTCATCATGCTTGGGAAGGAGGGGTGAATAGTTGTCCACACAATTGTCTTCAAATAATGATCTTAAATAGAGTACAACAAAGCAAAAAGAAGAGAAGCAAAAGTGAAGTCAATTGCCTAGCGGAGCTACTGGGAATAGCAAATTCTCCGTTCCATACCCCTTCTACTTTAGCCTTAGTGTCCCATTTTCCTTTTGCTATGGCCAAGTGGAAGGGTGGTCAAAAGAGACAGATGGAGTATTGTAAGAGAAGTCAAGAGTATTGTGAACATTAACAAAATGTCATAAGGGATTACTAATTCCATAAATACTTGAATATCCATAAATTATATTCAGGAATGATTTTAAACATAGAAGGTCTAAAAGTGCCTATGTGGGGGAGCATGGGGGTCCTGTCCCCCATGCATGTGGACTGTTCTTTAGATTTGGATTTTTTTTGTGTAAAGGTCTAAAATCGATTTCTAAAGTGTTCAGCAGAATGTGCTTAGAAACAACCAAACACTTGGGCAAACATTCATATCAGGATTCCTAGGTCACCTAAACATGTTTAGAAACCCTCTTCAGATCTTCATTGAAAGCTGAAATTGCATGCATATCCCCATTCCACTCCTGACAATACTTCATATTTTTGCCTGAACTGAATTAGATAGAGATGAAAAGGGTATGTCTTAATACCTTTATTGGGCTGACCCCAAAATATAAAATACAGTATATAATCTTTAAAGTTTCACTGTCTTTTTCATCATGCAAAGTCATTTAAAACGGCACAAGAAAAAAATGGTGATGTTAGAATAATAGGCTTACATTCTGTCTAAGATGTTGTGAGTTAAGATGTTATTGAAGGATTTCAGTGCAGGTAGAGACCACTTCCCTTATTGGCCATGTCAGGACCAAGGAACAAAAAGCAATAAAAACACGTAACAATATTTAAATTCCAGTAGCAAGAAAAGTATAACTTCTGTTGTGACTAAGTTGAAAAAATGTTACACAAGTGCTACACTGATGGTTAGAAATCTGCACTGACAAGAATGTATGGTTTGCAAAATTCACATATGGGGGTTTTTAATGCAGAAAACAGCAGAAATATTACCAGGTATGAATGAGGTGCAGAATAATTCCTCAGCTATAGCACCTTCTGCACAAGAAATTGCATTATCTATACAAAAGAACATGTTTACACAGAAATATTGTGTTTTCTGCAGAAAAGCTCTTTACTTTTCAGAATTGTTCTGGAAAACTGTACATGGTGTTTTTGAACATCTATCATTATTTTCTGTACAGAAAGCAAGATTTCTGTATTGTTTTCTGTGGAAAAAACCCTCACTATATACACATTTTTGCATAAAATTACCAAATTATGAAGAATAATCTTCAAAAACTATGCAATTTTGGAAAATGTATTGAAGAAGAAAGAAAATTGCTAAAATTAGTATCAACATGAAATTCATGAAGATTTACATCCCTAGAATTAAGATCTATTTTTCAGCACTATTGTTACTGTATGATTTAAGTTGGAAAAATTACACATAAATTGCACATAAAATTACATGAATTTTATGTGCAGAAATTATACCATACCTATAACTCACTGACCTGAGCACAGTATTTGCTGAGTTTTATACATATAAAACATAAAAGAAATATATGTTTTCTACAGAGGGTTCAATCGGCACAAATTGAATAGAATCTATCAAATATGCACAAATACATGACTTGAGTAAAATTTATCAAGTTGTAACAAATGTATGGCTTCCTGCATCCACATGCACAAATTAAGTGCAGTTCTCCTGCATTTGTTTTCTGTAGACACAAGTTTTTTTGTACAAAATATATGTTTTCTACACTGAAGTTTATCTCCTATACAGAAAGATCATGTCTATTTTCTGCAAATAAACGTTTCCCCCAAAAGTCGTAAAGTGATAAGAATCTTCTGGGTGGTCCCCTTTTCTTTGGTGAGGTGTCTCAAGTGTTGTCAAATGTTGAGACACCTAAAAAAAAAGAATGTGAACTTTAACAAGCATTTTTAACATCCCGATTAGTGTTTCTTAGGTGCACTAAAAAGAATATGTTTGTTTCTTTGGGGAAAATGAAGATATTTCAGTGTCAAAAAAAAAGAAAGTAAATTGAAATGATGCCTAGTAAACTTTGTTAATGAGCAGGATGGGGAAGCTGTACTGAATATGAAACTGTTTCAAAAGAGAAATTGCATATAATCTAAAGAGCCTTGCTATTTTAAAATATGGGTTAATAGGAAGTAAACTGATTTGTTACATGGGCTTGTATTTTCATCTGATTTAATCCTTTTTGGATTATTATGTGGGTTGGAGAGCAAACAGCAGCAGAGCAGAAGTAAAATAGCATGCTTCCCGTATGAAAGGAGGAAATTGTTAAAAACTATGACAAGAAGATGCCAGAAACCTGTGGCACCATTTACACTGCCATATAATGCAGCTTCATAAAACAGTTTAACTGCATTATGAAACTGCACTATATGACAGTGTAGATGGGGCTGGAGTGACAAGTAGCAGATGATGTGATTGCGATTGAGTTTGCTATGCTTGTTCAAAGTAGAACATGTCAGATTTTGAATTTTAAACTATCAACATAGCAAGTTACCATCAAACTTTTACTCCCATTTTTCTTTTTTTTAAATTAATGAAACAATGTTTTTCAGTTTCTCTGGGAAAAAGGTGTTTGGCAGGATGGCTATTTAGTGTAAATGATTAATGTGAAGGACTTTAAAATAAATTTGAAAATAAGGGTGGGGGGACTGCTGTAAAGAGGATAAGCCAGCCTCTGACAGCTTGGGTGAACTGACACAAATGGGTAATCATCTCAAGAGTGTTTGCATTTGAATAATTGAGCTGTTATAAGAAGGAAAAACCCTCATTAAGGGGAAGTTGACAATCCTTGCTTCAGACTGAAGCAATGTTCAAGAGATGCTCTTCAGTGTATCCACAAATATTTTTAGTAGTGCAAAAACAAAGCTTAACTTTCAGAGAAATAAAAAAAACTTTTAAACATTAGTGTTTGGAATACTGAGCATTATTTGCATTTTCAGCACTTTTGCGGAGATTTTACAAATATTGTTCTATTTTAAAGGACCATTTACAATATTCCATTTCTTGCATGAACAATGTATATGTTCTGGAAAGATACTGCCTATGAGTGAAAGTTAAAGAGATCAATAACAAATTCAATGTTATAATGATTTTACACTATTAAAGGATACACTAATTTATGCCAACAACTGTTGCCAAAAAAGTAATAATGAGTAAGACTAAAACTTTCATCACATTTACCTACTGTGTTTCCCCGAAAATAAGACAGTGTCTTATATTAATTCCTGCTCCCAAAATGTTCTAGGTCTTATTTTCAGGGGATGTCTTATTTTTCCATGAAGAAGAATTCACATTTATTGTTGAACTAAAAAATGAACATTTATTATATAATGTACAGTAGTTGTCATCACAAACCAGCATAACCAGACAAACTGTGAATCCTTTCAAAAATTTCTTGTTACTACCATTATTTCCATGTACAACTGGTATGTACATTTACCAATCCTGCATGCTCTGGTGTTCTGTTTGGCAGGCGCTGGACATGCTTCCAAACAAAAACTTTGCTAGGTCTTACTTTCGGGGGAGGCCTTATATTTAGCAAGTCAGCAAAACTTCTACTAGGTCTTATTTTTCGGGGATGTCTTATTTTCGGGAAAACAGGGTATGAGTAAACACACATCAAACATGCCTGTGAGGGTGCTGCTGAGGAAAGGGATTCTTTCAGGAGAAGATCTCAATGTTTTTATGGGAGAATATAGCCTACAGATAACATAGACACATTTATTTATTTATTTATTCGCTATATTTATATCCCGTTCCCTCTCACCCCAAAAGGGACCCGGAGTGGCTTACAGTATGCCAATATTCAATGTTGCATATACAGCAAGTAAAATACAGTATATCTTATACATAAAAACATATAAGTACCATAACACTGTTAAAAACCATTATACCTAGTCCAGGAATCATCATTTGTGTTGCTACCTTTCTATGATTATTCCAGTTCACTATTGCACTATCCAAATGCCTGATCCCACAGCCGTGTCTTGACTTTTTTCCTGAAAACTAGGAGGGAGAGGGGCAGTTCGATGTCACTGCGGAGGGAGTTACACAGCTGAGGAGCCACCACTGAGAAGGCCCTGTCTCTTGTCTCTACCAATCATGCTTGCAAAGGAGGGGGGACTGAGAGCAGGGCCTCCCCAACAGATCTTAATGCTCTCACCAGTTCATAGGGAGAGATACATTCGGACAGGTAAGTTGGGCCAGAACCATTTAGGGCTGCATAGGCTAAAGCCAGCACTTTGAATTGTGCTCGCTAGCAGATTACAAGTCACATACAGCTTGATAAGCCATAACTATCAATTTTAATTGTGCCTGGAAACAGAACCTTAGCCAGCGGAACTGCCTAACAAGCTAGCAAAGCACTCCCTATTACCATCTCTGATCAATATTCTAGTTGCAATTCTTCGAGCCAATTAAAAATCCTGAGCACTTTTCAAAGACAGCCCAACATACAACATACAATAATCTAACCAGAATGTAACAAAGACTTTTGTCACTATAATCAGATAAGATGATCCCAGGAATAGGTGCCGCTGGTATACTAGCTTTAATTGTACAAATGCACTTCTGGCCATCACAGGAGGTTAGACACCAAAGCTCAGATAGGAATCTAGGATTACATCAAAACTGCAAACTTGTGTTAAGTGCTGGATTTAAGACAAATGAGGCCCTGTGCAAATTAAGTTATGTGGCCCCTTACTTGGGCCCTGAAGGAGATAGGCTGAGTAAGCCAACACTGCCTGCTTTGTGGCACACTCCCATAGACTATCAACTCTATCATTATGCCTGGGATCACTCCAAAACAGAATGACTTCAAATTTAGAATTGCACCACATAAACAAAATCAAAATCAGCCCATCCTTATGTTTTTACTGATGTATTTTAACTTTGTCTTATTAATGGTTTGATTTTTAATAGTATGTTTTAATTTTTCATTTGTGTGTTTTTGGTGTTTGATGTTTTTGTATGTATACTCTTTTGCATTTGTAAGCTGCCCTGAGCCCTGTGGGGAGATAGAGGTGGGGTACAAGAATAAAATTATTATTATTATTAATTGTGTTTTCGGGGGAAGGAGAATGGGCTCCCCTGGCCAATACGGCTCTGTGCTTAAGCACACATAAGCACAATGGTAAATTCAGCACTACTTGTGTTTAAATAAAGATTGATGATGATGATGATGATGTTGATGATGATGATGATTAGAGACTATATACTCCCACAGTGTTTATATGTATATGTACAAATTATCCCTGGAAATTCTGGATAATAGCAGTTTTGTTCTGGCAATTCTTCCTCAAAATTGAATACTGTATGCTTTTACTGCAGCTACAGATAGCAAACAAAGATATCCTTAACAAATAACACAACCCAGAAGAAACAAATTTCTTGTTGTCTTGGTTTTTAGGCCTGTTCATGAGATTATATGGAGTACTAATTTAGAAAATTGCATTGGACAAACAGTATCATCTCTAGTTACCTAGATATGGCTATCGTGGTTTTGTATGGGTGAGCAGATAGTGACTGGTATATGGCATTTGTTCTGTATGTCAAAAACTATAGCTTATAGAGGAAAACTGGTGCTATTTTTGGAATCAGCAGGTCAAATATACCCAGAAACAGGTGTAAAATTCGAGGTACCAAAATGTGTGTTGGTCAGTAGACTCTACAAAAGTCAAAATTGTTTGATTCTTACTAAGATCACACAAATGACTAAAAGAAGTAGTGTTGTCCTTACACAGCTACACCTGGGTAGATATTGTTGAGATGACACTATATCTGGTTTGAGATTCCATGATGTTTCAATGTAGAATGAAACAGAGAGTAACAAATGCCAATGTGGAGAAGGAAAAACATGAAGAAATAATTGCAAACAGAAAAGAAACCATATATATGCTTTTTTTTTAAGGACATGAGGTTGCTGGTCTTCATCATGCCCCTCAAGGTGAAAGCTTAACCTGGAAAACATTCAACTCAGCAGTAAAATAAAGTAGCTCTCCACAGAGTCATAAAAGTGCAGCACAGCCAATGTCCATCATTATGCTGAATGTGACCAAGTGTAAGTCTCCAAGTTGTACATTTTCCTTCCACATGGAAAGGAGAGGTGCTATATGTTCACCAGATGGGGAATGTTCCTTTTTAATATTTTGAGCCTTGTTACTTCTGAGGAAAATATACAATTTTCCTCTGGTGAGGCATTAATTCCCTCCATAATATTGCTGGCATTGAAACTGTGTTTCTTACTAACTTTCACACAATGGTATACTTTATAGACCACAGTTAACTCTTGAACACCAGGCTCTGAAACTGAAACAACAAAAAGTACTCATTGACCAAACAGGCCTAATCAATTTGATTCAAGCCAACTAAGTCAAATACTTCCACACAAACTGGCTTGTGAATAAAGCTTACCCATAGAACTGAATATGAACCATTAGGAAGTCAAGCAAGCCCTTGTTTGCACTGCTTAGCTCTGGCTTGTAATCTTTGTCATGCTTCGAAATTAACTTGTATAGAGAGAAAAAGAGTGTGGAGCTTTGAGAAAGAAGAAGGGAAAGATTATATAAATACGACAATAGTACTAATTCAGTATGTCAGCAAAGGGATGGAAAGGAGCTAATGCATTGTGTATATCATTTATTAATTTCTTACACATAAGCGGAGGAGAAGACTTCATTTTAAAAAGTGGAAGGCATTAGGGAAGCATTAGTATGAAGCCAATTTCTCCTTCTTGAATTTTATACAGCTATTTTTTGGATTTGTTAAAATATTTATTGTCTGTCTGTCTGTCTGTCTGTCTGTCTGCCTGCCTGCCTGCCTGCCTATCCCTATCCCTATCCCTATCCCTATCCCTATCTATCTATCTATCTATCTATCTATCTATCTATCTATCTATCTATCTATCTATCATCTATATGTCTATATTAATATCTAAAAATAAATGAGAGTGAGAGAGAAAGATATGGTAGATCTTTGTATATAGTTCTCAATCCCAGTAGGAGATCAGACATGCAAGTAATACCAATTCATGGTTCCTCTCGGTGTATACCATGACATAATTGTACGGTCTAGTATTTTGATAGCTTTCTATCTCAAAAAGTGGAAAGCTAAAAAGAAAAAGAAATTGCAAACAGGAGAGTTTTCCTCTGTTGGAATTCTCTAATAGGTGTCTACAGAATGTGTTTCATACCCTGAAGGAGAAATTTGCCTTCACAGCCTGCCATTTCTTTACAGTTCTTTGCAGCAATATTTCTCGGGTAATATGCTCTTTTCATTGCTAATGAAGTATATTTCCACACCCTCAACACATTTCCCAATTACATTCTATCTCAAAAGGTATACTTTCAGTATCTGATTAAAAACTTGTAAAACAAACTAAATTGTCTAAACCACTGCATTCTGTCTAATTTCTAAGATGTAAAATGATTGTATCTCTATGACCAAACCAGAGAATATCTTACATGCAAAATACATAATTAGTCCCTTTTATCATTCATCATGTTCATGTTTGCATATGGAAACACATGTATAAAGTCTCTTGATGGACCTCCACCATAATGAATACAATATTTGGCAGCAATGTTAAAAACTAGACAAAGGTTTTTTAGGCCAAAATGTCTAGGTCCCCCCACTGCCACTGTAGAACACTTTTGGAAATTTCAAAGCCTAGTAGTGCATCGAGGAATTACCCCCCTGGGTTTTCCCAGGAACAAAATGGAAATATTCTGTAAACAGGAAAAAATGCAATATTGGCACCCATTGCAGATTGATACTCATTTGTTGTTTGCATCTAAGTTGTTGTTGCATATAACTTGTTTTGATATAAAATCCTCATGTTTGGTAAATTAAAAGGAAAGTGCATTCAAACAATAATGAATAACTGAGTTTTTAATACTGGATTTCTTCAATTCTAAGACACACTTTCCCCCCTACATAAACATCTCTAAAAATGGGGTGCTTCTTAGAATTGCAGTGTATCTTATGTATTTTTGTTGTTGATGGTGGTTGATGGTGGTACTGAAATTAAGGTGCATCTTACATTTTACAAATTGAAGAAATACAATAGTTTATTTTTTGTTCCAGAGGGAGCTATGAGATCCTGAACCATGAGGAACAGCTGAACTGCAAGGACATTTTTTTAGTAGGAGAAGGCAAAAAGGAAGACAATTTTAGAAGAAATCACTGGCATTAGTAAAACAAAGAAAATTACTTCGTCTTATCCTAAAAAGTGTCAAGCAGACTCCAAATAAAGTTAAATCCTTATAATAAAGGATACCTGGCAACTCTGATCCAGAAAGCAATACTTGTTTAGATTGAGTCAAGATAGGAACCCCAGTGCACACTCAGGGTGGTTCCAGACAGCTGAAAAGTCTGTTGTCAACCCGGGTTTAAAAAACCTGGGTCAGGGCACAATGTAGTTCACACACCGGCCCCAAAAGCCTGCACTTTTTGTGGGGAGTGTCTAGATGTCCTCTGGGTACCTTCCAAGACTCATCAAAACTTATAACTTACCAGGCTGGCATTTCCCTGCTGCCGACCCTCTTCTGGCATGTAGCAATGACACAGCAGAAGAAGGGGGGCAAGAGCAATCCCCCCCTTATCCTGGTGAGTCATTCCTACACTCCAGGAAAGGGCCAGCAGCAGGGAAATGCTGGCTCGGTAAGTTATTTTATTTTTAAAGGCTTGGGGGGGGGGTGGAGGGGGGTTAGTGCCCTCACAGTTTTCCAGGCTGAATCAGCCTGGAAAATGTGATAAGGTTTTCTGGACTGCCCCCACAGAGGTCCAGAACTTCTAAGGGGGCAGTCCAGACAGCGGCCATAGTGGGTTTGACCCGCTCCTTTCAAGAAGTTGTGGATCAAACCCACAAATTAATTCGCTACAAAGCAGGGTTTTCCTTCTGGACCCCCAGGGTTTTCCTGCTTTGTGGTGAATGAATTCATTTTTACGTGGGGAGTCGTTTGGACCCCCACTTGAAAATGCGGGAGCTCCCGCTTCTAAGGGGCTGTCTGGATGCATCCTCAGTGGTACTTGAAAGCAAGAACTTCACTGTTTGTTTCAGGAACAGAGATGGATTTGTATCTACAAGAGGAATATATCTCTGGAAGGGTAGAAAAAAGACAAATGCTTTAATCCAAACTCAGTATGTGTGTAGTGAAGCACCCCACAGTATACCGCTCTGTTCTAGAAAGTTTAATTCTTCACGAAGAATAAGTTATCTGACCGACGCAAAGGATGGATTAAACAGCATTTGTTCCTGAATATTCTCCTCTCAATTCCCTCTTGCAAATAAAAGAGATTACAGAGGAAATTTAATTCTTGTGGGAAATAAATTTTTGACTGAAGAGAGAAATCACACTAAGAAGCTAATTTAAGAATGATGAAATTAATTTGGGTGACATTTATTCTATTTAACAAAAATGGTGACAAAACATATAGTGGCTCTGTTACTAGCAGATAAGAAGCAAGTAATTTAAGGCTGGGCATAGCTACCGTTGCCAACGATTTAATCCTCCTGATACAACATCCCTTGTGACCTATCATTAAAGGTTTAGAGTAAAACTGACAATTATTATTAGCTGGTAATTGGATTTTGGAGATTCAGTACAAAGTTAGGATAATTTAAATGACTGCTGACATTGGAAAGATTATGTAAGCGTTCTTACATCAGCAGTATTTATCAATATATATTAGAAGGGGGTGGAGAAACCAAGTGTTATTACTGTTGTATGAAACAAAATAGTGAAATGGTTGAAAGTTTTTAAGTACCTCTAACAAAAGAAAGAACAAAAATGATGTATTTGAAGGACTAAAAAGAACAATATCCCCAAGTGGCATGTTTGCTTCAAAGCACAAACAATGTCAGAAAAAAGTTATTGCAATGTGAATATGGCATCGTATTTAGTAAGCTGATATTAACACATCTGTTGGCACTCTTCACCCTAAATCTAAAATTTGCCCTAATCACAAGGCTGCTTCCTATGTGATTTATTTCTATTTTTGAAGAAGAAGCCAACTTGGTTAGATAATCTTGGTTAGATAATGGTAATAATGAAATATATGGGGTGCTAGCTTGAAGCATAGACTATGTAACATTTTTTTCCAAATTAAATTAGAAATCACACCAGACTGGCAAAAGAATAAAACCTGAAATACAAGAAGGCAGGCTGGAGTTTTAAAAACCTTCCTCACTATGGCATAGAAGAGTCCTGGCATCAGAGTATTAAAATGAATAATTATGGAGAGGAGAACATGTTTATATGGAAAACATGTTTATAAGCATCCATACTGAAATTCAGAAAATAAAAAAACCCTGTCAGTTACCAATGCCTAAGGACAAAGTCCTCAGAGCTATGAAATCCAACTCATCAGGGAAGTTCCAGATTAGGTAAAACTGCATTAGCAGCACAGCAACTGCCTGAGTTTTTAAATAACTTTTTTTATAAAATGAATCTGGATGACCAAAATTGAAGAGTCACTGTAACTCTCTTCTCTACTACAAGATGGGTCAAAATGTCTCTTTTCTGTTTTCCATAAGAATCATATAAAACGGGGAACATATTACTTTAAAACAACCCAAAGATGGAAGGGATTCCAAGATGATATCTTTCAGTAAAATTCTGGACTACAAGTATCCATGACAGTTAGTCGAGACAAAAGTATATCCAAGTTATAGTTGTTGAATAGAAACAACTTAATGGTCAGATAGTCACATGTTATACATTTTACAATGTGCTTAATGTAAAGTATCTCCTAGGGTATCAGATTATCATTTAGTCTCTACATTGTCACACACATATAAATAAATATTCAAATAACCTCAGCATCTTCTTTTGCTCCTCTTATGGGCACATCTTTCCTATCCTGAAGCTCCTTCCTTATAAGCATGCTTTTCTGTATAGTGTATAGTAATCACTGGCATTACAACACTTTTCTTTTTATATTGAAATCCTAATGGACCAAGAACACAGGATGCCATAAGCCATATCTATCCTCCAGTTGCTATCAAAGAAATACTCTCTCCCTGTATAAAATTGTCAAGACTGCATCCTGAGCCCAACCACCGCACAACTCTGAAGGCATGTCAACTGCATGAAGTCATTGTATAAAGGCTATTTAATTCCTTTAGCAGGTTTGCTTTTGTAAATCAGTGTTTTTTTGTTCTTGTTAGGCAATGACAGTACAGTGGAACATTGGAGCTATTGCAGATCCACAATTACCTGAAAGTGTTGAGGAGTGGAAGGAGTCCTCCACACGTGATTTATGACACATCTGCCTCAAAGGTTTTCCAGTGTGTTTTAGAAATCCCACCAATCTGGCACTGGCAGAAGAGTTGCCATGTTTTCAAGTTATACTTTTTGACTATAATTGATGTCAGTACACTAAAAATAGTGTTTGATTATCCACCTTGTCACACGGCCGCGTGGATGGATAGATCTATGTTCCTGGGCTGAAATTCCACTGATCAATCCCATTTAGATCACTTCGTCAGTAGGTGAATGTTGTGTTAGTGTGTAGGAAATTCAACTGATTCAATGTTGCTACTCTAGTTGGGATAAATAATCCTATTTAGGCTTGGTTTCTCCCACTTTCCATTTCCTTTCATCTTTGATCCTGAACATGAAGAATTTTGCATCGTTTTGGTAAGCTCTTCTGAAAAACAAGCTCAGACATAGATGATATCTTCACATCCCTAGTTATTTTAAATGTATGTTTTATTATCTTTATCTGAAATATTATTTATTGTCTAAGTGACACTTGTGGAAAGAGAATATATAATACCATGAATAAATAAATGCGAATAAATAAATAACATGGAATGGGGAGCTTCTCAAAGGATATTAGAAATTATGTATGTAACACAGCCAGCCCAGGAAAATAAAAAATTATATTCTTAGAAGCAACTATTGATGGTATCTAGAGAGAGTTCTACAGCCAAATTCTTATTGATGTGAATAAAAAATGCCTGGGATTTGTCATTTCAGAGTGCAGGACAGGAATTTAACTGATGGGATGTTCTTTTAAAAAGAAAATTAATTAATCCCTGCTCTGCTTATTTATTTATTTAGGGAAAAGACAGAATCTCAACACCTCCTTTGCCTTAGTCTTGTCCAGTGGTTCTCAACCTGTGGGTTCCCAGGTGTTTTCACCTACAATTCTCAGAAATCCCAACCAGTTTACCAACTGTTAAGATTTCTGGGAGTTGAAGGCCAAAACATCTGGGGACCCACAGGTTGAGAACCACTGGTGTTCAACCCAAGCAATATGGAGTGGACAAGGCAATAGGGAAAATGCAACCCAAAATAGGTTTATGGAGGATCTTGTCAAATGTCTTACTGAAATCATGATGTATTACATTCACAGCATTCCCTGTATCTATCAAACTTGTAACACTATCAAAAAAAGAGATCAGTTTAGTCTGGCATGACTTCTTTCTGAGAAATCTATGCTGACTTTTAGTAATCACAGCCTTCTGTTTTAAGTGATTACAGACTGCCTCCTAAATGATCTGCTCCAGAATCTTTCCTGGTATTGATGTTAGGCTGACTGGATGGTAATTGTTTGGGCATTCCTTTTTCCCTTCTTGAAAATAGGGCCAACATTTGCTCTTCCCCAGTCTGCTGGGATTTCTCCTGTTCTCCAATAATTCTCAAATATTATTGCCAGTGGTTCTGAAATTACTACTGTTAGTTCATTCAGTACCCTTGAATGTAGATCATCTGGCCATGGAGACTTGAATTCATTAAGAGTATCCAGGTACCTCTGAGGATGCCTGCCACAGATGTGGGTGAAACGTTAGGAAAGAATACTTCTGGAACATGGCCACACAGCCTGAAAGATATACAACAACCCTATCCAGGTATTCCTTGACAACTTCCTTACTTATTTTTGGTTACATTTTCCCTATTGACTCGTCCCCTCCATATTGCTCAGTTTGAACACTGGTTTCTTTTTGGGAGAAGACTGTACAGTACTGTCCCTTGAATCTCAAGTCAGTCCGGTGAATACCAGGGTAGTTAGACAAATAGGTGGATTTACTATAAGATAGTTTCATGTACTGTAAACTCAAATATTGTTGTTTTTACCAGCTCGGTAAAAAGAAATCTTGCTCCTTGCTCTCCATCTGTCAGTTGAATTTGTGGGTGGGCCAGTGATTCTGTCTGCTCTACAAGTAGAAGGAGCTATGATATGCTACATATTCCTGTATTTACCTCCTACTATGGAAGCCCTGGTGACTTCACACTCTCAGCATCGTTGGTCAGAATATTGTTGCCAAGTGGAGAAGGGAATTACAATGACAACAGTAAAAGGGTCAAAGGGGGTCATACACTTCCTATTTAATTATGGCGGAAATGCAGAGTGTCAAGCAAACTTAAAACTTAAAAAGAGGAAATATAACTCAACATTTACAAATGTTCTTCCCTTGGTAAATACAATTAGTGTCACTACGATTTTATAACCACAGCATTCTTAAGTAAAACTTTCATATTGTGGCTGTGACATTAAGAATTTACTTAACCACACTGTGCATTTCATTAGAGCAGAAGCAAAGAAGGCACCAGGAACTTAGAACCAACTGAAGAGCCTGATGTAGACATTGTCAAAGAAATTGCTAGGAAATCTGCACATCTATTCCAGCAATTGTTCATCCAATGTGTAAGGGTTATTTTTTTTTTTGCCTGTACAAGTTTCAGTGCTATGAAATATAAACAAAGAAATTGAACTGAGACTGTGGCAGAGCACCAAAATGAACCAAAGGAAACAAGAGGCCCCACAACATTGGCTCTAAAGTTCTAAAAAAGAGACATCTAATTTTGATTAAATATAGTATCTTACCTACATAAAAATCCATGAAGCAAGTTATCCTAATTCCGGAAAAATCAGCTAGCGCAATGAAAGGTAGTAGCATCTATGTTCTATGTTTTCACAAAGGCAGAATAAGCCCAGGTTAAATAGCTTATTTAGGGCTGCAACCTATCTGATTGATGTCATAGACCTTTAGAGTGTCATGGAGTGTCATATGAAACGTCTTACTACTGACTGACCAAAGTTCAAAGTGAGAGGTAAGGTCATTTGGTTGTGTTAATGTATAAGGAGTGGTTTTAATTTTAGAAAATATTACTGCTCCTCAGCACAGGGGTGAAGAACATTTTTTAATTACCTTGTTCTTCACCTCCAACCTGAAGCAAAAGGTGAACATCTCTGTTCATCACATTTGTCTCTTTCACAATGTGTTTCTTTCTAAAGAGAAAGTGAACACCAGCAGTTAGAACACTTTAACACCATGATTGACTTTTCAATATTTGTGAACCTTGGATACTTAGAAAGAAGGTGGGTTGGGAAGTTATGAACTGAAACTCCAAGTTGGAAGTGTCTGGTGATTTTTCTCAACTCAATATTAACCCCCTGAACACCACTCCTACAATTCATAAAATCCGATTCAAAATCAAAAAGTAGGAATCAACAAACTACTAAACGTCTGAGGTTGATGAATGTCCATAGTCATTTTAGGATATTTTTGACAAGCTAATATCAGAATATTTTTACTAGTTATTCTGGATAGCCAAGTTTTAAACTGATAGAAACCATGCATGTTTCATTCCATCATGCTGTATTTGAATTGAAACAATCTCCTTGGGCTTCTATTAGCTCACTGGAGAAAATGATGGATACTTGCATCATACTTTCCTTTTACATGTAGCAAAGCTAGTATTACACTATGAAACATGATTTTTGTTCCTGGGTTATAAATGTGATTTCCTAATTGGTACGATCATAAAAACATGGGAAAAGTTTATTAAACTGCAAAAACTTTTTTGTAGGACATCCTGCAGCTCATATTGCTATAGTTTTTCAATGAAAATCGCATACAACCTGATCTGATGGGCCGCTAAAATTGCCAAACATCATAGCAAATCCGGCAGTTTTTCAATAAATATCTACTAGAGTCTCAACTAATTCAACATAGGGTTGTTGTATGTCTTTCGGGCTGTGTGGCCATGTTCCAGAAGTATTCTCTCCTGACGTTTCGCCCACATCTATGGCAAGCATCCTCAGAGGTTGTGAGGTATGGATAAACTAAGTAAGGAAAGGAAAGAATATATATCTGTGTAGAGTCCAGGGTGTGGCAAGAGTCCTTTGTCACTGGGAGCCAGCATTAATTTTTCAGTTAATCATCCTAATTAGCATTGGAAATGTTTTGTCTCTTGCCTGGGGGCATTCTTTGTTCAGTCAAGCCCTCAGAGTGTTGGTTCCCATCTACTGTTTTGATTTTGGAGTTTTGTAATACTGGTAGCCAGATTTTGTTCATTTTCATGGTTTTTTCCCTTTCTCTTGAAGTTGTCCACATGCTTGTGGATTTCAATGGCCATGAAAGCCTTCGACAACACATAATTCAACATAGTTTGTGGCAGTCACAAAAACAAAGTTTCTGGAGTATAGCAACTACTTTCAAAGTAAGCGCTGCACAATTAAACAGGAAATAACATGTTCAAACCAGGAACAGAAAAATTTTCAAATTTTGTTATGTACGACCTCATCAGATGGGAGTAGAATCGGCGGCATGCTCCAGTTCGCCTTTCCTTTAATCACGGAGGCTGCCAGCTCCCATTACACAATGCACAGGTACTTCTGGCAGGGCTCCATGCTTAAAGGGAAGGTAAAGTGGAGCATGCAGGAACAATCACGGGAAGCTGGGTGGTTGAATTCCATGGGATGGTGACTTGGATAAGTCAGGTGATGTGGGGCATGGGGCGATGGGTTCCCCATGCTACCCAACGTGCACTGCTAGAGTTGCCACAATGCACAATGCATGGTGATTCCAGCGGCCTTTGGGATGAGGTCCCTAGTGTTGGGAAGGCATATTAGAGAACTGGACTGGCGACAGGGTTGAATTCTCGTCCACCAAATCTCCCATAAACTCTTCCATTAGTATTTTTCTCCTGCTTTCAACCATAGCCTATCATAGTAGTTTCTTCTCCTATATGACTGTTCACTGTGACCATACTCTCCAAGCAAAAAATATTTAAACATATGCTCTATTTGGAATTAAACCCAAATAATTGAGCTCTATGTCTAAGCATACAAACTCATTCGATTATGCAAATCTGTCTCTTTTATTTTAAAGACAAACTGGGGAGAGGGAGTTTTTTTAGAGGCAATGTAATATGTGAGCATTTCACAGCACAAAATAGGTCCCCTTTGCTTTATCAGCCACTGTTATACTTTCACACTCTGAACAAATCAATGGAGCTATTAAGAAGGTTGAATATTATGTAATCTGACAACAGTATCAATAAACCATTCTGTGTACAGACTATCAATATGCAAGTTTATACTCAACTAAATATTTACATGTAACTAAAGAGAGAGAGAGATGTTCCAATCTAATCTGTATTGGTAATGTTGACAATATTAAATATCTGATGCAGGACTTAGGAAGCCAAGATTTATTTCATCCATCAGAACTGTAACCCGGAATGCTACAAAATCTATAACACCTTCTTTTAATGACAGAACCAATAAGCATTCAGATTTCAAATAGACAGTAATCATGACAACATAACTATCTGAAATGAACAAATATGTTTACTTTATAAAATAAAATAAAGTTTAATAATGTGCAAAATCCCAAGGAAGCTTGCCTTAACTGGACAAAGGGAGAGGCTGTGGGTTTGAAATACTGGCTTGGCCATTGAAATCTTTCTTCATTTGGGCCATTTATTTTCAGTCCAACCTACTTCAGTGGGTATATTATGGGAATAAACATAGTGTAATCCCTATGGATGCCACACAATCTCTTTGGGAGCAAATGTAGAACATGGATAAAATTTCCTTCCTAGTAGCATTTAGATTTAAGAGGAAAACTGGGAACATGTTCTTATTTTGTGATAATGTGGTTTTGCTGTGTAGGAAAAAATACTATTGGGCAAAATATGCAACTAAGTTAGCGTATTTGCTGTATAAAATATCCCGAACAACATATAATATAAAAGGCCAGAATATAAAAATCACTATAACAAGTCCAAAATAAGAAAATAACACAAATTTTTCACCCTATAACCTTATAAATTCTATTTCACATTTGCCCAAGATTAGAAGACTTTCTGCCTCACATGGAACACAAAAGCTGATAAATGCAAATAACAAAAACAAAAAAAGAAAGAATGTAAAACTGATATTTTACTGCTATGACTTAAAAATATATTGAAACTTATATAGCCCAGTATTCAGCTTAGCCAACAGTCAGGAATTCTAGTGCTAAAGTCTCAAACATTAGGAAAACCAAAATGTGGGAATTGCTGTACTTACCCCCCCCCCCCCCCCCCCACACACACACACACACCTGCATATAGGGATTCCCCAAAGGCAGGGGAAATGCTCATTGTATTTTTCCTTAGAAAGTCTGGTTATGGTTTATTCTGCGAAGCACAGCAAATGGCTGAAGAAACTTCTTTTAGGTAAAAGGAAAGGGGTACTAGAAGAAAGACAAAGGTTGAAAACTGTATCCCCACAAGGAGAAAGGCTTCTTATCAACATATTGCTCCATTTTTTTTCGTGTCAGGAGCAACCGGAGTTGCTTCTGGAGTGAGAGAATTGGCTGTCTGCATGGACGTTGCCCAGGGGACATCCGGATGTTTTGATGTTTTACCATCCTTGTGGGAGGCTTCTCTCATGTCCCCGATTGGAGCTGGAGCTGATAGAGGGAGCTCATCCGCGCTCTCCCCGGGTGGGATTCGAACATGGCAGCCTTCAGGTCAGCAACCCAACCTTCAAGTCACAAGGCTTTTATCCCCTAGGCCACCGGAGGCTCCACATATTGGTCCATAATTCTGATGAACAAACATTTCACTCACCCAAACCTTTCTTTGCCCTGCAGGGCAACAGTTTTGCAGAGTCAAATAGGAAGCTGGTATCCCAGAATGTCTTGCAGGTGAGCTTGTGCTTCCATATTTGAGTATTGGAAGCTAGGAAGAGCAGCATTTCTAAGTGAGGATGTCCAAGTCCAAACATTCTAAGCCAATATTTATTTATTTACTGTATTTATACCCCGCTTTTCTCACCCTGAAGGGGACTCAGAGCAGCTTACGCTAGTATACTATGATTAAGGTAAAGGTTTTCCCCTGACGTTAAGTCCAGTCGTGACCGACTCTGGGGGTTGGTGCTCATCTCCATTTCTAAGCCGAAGAGCCAGTGCTGTCCATAGACACCTCCAAGGTCATGTGGCCGGCATGACTGCATGGAGTGCCGTTACCTTCCCGCTGGAGCGGTACCTATTGATCTACTCACATTTGCATGTTTTTGAACTGCTAGGTTGGCAGGAGCTGGGGCTAACAGCGGGCGCTCATTCCGCTCCCAGGATTTGAACCTGGGACCTTTCGGTCTGCAAGTTCAGCAGCTCAGCGCTTTAACACACTGTGCCACCACCAGGGCCCAGTATACTATAAACATGTATAAACTTGTGTTGATGATGCATTATAACTTGCAATATGCTGTCATCTCCTGGCAGTATGATTGTGTGTATCATAAGAAGTGTGACTAATGACCTCATCACATTGATAGCCATGTGGCAGCGGAACAAATTGTGGGGCAGTGGGGTAAATCCATCACCTAGTGCTCTGCATTGCCTGCATTACCCACTTGTCCATCACACACCGGAAAGCGTACCTTTCTGGTCTGCTCCCACACTGTCCTAAGTATTTTTAATTTGAACATGGGTAGCATATCATGTTGAATTCCCCACTGTAGAACAGTTTGCCAATGCAGGCAGCATAGAGCCTCATCGGAAGTAGCTGTGCATCACGTGATGAGATCCAGCGGGCTCCATGCAATTGCATGGACAAAGTGTTCTACGACAAGGAATTTTGCCAATGTGATGAGGTCCTAAATCAGGACTGGTTGCAGGTGACTAAGTAAGTTTGAGTATGAACACTGTAGGTTTGGATACTAGAAGCTGGAAAAATCTATGAGATATCTGGTATAACATTCCAAAGCAAAGATGATCATCAGATTAAAATTTTAATTAGATAAAATGAATTTGATAATATACTGTGTCAAGGAAAAGGCCATCAAAATCTAACTTGAGAGATAGTTACAAAGAGTCCACATTTTTATGTTTTGATCTGAAATACCAGTGACCTAGCAAAAACAGTTTGCATTATCTCTGAAATGGACTTGGCTTCATATAGCACGAGCTCTTTGCCCCTTCTACATCATTCTGCAGACTGACACAATATACTGCTGATGTGCCAGGGATAAGATCAAATGTTATCTCGAAATAGGATCTCTTCAGCTAGAGGCAAGATGTGCTTGTGAGCTTAAGTCTCATAAAGCAGAAAGGGAATAAAAGAAAACAAAATTATTTCCTTTCTTTTCATCTTTAAAGGCAAACTCAGTATGGCTAAAGACACACGTTAACAAAAACTATGGGAAAATAGGGTTGTTGTATGTCTTTCGGGCTGTGTGGCCATGTTCCAGAAGTATTCTCTCCTGACGTTTCGCCCACATCTATGGCAGACATCCTCAGAGGTTGTGAGGATCCTCTGAGAATGCCTGGCATAGATGTGGGCAAAACGTCAGGAGAGAATACTTCTGGAACATGGCCACACAGCCCAAAAGACATACAACAACCTTGTGATCCCGGCCATGAAAGCCTTCGACAACACATGGGAAAATAATAGGGAGGTGAAACAACTTGTGCTTTTACATATTATGGATTTCAAATTATTTTCTTGACCTCAGAACCAAAATCACTTGAAATAATTTAAAAATGTAATTTCCCATTGATTCTATGGGAATTCCTCATTTTATCATTTTAAACTTCCTCCCTTCAAAATGGAAATACTGTATATACTCGAGTATAAGCCTAGTTTTTCAGCCCTTTTTTTAAGACTGAAAAAGCCCCCCTCGGCTTATACTCCGGCAAGGGTCCTGGTTGGCTTATATTTGGATCAGCTTATACTCGAGAATATATGGTACATTTATTATTTTTCTCTATTATTATTGGTATTATTACATTTATTATTTTTCTCTATTATTGTTGCTACTATTACATTTATTTTACTCTATTTTTATTATCATTATTATTAATACATTTATTATTTCACTCTGATCTTATTATTATTATTGCATTTATTATTTTATTTATTATTACTTGTATTATTTTCCTGTATTTATTATTATTATTATTACATGTATTATTTTACTCTATTATTATTAAAAGGATACATAAGAACATTGATATTGAAGAAGATGAGAATAATGATTTGATCAGAGTCGGACAGTCTTATCTTAAATTTGAGATTTATGTAAATATTCAAAAATATTTAACCTACTGATGCCTCAATTAATGTAATTTTATTGGTATCTATTTTTATTTCTGAAATTTAACACCCTCGGCTTATACTGGAGTCAACGTTTCCCAGTTTTTTTGTGGTAAAATTAGGTGCTTCGGCTTATATTCGGGTCGGCTTATACTCGAGTATATACGGTACATAAAGGTTACTGGGTCATGAACACTGATAATTAATTTCTCAAGGATTATTACGTATTTTTGAATTGTAGCCTGTTTCTATCTTATCTTTTTCCTGTATTTTTGTACATAAAAAGATATTTTATTCTTATTAAGTTAAGCTCTTCTCTCATCATTTTATCAGCTGGGGCCTTGGATATACTACTTCACACAACAGCAAAAATGCTCCTCTTCAATACTAGTTCTTTTCATTGGATTTGTGAAATTCCATGAGATTTCTCCATTGATTTTTTTTTTTTGGCTTTTGCTTTCCAGGAAAAGTGTATCTTGGGATACTGTGCATTACATGACATGGTTCCTTGGCTTAAGTAACTTTTTTAAAGAAAATCATTAGCAAACACTGTTTTCTTGCCCCCCCCCCCCCAAATAGGGAAAACTTAATGAGAAACATCTGTTATGGATGCCATAGAAAGGGAATCTGACCTTTGTAGTATTATTTCTTTTTAATAGTGGAACCATTATGTCCATCTATATTAAGCAATATTTACATTTACTTTGAGCAGACACTGGCCCTAATTCAGATAAAATGTCCAACTGGAAAAAAGGACTGTGTTACTCATATATTATTTGTTCCCTTGGTTTCTAGGTCGCTCAACCATTAAAATCTTTACCGTAATCTTAGCCAATGTGTTAACTATGCCTCATTTAGGTTTTACAATGGGAAGAAAAGTAAAAGTATTTGCCATTTGTAAATGGAACTAGCAGTTGTCATCTGAACTACAACAAAAAATCCACTGATGACCATCAGTAGTAGATAAAGGTAAAGGTTTCCCCCTGACATTAAGTCCAGTTGTTTCCGACTCTGAGGGTTGGAGCTCATCTCCATTTCTAAGCCAAAGAGCCAGCATTGTCCGTAGTCACCTCCAAGGTCATGTGGCCGGCATGACTGCATGGAGCGCCATTACCTTCCTTCCAAAGAGGTACATATTGATCTGCTCACATTTGCATGTTTTCAAAATGCTAGGTTGGCAGAAACTGGGGCTCACCCTGCTCCCTGGATTGGCAGAAACTGGGGCTAACAGCAGGAGCTCACCCTGCTCCCTGGATTCGAACTGCCGACCTTTCAGTCAGCAAGTTCAGCAGCTCAGCGGTTTAACCCGCTGTGCCACCAGGGGTTCCCCATCAGTAGTAGATAAACTTTATTTCAGATTTCCCAAACTTAAAGGTGGAAACCATAAATATAACTGATTTTGTTAAAATGACCCAGCATACAACAAATAGTTCAAATTGAGCTGGGTTGCTGTAAGTTTTCCGGGCTGTATGAGCACTGGAATGAAGAATGAAGGTTATGAGCACTAAAATTAAGATACATTTCCCACTTTCCAGTCCATTTCTTTTTCAAAAGCTAACCCTCACAAAATCCTATATGGATTTATGAGATTTTTGGTACAGTCTTCTGCTTGCCAAGACCTATAATCCAGTTATCTGCATATTAAAATAATTACCAGTTTTATCAGATTTAGGGGGGAAATGCTTTAGGCTATTATTGAACCAATATTATGGGGAAACATATAGCAAAAGGTAAGTAGCTCAGCTTGTTAAAGAATATAAAACTAGGAAGTGAACTCTTATTTCTTGGCTTAGTGGAAAGGTATTTCCAGTAAAGAACCCTGACAACTTTAGTTCCATCATCCATGCTCTTTCTCTGTAGCCAGAAAACTATTACAGTAGAGTCTCACTTATCCAAGCCTCACTTATCCAAGGTTCTGTATTATCCAAGGCAATCTGCCTTTTAGTAGTCATTGTTTTTGTAGTAAATGTTGCAATGTTTTGGTGCTAAATTCATAAATACAGTAATTACTACATAACATTACTGTGTATTGAACTGCTTTTTCTGCCAATTTCTTGTAAAACATGATGTTTTGGTGCTTAATTTGTAAAATCATAATGTAATTTTATGTTTAATAGGCTTTTTTCTTAATCCCTCCTTATTATCCATGATTTTTGCTTATCCAAGGTTCTGCCTGCCCGTTTATTTTGAATAAGTGAGACTCTACTGTACTGTTGCTACAACGGGAGTTCGTGGGACAAGTTTATGGTGGATTGGGGATTCAAATCTGTAAAGAAGATAGCAAAGGCATTCGGGTAAATAATCCAGCTTTTCCTCAACATTATTTGAAGTGGCTGAAAAAGGGATTGATCAATTGATTCTTCAAAATTATTTCAAAAGTTGCAATACAAAATATTATTAAAATACATTAACTTATTGTCTGAAGATGCCAGTCACAGATGCAGACAAAACGACAGGAGCAAATGCTGCTAGAAAATGGCCATACAGCCTGAAAACATCACAATACCCCAATTTGTTATTTTTTTTTTCAAACTCTAGTCTGGCTTCTCAACAGTCTGAGGGACTATGAACAGGCCCTCTGTTTAAAAAGTTTGAAGATCCCTGCGCTAGAATATTTTGGGGCACTGAAGTTGGAAGTCAAAATATGTTGTCACGATATCTAAATATTTTATTAAGAGAGGGAAGAAGGGAAGGAAGGAGAGAATCACAGAATCTTAGAAAATGAAGAAGTAAAAAAAGGCCTACCAACAGTGCATCTAGACCAGACATGGGCAAACTTTGGGTCTCCAGTGTTTTGGACTTCAGCTCTCACAATTCCTAACAGCCTATAGGAATTGTGGGAGTTGAAGTCCAAAACACCTGGAGGGTCCAAGTTTGTCCATGCCTGATCTAGATGGTACAATTAATGCATCTTGACACCACTTTCAGTGCCATGGTTCGATGCTATGGAATCATGAGATTTGTAGTTTGGTGAGAGGCCAATGCTATTTGGCACAGGATAAAGATCTTATATAAAGTGATGTCAAACTGCACTTAGATGCACTTTAAGGGCCCTTCCACACAGCCATGTAACCTAGAATATCAAGGCAGATAATCCACTTTGAACTGGATTATCTGAGTCACACTGCCATATAATCCAGTTCAATGTAGATTTTATACAGCTGTGTGGAAGGGGCCTTAATACAACCCAATACTGTGTTTTTGTTGCTACTATGTTTCTTGAAGATGAATCTTACAGCAACCTTATCACAGTTTTCTTTGTTATTGCTATTGGCCAAGATCATTAAATGGGTTTCCATGGTGCTTTGAGATTTTGGTCCTGATTTCCAGGAATCCTGTATCAAAATCAGTGTCAGGGGACAGGGCGCGTGATGGGTGGTTTTCTTCAAACACCATCGATCATCAGCTCCGGATCATCAGCACCCTGACAAATTGGTGAACTTCTGCCTTCACCAATTCCTTTCCAATGTCAGACTCAAAGACATCTGCAGTCTGAAGTTTAAACATTTATTCAGTATTTACAAATCATATTTATAAACGCAGCAAAAGCCATCGCTCGAAGCTGGCATTTTCCCTTTGCCTCTCAGCTCGGCACACACAGCTCAACACAAGAGATAAAGAGAACACATTCCTTAGTCTGAAGGAAGTTCTGACCTCCAAGGCCAGAAATCATGTCTCATAGGTCACAGCAGGCTGTCAGTCAAACTGGCCTGCTGTTAACTGTTTCATTGCTGAAACACACACTTGCAAAACAGCAGAAACACTTGATTTACATTTCATATACACACAACCAAAATCCAACAATTGTTTTTGAAATGTCAATCAATGTTTTATATTTATTATTTTAAACATATGATAACAAATGTAAATCAGAAACACTTGATTTACATTTCATATACACACAACCAAAATCCAACATCTTAGTCCAACAGCAATCCACTATATCACACTGGCTGTCCTTATAAATAGATTCCATATGCACTCCTTCCTGGCTTAGTATATGCATAGTGCATATTGGTATTTCTGGAATCCATAAACTGGAAGGGTGTTGAAACATGCTGCTTCTTTTTATAAACATAATATTTTAGTATTAGCAGACATGGGAATTAAAGCAACAAAATGCACAATTTAAGCCAAATCGAAAACATACTGATAAGGTTGATAGTTGATCCAGACTTCATGAGTTATTCGTAAAACAGTGTTAAGACTAGATAATCCATAACTCCTCAAATGAATGTGGTCTGGTTTAATTCATGCCTTCTATGGAAACAGATGCTCTTCATAGTTTCCTCAAAATGAAACAGATGTTCCACAGTTAAAATCCTAGGCATAAAGATTATTTTAAATATCCATCTTATGATATGTGACATATTGGCTGTGGGACTGAAGCTATTTAAAAGCACCTATGATAATCAAGCTGTAATTATGTAAAGATTATAAATTATTTTTTCTCCATAGGGTGACAGTTGTGGATAAAGAAACACAATCCTATTCTTCATAAAAGAAAGACTCTAAGATGCCTTGAAGAAAGAAACACAAAGAATCACAGACTTGTCCACGTAAGTCCAAAAACCTGGAGTGGCTCAGAAATCACTCCTAGATGTCCAGATTATATTCAGGGCTTCTAATCCTTAACATGAGTGAATTGGGGTGATATTCTATTTATGGATGAGCTATGATCTCTATATATGGATTGCCAAGAATACAAACTGGCTGTTTGAGTATGAGGCTTGTACCAATGGTAAAGGGTAGTGAAGTTGCTAAGGGTTATAGTTATTTGTCTCTAAATATTTTTCCAGCTTCTTGTAGCACTCAAATATCTTACAAAGAGAATTGAATACACTCTTTAATATTTTCAGACTCTGCATGTAAATACCTCCTGTCCCAAGCAACATAAACTCCATAATGGAGATTCCAAGGCCCCCCAAATCATCTGTGATACAGATATCTATGTCTCAGTGATGCTAGGAACAGAATGACAATTTACACATTGCCTCAAAAGTGAAAATGCATTAGAAAACAAGTAAATTTGCATAAGATCCTTTTTTAATCATGTCAGAAGCAACTTGAGAACATACTGCAAGTCGCTTCTGGTGTGAGAGGATTGGCCGTGTACAGAGCTGTTGCCCAGGGGAGGCTTCTCTTGTGTCCCCGCAAGCTAGAACTGACAGATAGGAGCTCACCCTGTCTTGAGGATTCGAATCGGAAACCTTCAGGTCAGCAAGCCAACCTTCAGGACAGAAGTCCAACCAGCACAAGAATTTAACGCATCACGCCACTGCGGCTCCTTTTACACATCCTGATTTGCACACATCAATGTAAATTAAAAGTAGTTAATGATTATTCAGTTGAAAACACGATGACTGAGATCCAGACATATGCCTGGCATATAACTACTGGACTTCCAACGTAGTCCTCTGTGAGACATACTATGCGGTCATCCCATCTGGAGGTCATAGATTCCAGGCCTTCTTGTACATAGTCTGCAGTATTTGTGTAGTACAAAGTGACTTTATCAAGGTAACCTTTTAAGTCATGCCTGCCAAGGTAGTCCATAAATACAGGCAGCTGTGTTGATCCACGGTATATGTTAGTGGAGAAATGGTGTTCAACTTGAACTTCCACCAGCACTAGCTGGCACAGATAACACTGAGGAATGTTGGAAACTGTAGTCCAGCAACATCTGTACAGCTGCACTATAAAGTTATAAACTTCAAAGACCTAGTACCTGATAATATATTATTCAGTTTATTGAGATCAGTTGAAACATACATAAGAAGTCGGCTGCTCCACATTCCTGCTCTGCAAAGTATAGATCACTAATTTGCAAAGAGAGAGGGGGAAAAAGGGGGGGGGGGGAGAGAGAGAGGGCAGAAAGACTGAAGCCATTTCTTTTACTACCAATTGGATTGGACTACTGGTGCCTATGGTGTCATTTGAGGCAAATGTGCTATTGAAATATGAAAGTAATAACTCTATGAGCTCAAACCAACTATTGAGTTATCAATTAAACAACTGATTACAAAATAATATAATGTTTGTATTTTTTTTCCTTCCCTCATATATTTATCACGTAGATGAGATAGACATAGGTCAACAGACTGGGGATCAGGAGAAAGAGTAATTTGTTTCCATTCCTTCAAAAAACAAAACAAAGCACCAATTTGAGGAGAAACAGATCTCTGAACTGGCCTTCTCCCAAACTTGTTACTCAAATCTGTTTTGGTGACTCATTTTGGGAATAAGCGCCATTGAGCTCAGCTGGATTTACTTTGGATTAGACCTGCCTAAAAATGTAATTTCTCATCTACACACCTCACAGCAACCACCAACTGTCTAACAACATACAGTAGAGTCACACTTATCCAAGCCTCGCTTATCCAAGTTTCTGGATTATCCAAGCCATTTTTGTAGTCAATGTTTTCAATATATTGTGATATTTTGGTGCTAAATTCATAAATATAGTAATTACAACATAACATTATTGCGTATTGAACTGCTTTTTCTGTCAAATTTGTTGTAAAACATGATGTTTTGGTGCTTAATTTGTAAAATCATAACCTAATTTGATGTTCAATAGGCTTTTCCTTAATCCCTCCTTATTATCCAAGATATTTGCTTATCCAAGCTTCTGCCGGCCTGTTTAGCTTGGATAAGTGAGACTCTACTGTACATGGAGTTTTTGCAAGGTGTTTTTTTAAAACAAAACAAAACAAAACAAAACAAAAAACAAAAACAAATTATCAGTACACATACATATTCAGTATGTGTTAGAATTTAAATAGGATTACATAGAATGGCATACCATGGTGTTATCTTCTGAATCTGTGTATCTCAGTGTATCATTGTCCTTTTGTGAAAGAGGGTTTTCACTTCAATAAAATGGTCTAGAGCAGTGGTTCTCAACCTGTGGATCCCCAGATGGTTTGGTCTTCAAGTCCCAGAAATCCTAACACCTGGCAAACTAGCTGGGATTTCTGGGAGTTGTAGGCCAAAACACCTGGGAACCTACAGGTTGAGAACCGCTGGTTTAGAGCAAAAATACCCTGACACTATAAAAATGAATGTGAGATCAAGCACTGCTTACCAACTAGGAAATGAGAAGACCATAAAACAAGATTGAGTACTGAAGTATCACTTTATGGAATATTTAATTATCAATTAATTTTCAATTTAATTATCTAGAGGGGGAAGAGCCTAAATGTGGCTCCAGTTGAGGCCAGGGATCTCAACCTGATTATCTCCTCAGCCATCCCTGAAGCACCCATTCTCTGAATGCCAGCCACAATTTTGTCTGAACAACTAATCACCCATCAACAAGCCATGTCTTCCCAATGAACTCCCTCATTCCATGTCTCATGCCATAAAGAGAAAACATATCCCAAGATGGACCCAAGAATAGTCTCCTTATCCATACCTTAAGGTACATAACTAGTTGGAGCAAGTCTGGAGAAACCCCCTTTGTTAAAGTGGTACAAAATGATGCTCACTACCACTGCCTCACAAATATTCTAAAATCATTGATCTCCTTGATTTTTCTATACAATGACAAGAGATAACAGGGGATCATTCCCCCTAACTTTCAGAAATATTCATACATCTATTGATTTTAGGAATTTTTTAAAAATGGCAAAAACATTTTTAAAGCCACAACAGCTATGTCACTGACTGTCTCTCATATTAACTAACAGAAACTAATATTAACCAATTCTATATTATCATAGAATCCTAGAGCTGGGGAGACCCCCTAGAGTCATCTAGTCCAATCCCCTATTTCCAGGTGGAAGGGCACCACCAAAACTCTACTGACAGATATATTTATTTTATTTATTCAAAACATTTATATTCCGCCTTTCTCACCCTGAAGGGGACTCAGCGCGGAGCACAACATATATACAGCAAGCACTCCATGCCGGGACATAAAATAATTATAAATATATACAAACATTAAAATCAGTTCTATCTACTATAAAATCAGCTATTTAAACCAACTCAGGACACTATGCTGGCTCCAGATGGCCTTCCAGCCTCTAAACTTTGTAATATGTTCTAGCTATAGTATGGATGCCATCCATTTAGGGATTTCTTCCCAGCCCAGCATAGAGATTTACTTACTAGAAGTATCCGTCAGTCCTCCCTTTTGCAGATTCAAATATTCATTGGAACACTTGCTGGTTGCTGTTAGGGGGGGGGGGATATCTCTCTTTGCTACCCTGATTGGTGTTTTCTAATGCTGATGTTTCATGGGAAATGTAGTTTAGGGCAGGGCCTTTTTAATCGTCTGACATACAGCTCCTCCCTTCCCAAACTACATTTCCCAGATTTCTGTGCTATTCCCAGCAAACACTGCTCCCTCTTTTTCCCACAAGGCAAGGCACTTTAAAGAATGCAAAGCAAGGCACTAAGGCAGCCTTTTTGGCTTTGCTTTACTTCCTTGCGCTGAAAAGGAAACTGACTTTGGGAGCCTATAAAACTAAAATGAAAAGGTATTGTAAAGAAGTGTGTTTTTATTTTGATTTATAGATGTCATGTTTAATTTCATTTTAAAAATCATGTTTAACTATGTTTATAAGGATTAGTATTAGTTACTATTGAGTGGGGGATGGTAACCAGCTCAGCATTCTGAGGCAGGTTGCCATAGTAACGAGGGCGGAGCCAACCGCCGTTTGGAAGAAAAGGAGGGAATGTTTTAAAAACAGTTTTTAGTCACAGTGATTTTTAGTCACAGGGAAGACACTGGTTCCAAGTTAGGGAAACCAGGGAAACTCAGATCTCTAATTGTGTCAGATTAAGCAAGTAAAGTAACTTGTTTAGGTTTATTTGTAGAGTCTGAGTAGTAAGGGGAAGTAATCCCGGTTAGATCCAAAGTGATCAGGTTTAGACTGCTCAAGGAAAGGAGCAAGTATTTTGAAAGTGTATTCATCATAAGTTATATTTGCAACTATTATCTAAGTGCCTTTAAAGAAGTTACTGTAACCACTAAGCTCTGTGCCTGAAATAAACTTATTAATTTTCTTTCAACATCCAAGCCTCTGTCACTCATATTCTAAACTAAGTAACGCTACCATCTAAAGTGAAGAAGAATAAGAATAAAAAGAACAAGGAAAGAAAAAAGAAATTCCCCTCTGCCTGAGATCTCCAAAATTGGTGGCAGCGGATATAATTATATATGATATAATAATTAACAAAAAGATTCCTTCCCCCACATTGCCACAGGTATGATGTAAGTTTCAATTCTTAAAATTTTGGCATCGAGCATGCCCACATATTGGATAGGGCCTCGTAAGTAAATAATTTAACAAAGTTGATCAGAATTACAAAGCAAACGAAAAAATGCACACCTCTAACATCTAGTCCAAAATATTTTGGTTAAGGGACACTCAACCTGTATCCTCATTTTTCTGCAAAAAGGCAACCAAGGGTTGAAAAATATGGAACATTACTCAAGAATGTCTAAGACTGTCTAAAACCGGAAGCACATTTTTTCACATTCTTTTCCAGAGTGACTTAAGTGGACACTTTGGGGATATAGGGAAGAGTATTACCCCGAACTCAAGAACGGGAAACATAATGTTGGTGGGCAGGAAAAGAGATTTAAAGATCTTAAAGCCAACTTTAAAAACTGTGGCATAGACACTGACAACTGGGAAGCCCTGGCCCTTGAGTGCTCTGATTGGAGGTCAGCTGTGACCAGCAGTGCTGCAGAGTTTGAAGAGGCACGAATGGAGGGCTTAAGGGAGAAACGTGCCAAGAGGAAGGAGCGTCAAGCCAACACTGACCGGGACCACCTTCCACCTGGAAACCGATGTCCTCACTGCGGGAGAACATGCAGGTCTCTTCAGCCTATTTTCTCTTCTATGGACCCACCCCCAAGATGGAAGACAATCATCCTCGAACTATGAGGGATCGCCTAAGTATGTTCTCTGCTCTTCTCCTTCTCACCTATTCTAAGTAGAACTGAAAAAACTGTTTACATTTTTGTCTCCTTACAAATATCTTTAGCAGTGCAAAAAAATACCTCACCTTTCCCTCAATATTTTGGCAAGCCTTGCAAAAATATTTGGTTCTTAATAAATTATGGCTTGTTCCTGAAGATGATGTACAAGCTTTAAAAGCACAATAAATCCTTCTTTAGGAAAAAGCAATAAATAACACATTCATTTGCATTGTTCTCAGCGATATCACCACATACACAAGTCTGACTATATAAAGTAATATAGTGAAGTTCTCCCAAGAAGCAGTAACAGCCAGTATAAACATCAGTGTGGTACCAATAAATAAGAATGCATAAAAACCAAAACCAAAAATTCTGTTTGAATCGGCTTGAAACACTAATTTCTATTTGAAACTGTAACTGCTGAACATGGCATTCATTGTTAAACATGGGGGGAAATTTGACACAGCTGTAACCCCCAGAAAGGTACCGAAATAAAATATTGGAACTGGCCCTAAGTATGACTTTGGCACTACAAGAGATGTTTTAAAACACGCCTGGACATGTAAAGTGCAAAAGGATTGAAGGCTTGATCAAGATGACTAGTCAATTACAGGTCCCACAATTGAGCATTCTTGTAAATAATACACACCTGTCTGGAGCTGTAGATTTAACATTTGGCAGATTCCTTTCGACATGTGTGATGAAAGGCAGCCACTGAAGGGCATATTCGTAAGAACAATAAAGTCAGCAAATCTTAATGCATTTGAATTGCAGTGCTGTACAGCATATTTAGAACTTGAAAGGCTATGAAGTGTCTCCTTTTATTACCTTCTTACAAGGAAGTGTTTACTGAAATACATTCAAAGGCAATAAGGCATATTTAAAGTTGTGTCAGGAACCAACATCGACAGAGAAAATCACTCAGTTTGGGGCTGGCATTAAAGGTTTCAACACCCTCTCAGCAGAAAAGAAAAGACAAATCCAAGATTATTTTTTTTTGGAAAAACAAAGAAAACTGAGCAAATGTCAGGGGCCAAGTTAAAAAGTAATTGCAGTACAGCACAACATGAGAGAGGACATGTTGGGTATATTTGAACTCCACTCAAAACACTTCAGAACAGAGTAGCATATTTGTTGATCGTCTCCCATTAAAAACCTCAGTACTGCTGCAGTGATATTCATTTACAGTAGAGTCTCGCTTATCCAAATGTTGGATAATGAGGAGAGATTAAGGAAAAGCCTGAGGAACCCGATGGTGAAGTGTGTTAAAGCACTGAGCTTCTGAACTTGCAGACCGAAAG
Organism: Anolis carolinensis; assembly: GCF_035594765.1. Lineage (NCBI taxonomy): Eukaryota > Metazoa > Chordata > Lepidosauria > Squamata > Anolidae > Anolis > Anolis carolinensis. The sequence goes on from NC_085843.1 coordinate 182,410,734, forward strand.
GTGCCAGGTTCAAATCCCGGGAGCGGAGTGAGTGCCTGCTGTTGCTCCAGCTTCTGCCAACCTAGCAGTTCGAAAACATGCCAATGAGAGTAGATAAATAGGTACCGCTCCGGCGGGAAGGTAATGGTGCTCTATGCAGTCATGCTGGCCACATGACCTTGGAGGTGTCTCTGGACAACGGCGGCTTAGAAATGGAGATGAGCACCAACCCCCAGAGTCAGACATGACTGGACTTAATGTCAGGGGAAACCTTTACCTTTAAGGAAAAGTCTATTAAATGTCAAATTATCTTATGATTTTACAAATTAAGAACCCAAACATCATGTTTTACAACAAGTCTGCCACTTGTATGCGAGAGTGGCTGCACTTGTATTGTTGTTGGGTGTGTTGGCTTGCTATGTGTTGCTGCCTAGAGAAACAGCTGTGGATCCAGGTGGATGGCAGACTGCATTGGATAATAAAGAACTTCGGATGAGCAAAGGTTAGATACGCGAGACTCTACTATATGTCATTTTAGCCTTCCTGGCTGAATAATTCTGTACTGAAAAAAATGTTTCTGCACCCTGCTTCTTTACTAGTTTCCATCTTTATAAGGTTCTACCTTGCTTTTCTTTTCATTCGCTTTCTTCAGTGGACAAGGCAAACTAATCATATTGTTTTTATCTTTAGTCAAGGATTGTTTTATGGTTCAAATTAATACATGCTTGTACGTGTTTATTCATAACTGGCAAAGTTTAAATGTTTGGCTTCATTTTGACATTAAGATCTGAATGTTTCATTATGGGTCAAAAAAACATAAACCCAACTTTCACAATATTAACTTCTGAATTTTTTGGTAAGACACACTTGGATGAAAGGAGACATGGAACTCTATTTTAGCCTTTTCTATCTCTGCTCATCTCCATTTCTAAGCTGAAGAGCCGGCGTTGTCCGTAGACACCTCCAAGGTCATGTGGCCAGCATGACTGCATGGAGCGCCGTTACCTTCCCACCGGAGTGGTACCTATTGATCTACTCACATTGGCATGTTTTCAAACTGCTAGGTTGGCAGAAGCTGGAGCTGACAGCGGGTGCTCACTCTGTTCCCGGGATTTGCACCAACCCCTAGAGTCAGACATGACTGGACTTAATGTCAGGGGAAACCTTTACCTTTACCTTTTTATCTCTGCCTAGGGGCCCTTACACACAGTCATATAACCCAGACTATCAAGGCAGATAATCCACAATATCTGCTTTGAATTGGATTATCTGAGTCCACACTGCCATATAATCCAGTTCAATGTGGATTTTATACAGCTGTGTGGAAGGGACCTTGATCAAACAATTACACAGTTTTTAATATTTTTCTGGAAACAAAGCTTGAACTCCGTTTCATGCAATGAACCCACTTTAGATTTTCATCCAAACATTAACAGAGCTATCCATGGTGTTGAAAGTGTTGAAATGATAGGTTTGGTACTTTTAAAATTTGAAAGGATTCACTGTGATAGAATTGGCTGTCTGCAAGGACATTGCCCAAGGGACGCCTGGATATTTGATGTTTTTACCATCCTTGTGGGAGGCTTTTCTCATGTCTCTGCATGAAGATGGAGTTGACAGAGGGAGCTCATCCACGCTCTCTCAGATTCAAATCGGCAACCTTCAGATCAGCAACCCAACCATCAAGCATAAGGGTTAACCCATTGCACCACCAGGGGCAATTCTCTGCCCCACTTTGTTTAACTATTTTACCTTCTTACTCATTGGACTAGCATTTCATGTGCTGTACATTGTTGTTTTTGTTGTTTATTTGTTCAGTCCCTCAGCTCTTCTTCACCTCATGGACCAGTTCACACCAGAGCTCCCTGTCGGCTGTCACCAGCCCCAGCTCCTTCAAGGTCAAGCCAGTCACTTCAAGGATACCATCTATCCATCCTGCCCTTGGTCGGCCCCTCTTCCTTTTTCCTTCCATTTTCCCCAGCATCATTCTCTTCTCCAAGCTTTTATGTCTTCTCATTATGTGACCAAAGTACTTCATCTTTGCCTCTAATATCCTTCCCTCTAGTGAGCAGCCGGGCATTATTTCCTGGATGATGGACTGGTTGGATCTTCTTGCGGTCCAAGGCACTCTCAGAATTTTCCTCCAACAACACAGTTCTAAAACGTCTATCTTCCTTTTCTCAGCCTTCCTTATGGTCCAGCTCTCACATCCATAGGTTACTATGGGGAATACCATTGCTTTAACTATGCTGACCTTTTGTTGCCAATGTGATGTCTCTACTCTTCACTATTTTATTGAGGTTGACCATTGCTCTCCTCCCAAGAAGTAAACGTCTTCTGATTTCCTGGCTGCAGTCGGTGTCTGCAGTAATCTTTGCCCCAAGAAATACAAAGTCTGTCACTGCCTCCACATTTTCTATTTGCCAGTTATCGATCAGTCTGGTTGCCATAATCTGGGTTTTTTATGTTTAACTGCAACCCAGCTTTTGCACTTTCTTCTTTCACTTTAGTTATAATAATCCTCAGCTCCTCCTCACTTTCGGCCATCAAAGTGGTATCATCTGCATATCTAAGATTGTTGATGTTTCTTCCAGAAATTTTAACTCCAGCCTTGGGTTCGTCAAGCCCCACATGTTGCATGATGTGTTCTGCATACAAGTTGAATAGGGAGGGTGAAAGTATACAGCCCTGCCATGCTCCTTTCCCAATCTTGAACCAGTCTGTTGTTCCGTGGTTTGTTCTTACTATTGCTACTTGGCCGTTATATCGATTCCTTAGGAGACAGACAAAGTGACTTGGTATCCATATACCACCAAGAACCTGCCACAATTTATTATTATCCACATAGTCAAAGGCTTTAGAATAGTCAATAAACAGAAATAGATATTTTTCTGAAACTCCCTGCCTTCCTTCATTATCCAGCAGATATTGGCAATTTGTTCTCTCCTTCATCTGCCTTTTCTAAACCCAGCTTGTACATCTGGCAACTCTCACTCCATATATTGCTGGAGTCTACCATATATGCTGTACATATAAATAGCCAAAAACATCCTGATTTCACAGGTTTGTTTCTTTCTATGAAGAAAAAAAAACCATAAATGCATTCTAAAATAAGTAATTAAATATATACTGGCTAGAAATATGAAATGATGTTTTCACATAAGGTAAAAGTAAAGGTTTCCCCTGACGTTAAGTCCAGTCATGACCGACTCTGGGGGTTGGTGCTCATCTCCATTTCTAAGCCGAAGAGCCTGCATTGTCCATAGACACCTCCAAGGTCATGTGGCCGGCATGACTGCATGGAGCGCCGTTACCTTCCCGCCGGAGCGGTACCTATTGATCTACTCACATTGGCATGTTTTCAAACTGCTAGGTTGGCAGGAGCTGGAGCTAACAGCGGCCACTCACGCCGCTCCCAGGGTTTGAACCTGGGACCTTTCGGTCTCCAAGCTCAGTGATTTAATGCACTTCGCCACCGGGGCTCCACTAATGCAGATAGTAAAAGATAAAATTCCATATCTAAAAGACAGACAGAGAGAGAGAAAAAGTAAATGGCTGCAAGGGGGTAGAAATATATGAAAGTTTATTTTTCACTAATATTGTTGTCACCTATTTCAGGCCTTTTGTGATTTTTTCTAAAGTTAACTTGTTACCCCACCACCTATTATATTTACCAGCTGTGGTACCTTTTAAGCAAATCTATAGGCCATTCTTTGTTTCTGAGCACACCAGTATTGGGTGTTACTCTAACCTTTCTGGAAAAAGCATTGCTTCAACATTTCAAACTCCCCAGGAGATGTACCCTATCAGCATTTTGTTTCAAGTACCTGGTACATCTTGCGTACCTGTTAATTTTCACAGCAGGGAGAGAGGTTATGTTTTTCTCATGTAATAAATCCCAGTTTCTATATAATCTAATCTGACAATTATAACTAGTAACAAGTTTGATTACTGAAAGGTGGATTCAAAGCAAATTTCACTCCTACACAACTGCTGGCTTCTTTTCAAACAATTCAAGATTTTAAAAAAATTAATGAGCAGAAATAATTATAGAGACAGTACGCATACATTTGCCTTGGCTTTGTATCTAGAGAACTCCAGAGTGAGTTAAATGGAGATTAATCTTTAAAGAGGTACACCAGGTGCATTTCCAATCAATACAACAGGTAATTATGGGGCAGTTTGTCTCATGAATAGCCTGTCCTGGATCACATACATTGGGGAGACCACTAATTCACATACTGTGTACTAGGGTTGAGCAAATATTTCGTTAGTCTGTTAAATTCGTTTCAAATTCGGTTTGAAAGCACTTTTGAAGTGATTTTTGAAACATCTGCTCACTGCCTTCCAAATATTACGAATTTGAATCAAAAAGTACCTTTTTTTCATCTGTTTGTGATGTCTTCGGCTGTAGCTGTAGCCCCTCTAGAGGAGAAGCCATGTTGACATGCCTCTCAGCCAATTAGAGTGGAAGAGAGAGGGAAGGAGAGGTGTGGCCATCGTTCTGCTAGCATTTTTAAAAAATGTTGTTTCAAAATTCCCCAAAAATCGGTGAATGGGTCAAACATTATGAAACTTGATAGGCAAAGAGTGGTTAATTTTTGCTTCCATTCTGGAAAATTTCATCCCAATAGCTTTCAAAAAGCAGGAGAACAAAGCCTCTGAATTTTCACCATTTATTTAAGTGGAAATGAAGCAAGTAGCCATTGCCTAGAAAAAACTCCATTTCCCAGAAGCCTTGCGGTAAGCCAATCAAAGTGGAAGGGAGAGGGAGGGAGAGGTGTTGCCATCATTCTGCTAGCGTTTTTTTTTTAAAAAATTGTTTCAAAATTCCCCAAAAAATCAGTGGTTGGGTCAAACATTATGAAACTTGATAGGCAAAGAGTGGTTAATTTTTGCTTCCATTCTGGCAAATTTCAAAAAGCAGGAGAACAAAGCCTCTGAATTTTCACCATTTATAAAAGCATTGGGCTGAAGCAGACTATGCCTGCTTTAAAACTACAATTCCCAGATGTCCCAGGCCCTCTCTCCTCTTAACATTCCCCACCCCCTTTTGTCCTCACTTAGAATCATGGAGTTGTCGAATAGTAGAGTTGGAAGAGACCTCATGGGCCATCCACTCCAACCCCATTCTGCCAAGAAGCAGGAAATCGCATTCAAAGCACCCCCAACAGATGGCCATCCAGCCTCTGCTTAAAAGCCTTCAAAGAAGGAGCCTCCACCACACTCCACGGCAGAGAGTTCCACAGCTGAACAGCTCTCACAGTGAGGAAGTTCTTCCTAATGTTCAGGTGAAATCTCCTTTCCTGTAGTTTGAAGCCATTGTTCCATTGCGTCCTAGTCTGCAGGGCAGCAGAAAACAAGCTTGCTCCCTCCTCCCTATGACTTCCCCTCACATACTTATACATCATGTCTCCTCTCAGCCTTCTCTTCTGCAGGCTAAACATGCCCAGTTCTTTAAGCCGCTCCTCGTAGGGCTTGTTCTCCAGACTTTAGATCATTTTAGTTGCCCTCCTCTGACCATCTTGACCAAACTTTCATACGGTATGTGAATTCTTGGAAGGTATGAGAAGTTTAGAGAGAGAGAGGGAGGGAGGGAGAGGTTTGAGTGTTGGACTCCGATTGTGGCTTGATTCAGCCACCCACTTGGGCAAGTCACACACTCCCAGCCCCAGAAAAGCCAATGAAACAGGAAATAGCACTTTTAAACAGGAACTGATTTCCTTATTCAGAGGCTGATGGCCATCTGTCAGGAATGATTTGATGGTGTACTACGATTTCTGTTCCTGGGTGATAAATGTCATTTCCTAATTAGTTCTGTCATAGAAATATGGCAAAATCTATGACACTGCCTGAACTTTGTCTTTATGCAAAGGACATGGAGCACATTATGGTTTCCTGAGTCCACCAATTTAACAAAGTTTCAGCAACAAAAAAAAAGTTTCTGAAGTAGAACAATGACTTTCAAAGTAAAGACAACCCAATGAAACAGGAAATAAGACTTTCAAACCAGGAACAGATTTCTGCAATTATTAAAAAATAGTTTATTATAAAAGCTATGAGAATTTGCCAAAAATCAGAGGATAAGGGAAACATTCTGAGTTTTGGTGAGCTAGCAGTGTTAAATGTGTTCCACCACTGTTCCAAGTTTGAAGAAGATAGCTCAAAAAATGAGGGTGGGAGAGTCCTGTAAATTCCCCCCGGTGCTGTTTTTTTGGCCACTGCACATGCGCATCCACCATTAAAGAATTACTTTTGAAATTAATGAATTTTTGTTAAATTTTGAAATTTTTGAAGGCAAAATTTGGAAATGACATCAGAAATGAAACGCTAGCGCCCCTACTTTTGAAGTGAGTTTAGAATCAATTTTTTCATGTATTGCTCAAGCCTACTGTGTACCACAAGAGCCCTATTAGTGTGTCATGAAAAATGAATATTGAGACTCCCTTGAATTCAGACTCCTTCTAAGAACAGCGATTCTTCTGCATCTCTGCAAGATGCCATATTTTTAGTTTGCCTACTTACCAAATTGCCTGGCCTTTCCACTGGGGGAAAAAACCAATGCCATGCTACCTCTCCACTGGATTCAGTTGAGTGAGTCAATTGTTCTAATACAGATAGCAATTGATTTGTTTACCATAATAGAAATTGTTTTTACGTATCTTCTAATAAGGAGGCATGCCCACACTAGTGACTGCTGCAAAAAACAAAACAAAAAAACTAGTGGATAGATTTCAGTATGAACACATAACTTTTAATTAAAACATAGTATGGGTGATCCAATGTTTGATTCATGGATAATTGTGTATATCAACACTACAGATATACCACAGTTGGATGTGTTCTGGGGCATTATTTCTTTAACAGAAACTTTGTAAGCAGAGGCAGAAAAATATGAAAAGTGTAGAGATATGTTCCTGGACCACAGGAGGAGAAGAAGGAGTAGAGGGGGAGGGAGGAAGGAGGAAGGAGGAGGAGAAGGAGGAGTTCAATAAGCTTCAGCAAATTTTTATCCAAAACTAACAATACGCAGATGGGAAGTAAAACAATAAGGTTAAGTGAGCATTGCATAAGTAAACAGAAACATTGTCAAACTTCTAGAGAGCACTTGAAAGAGTTTTTTCAAAATGTACCAAGGAACTTTCCCCCTTTCACCAGTATCTATCTTTCTTATGAATTCCATTTTAGTGGCCAAACATAATGGCCTGTGCTGTTTTTAAGAAACAAATGGACAAAATCATAATTTGAACATATGCGTTTCCCCGCTTTCACCTTTTGTGCAGGGTCAGTAAGAGATTCTGGAGGGAGCTGCTGTTTACCTTGACTGCTGTGGGTAGGGATTCACAGCTACAGTAGGATTGGCTAGAATAGAATCCCATGTTTCCCACATGCTGTTGCAACCTGACATTGAAAATTTGTCTTTCTTTTGGCTTTCTTCACCATGTCGCCTTCCAGGTAGACAGAGAAAGAGGAAAGTTGGGGTGGGAGGATGGCACCTCATGGGACAAAAGAATGTTCTTGAAATCAACTACTCTGTTTCCTGGCAAAACTTAGGGACATAACTCAACTGATGTAGGGACAGAAACAAGTCATTTGGGGTTAATTCAATTGGCAGAGGCCAATTAGAAAGCTACGATTTACAAAATGTACAGAAAACAAAAAAATTGTGTGGTTGCTATTGTAGCTGTTGAGCTTAAACGGAGGAAAAGTTTGATCCTTGCATTTATGTAAACTGATGATTGTAAAGTAAAAACAAAATAGAAAACTAGGTCATTTTGTTTTCTGGTCAGACTGCAACCCTATTGACAAATTGGTTTATTAAAAGGCTCCTGGAAACATCTGATACAGCCATAAGATCATATTTACTGTAGCATTCAAAAACGGTTAACATTCAGCATTTCTAAAGTGAACACAGACTACTCGGATATCAGCTGTTTTTAAAAAGAAACCCTAACAAGTGTTTTTTCATTAAAAAATTGCATAAGAAATCAAAGCAGTCTGATTTCATATTAACACTGATACTTCTGCATCAAGATTTCACATAATAGGCTGAAAATTGCTTCCTTAATACTGCTATAATGAAAAATCAAGTAGCAGATATTTTTCTCAATTTCTATTACATTTTGTATCTACCTTTGGATGTATCGTTCAAAATCCTAAACATGATACCAAAATGAACATCACAAATATAATTTCCTCGCCAACTGAATCTAGAAGAGAAATAATGAAAAATGTGAACTATTATAAATTTGAGCTAATCTCTTCATGTTGTAGTCTAAAAAAGATCTTCAGCAGCCAGGTAGTCTCTGAGTTTTGAACATTTCAAGATATGTTCACCTCCCTCAACTTCAATAGTGAGGAAGAGAAGGATCTCAACATCTTCTGAAACCCATCTACAAACAAATCCCTTTTCAGTCTTTTAACTCCACAGCACTGTCCTTAGACTGAAAAATATATATAACATAGTAGATGGAAGCTGAGAGCTGTTAACAAAATCCAAATTTAAAATTTGCTATGGACAAGCTACTAGTTTCACTTACCCTTGCCCCCACTCAAACCTTACCTTAAGGGAATAATTAATTTTAATCTTTTTATTCTGTATTTAAATTGAACAACTACCTAGGCCTGCAGGCCAGGATGCTTTGTATCTATACATGGTTTTACTGTATGTATGGGTAAGTGTGTACGTTTTGTATGTTTCACATGTTTTGATATGATCAAAACTGACTAATCAATAAAGTGTTGTTGTTGTTGTATAACATAGTACCATAAAACCTTTGAAATTTTATTTTATGTTTACAAATACAGCTAAAAGGAAAAGGAATTATTACGTTCAAATAATTTGGTGCCAGTCTGAGAATGCATCATTATTATCCTTATTATTATTCTTGAAAATGTGTCAAAAACATGTTTTTGAGTGAGAAAAGCCAGGCACTTTCTGGAAATCCTTGAATTTTGGATTCATGGGAATCATTGCAGTTCAGAATTTATTCTGTGCATACAATAAGAGAAAATTCAATTTTTGCACAAGAAGCAGCATGTTATGTGCTTGAAATAATATTGTCTTAAAATTATATCTCCTGCACAAAAAGCCATAAGTGAAATTTGTGTTTTGTCTTCCAAAAATTAGTTACAAGCAGGAAGAAAATTGCTAAATTTTCTCATTGCTCCCTTCAAGAGCAACATTAGTGAAAAACTACATCCCTAAGTATATAGAATTTTAGATACCTTATCCTCCATAGTAATTAATCATAGCCATCCCAGCTCTAATTCAAGGTTTATAGCTATAAAAGTTTTAGCCAAAAGTATCACCTTCAATGTTACTTATAAGGAAATACTGCTGGTTTAAAGGAACACAAAAATGCAATCATTTACATTTATTAACTGCCCAACAATCAGTGGAAAGCTAAGTTAGGAAGTAAATATATATTTATATCTAAAGTAGAAATTAAATGTATGCCAGTCAAACTAATGTATTTTGTCATGTAACTAAATTAGGCCTCAGAGGTAAGGAAAGAGAGCTCAAACCTACCAGATCCCAGTGTCCAGAAATCCCTCACAAATTACCATTTACATTGAGAAGGAAATCTCCATTGGCTTCAGAGAATATCTTTCTACCGGTGGTAACAGTCAGTTTGAGGGGTAACTTTATCTGAACCACAACTTAATTTTACTATGTTTGTCTAACCAAAACTCAAAGTCACATTTTTAAATAATTCATTTTCTATTTTATAAAAAAATTATCCCACTCTATCCCAAAAGATTTGGGAAAATGAAAATATATTTCAACACATATACTGTAGACAATTAAAAATAAGATTCATTGGACTTATTTTCTGTCTACTAAGGTATTTGTGTCTTTGGAATATGCTTAGATTTCTACCTTTAAGAATATTCAATAGCCATAGTCTACACATTGGGATCCACCAGATTCCAGGGCTTTAGTCATACATACTACCTTATACATATACCAATTACTTCTATAATGTTCTTCATGCCGACATGTAGCATCATTTGCCATTTGTGCCTCCCAAGCCTGTTGATAATGTTCTATGTGAAAAGTTCCCAGCATGGAAAGCTAGTGTATAGAAGAAATCCTGTAGCAGGTAAGATTCACACTAGATGACTGGAAAATATATCATTTGCATTTCTTTTAGTGACAGGTATTTAACTCGGTAAATATAACTGCAGTATCATAATCCATCAAGCATGGATAAACCTGATCCTTAGAGGGTACTTTATCATTTTAATATACAGATGATTAGGAAAGCCAGAAAAACAGTAGTCTAATGGAGTTACACAAGAAATAACATTATAATCATGAAGTTCAAATATAAGATTTATTATGGAGCAAGATGGGGGGAAAAACAAATGTATGAAGGAAAAGAACACACTTTTATGCAGCCAAGTAAGACCTCATCTTTTTTCATTGAATCCTTTATGGTTTTATGGCCTGCCAGTCCATGTGGGAGGTGGGGAGAGAACATACTCCATCTTGGACATATAGCATGATCTGGAGAATCTGGAATGATAGGTTGCAGATCTGGCTGGTGCAGCTGGAGAGAAATGCTCTGGGAGGTGAAATTTCCTCTCACATCTACTCTTAAAATATTTAATATAGTATTCTATGTGGCTTTGGACATTCTGTTAGTTTTATTAATTGTTTTTACCAGTTTCTTGTGCTGCAGTTGCTATTAGTGCAACTTGGCTGCTAGTTGATGAACACCAAAGGAAGTCAGTTGGTCAGAAATGGATCTTTCTATTAGTGCCTTGGCCTTCAGTGTAGTATTATTGTTGAGTCTTTGTCATTTGATATATACAGTAGAGTCTCACTTATCCAAGCTAAACGGGCCGGCAGAAGCTTGGATAAGCGAATATCTTGGATAATAAGGAGGGATTAAGGAAAAACCTATTAAACATCACATTAGGTTATGATTTTACAAATTAAGCACCAAAACATCATGTTATACAACAAATTGGACAGGAAAAAGTAGTTCAATACGCAGTAATGTTATGTTGTAATTACTGTATTTACAAATTTAGCACCAAAATAACACGATATATTGAAAACATTGACTACAAAAATGGCTTGGATAATCCAGAGGCTTGGATAAGTGAGACTCTACTGTACTGTGTTACATACGGTTTATTTATTCCCTCCCTATTATTATTGTTTATTCTGCCATTTTCAGACAAGATTCAGAAAAACTGGAATAAATCAATTTCCAGAAAGTCTAGGCATGTTAGAATCTTCTCCTCCAAATAGGGGAAAGATCCCCAATAAGTGAGTTCATAGCCTGTTTCCCCTAAAATAAGACATCCCAGAAAATAAGACCTAGTAGAGGTTTTGCTGAATTGCTAAATATAAGGCCTCCCCTGAAACTAAGACCTAGCAAAATTTTTGTTTGGAAGCATGCTCGCCAAACAGAACACCAGAGCATGCAGGGTCGGTAAATGTATGTACCATAAAGTGTTGTACATGGAAATATTGGTAGTAACAAGAAATTATTGATAGGATTCACAGTTTGTCTGGTTATGCTGATTTATGATGACAACTACTGTACATTATATAATGTTCATTTTTCCCCAACAATAAATGTGAATTCTTCTTCATGGAAAAATAAGACCTCCCCTGAAAATAAGACCTAGAGCATCATTAGGAGCAAAAATTAATATAAGACACTGACTTATTTTCGGGGAAACACGGTAGGTGAGCATGGGAGTGAGATAGAAGGCATTAACCTAGTTCAAGGCCTGGGATATGGGACTTACATTCAGGTGGCATGAGGAACACATATGACTGATCACAAAGCAGGCATAGCACTCCTGACATTTTCAATGTTTCCCCCATACATGTATAGAGATGCTAATGTATTGATGGGGTGGATATTTACCAGCTGTCTCCCTGATGCCACTTTAGCTAGTCAAGATGTATGGCCAATACAACCAAAGCTTGTGTCTATGTGATTTTTCGCCTCATTCCCTGGTAAAATCACAGGAACAACAACAAAACCCGCATAAACTGTACTCAAATACATACAGAATACACACTGCCCTGCATCTAATTGAAAAGGACATGTGCCTATAACAGATACAGTGTATCAGGGCACTTTTAACTCACCACATTGATGTCAGACTAAAGTGCTTTGTAATTATTTGGTCATAAGCATCACCAACTCACATAAGATTTTCCTCTTATGTGCACTAAACTAATAAGCAATCCGGTGCTTTCTTATTGCAACTTGTAATAGGCTCATGAGTTCTGCCTCATTATACAGATTACATCCAAGAGTTGTTGGAGTGGCAGATAAGACTGACTGCCCATCTTTCTAACTATGACATCCTTCAACGGAAAGCTTTCCAGTTCAAAATGACAAATGCTGATGGGAACTGGAGGAATGGAGGAACCTGGAGAAAAATCCACATACATATTTGGCAAAATGTTGACAATTCTTACATTGTTTTGTTTCTGCATTACATTTCTAAAATAGCACCAAACGTAAAAAAATCTGATATATGCTATAATTGTATGATGAATGTAGTTCTTTTAGGTACACACACACACAGAGAGAGGTTTCAAAGACCTTCAGTAAGCGTTAGTACATCGTCATCTGCCTTTATTTGGATTCTGGGCTTGCTCTGCAGTCTGAATAATTCATTGTCCAAAAACATGAACTGAGTTGGTCTTTGCTGTTCTCAACGGGCTCCTCTCTGATCAACAGCAGTTCTTGCCAATTCCTTTAGCCCCTTCAAAGCATCAATCTTTTAAAAATATCAAACTTGTAAACTGGGTAGGATATAAATTAAAAATGATTATGTCTATTAAAAATGGACCAGAGTTACCTGGTAGCATACTACCTAACAGACTGAACTATGGATAGTAAGCCCTGAGTTTTAATTTCACTTCTGTCATACTCACCAGATAGCTGTAGGCAAATGGTTCTCTCATAACAATAATAATAATAATAATAATAATAATAATAATAATAATAATAATAATAATAATAATAATAATAATTGTTATTATTATTATTATTATTAATGGAGCCTCCGGTGGCCTAGGGGATAAAAGCCTCATGACTTGAAGGTTGGGTTCCTGACCTGAAGGCTTCCAGGTTCGAATCCCACCCGGGGAGAGCGCGGATGAGTTCCTTCTATCAGCTCCAGCTCCATGCAGGGACATGAGAGAAGCCTCCCACAAGGATGGTAAAAACATCAAAAGATTCGGGCGTCCCCTGGGCAACGTCCTTGCAGACGGCCAATTCTCTCACTCCAGAAGCAACTCTGGTTGCTCCTGACACAATAATAATAATAATAATAATAATAATAATAATAATAATAATAATAACTTTATTTTTATATCCCGCTCCCATCTCCCCGAGGGGACTCGGGGCGGCTCACATGGGGACAAGCCCAACATCAACATACATTAAAACAGAATTCATAATTTAAAACAATATAAAACAATAAAATAATATAAGACAATATAAAACAGCACAGAACATATCAAATCCTAGAACCCGAACATAGTAAGAAATGTGTAGGGGTGAGCTTGCACAGACTCTGTATGATGCTCGAGGAAATAATAAAGGGGCAATCAGGGAAGGCAGACAAGTCTCATTAAGGAATTAAAAAACAACAAGAATGAGGAACATTGATAAAGTGCAGCAGTTATAACAAGTTAAACATCTGACTGGAACTATTTATTTGAAGGCGGATCGAAACAGCCACGTTTTAAGGTCCTTATGCAAAGTGGATAGGAAAGGTGCCAGTCTGATCTCCCTGGGGAGGGAGTTCCAGAACTGAGAGGCCACCACCAAGAAGGCCCTCTCCCTTATCCCCACTGACCGCACCTGAGATGGAAGTGGGAGCGAGAGAAGGGCCTCCCCAGAAGATCTCAAGGCCCATGTGGGTTCATGGGAAAGGAGGAAATTGTGGAGATCCTGATAGGTTCAGGTCCTGAACCTATGGGTCCCCAAATACCTACAACTCCCAGAAATCCCAGCCAGTTTACCAGCTGTTAGGATTTCTGGGAGTTGAAGGCCAAAACATCTGAGGACCACAGGTCGAGAACTACTGCTGTAGACAAACCAATATCTCTCATCTTTTTATTTTCAGTGCACAAAATAACCTTTTAAGGTTTTTGCACAATAATGCCACTAAAATGCTGTCTCTTATTAGCATTAAACCCATCATGATATCAAGAATTTCTCTCACTTAAATAACCCCCTATGAGAAGAGCTGTTGAAGATAGGGTGTCTTTGAGATCTTTCATTCATAAGATTGAAAAAAATTGAAGACAACTTGATTGCAATATCATCATCTAATGACTGCAAATTCCCTTTCTCCCCCACCCAACACATACATACTCACTCTGGTGCAAGTATATTGTATCCTGAAATATAACCACATTTCAGAGTTGCCCTGTTTTGTTTACCTTTGTTAGGCATACTCCATTTGTTTAATGGGCAAAATTTGAGCGTTCCACATCTCTTTAGTTTTAAGGATAAAAGCCAAAAAAAAAAAGTCAATCCATAACCATTACCTGCTGATGACTTACACAGTATATTTGAATGATCAACTTGTTTTTCCTCAAAAATTTTAATGTGCATTTACCACTTTTATCAGATAATGGAATAGCAGAATTTAGCAGATAAAAACTCCCATGTTCTCTGTACATCAAAAATCAATATCAAATGGAGAGGACAAGTCTACAATGGGACCAACAAATGCAGCGTCCAGACACAAATCAAAGAACACGAAACACACCGCAGACTGATTCAGCCAGGAAAATCAGCTATAGCAGAGCACATGATAAGCCAACCTGAGTACAGAATTATTTGAGAACACAGAAATTCTGGATCACTCTGACAACTGTTATGTCAGATTACACAGAGAAGCCACTGAAATCCACAAGCATGTGGACAATTTCAACAGAAAGGAGGAAACCATGAAAATGAACAAAATTTGGTTACCAGTATTAAAGGACACCAGAATCAAGACAGTAAATACTTAACACCACTCAGAAACAGGAGGACTCTAGACAACAAGCAATGAAGGGGCAGTCAACACCTCCCAAACAGAGTATGTCTCCATGCAACAAAGGCCAGGCTACCTCTACGCAGCTACCCTAACAGATTGACTTTGTAAACTTCATGGCTACTCAAATGCTATTTCAAGCTTGCTAATTGCAATATTCACCCTGGACATTCTACAGGAATATATATGCACTCCACTTGCTTTACTGCCAACAGACTCTCTGAAGATGCCAGCCACAGATGCAGGCAAAACATTAAGAGAGAATGCTTCTGGAACATGGACATACAGCCTGAAAAACTCACAGCAACCTGGAGAAGACTCTGCTAACTTCTCTGCCCTGGGTTTCTCGGAAGAGAGTGCTTGGTTTGTTGATTTGTTCATTCATAGGGAATAGGCATAAATATGATCAATTCTGAAAGTAATGGAAACTAAGGATATTGCACCCCACTCTTTCCAAGTTTTATTCAAGCATTTCCCCAGCATAGGAGTGGGATTGCAAAGTAGTCACATCCTTTCTCTGAACATCAGTTCACCCTGGCTGCTATACATATCCACATGTACAGTGGGCATCTTTGCTGAGATAGACTTCATGTGTTCCACTGTGTGTATGAATACTTCCTACCATCTTGAAGCCAACATGACTACAGATCCAGATTGCATGGAAAATCTTGTGCATGAAACTGGATGTGTGACAGCTTCATTTTTACAGATGTCTGTGCACAGAGAGGAAAAATGTGTGAGCAAAACTCTGAAATAAAGCTGGTTTACTACATAATTGTATGTAATACTTCAATGAGCTCTGAGATACAGCAATGTCATGCTGTTTTATTGGAAATTTAATTATTTGCAGTCCTTTAACCATTAAACTAATTTTCATGATATATGCCTTACCACATTTCCACCTACACTGTACTATCAGATGTAGATGTTCTTGCAACTTAGCATTGCTAGCAAAAACTTATCCTCAAAAATTTGTTTTCAGATTTGAATGATGTAACAGATGCAATTAACATATTCCAGACATTTTGTCTCAAAAATAGCCCGAGTTGTGCTAACAGTGACAGATTCAAAAGTAAGTCCAAATTAAATCTGACCTTTGTTGGTCTAGATAAAAAAAATAGATTACCCTTCCAAGCACTAAAAAGGCACTGGAGAGAAACAGATGGTTCTGAGAAACACATTGGTAAGCCACCAATCACTTTTATTTTCAGTTACAAACTAATTATGTTAAATTAAAGACCAAAATTCAAGGCAGTCTGTCAGCTGATGGGAAGAGAAATAGACAGAAGGGAACTGGAGTACAGCAGTTAAGCTAATGAAGAAGAGACAAATAGGCTTGCATCCTATTAAATTAATACAAGGACAGTATAGCATTCCATACTGTATGTGCTCTCGCACACACATTGACCGAGGTGTACTTGGCAGTGGTGAGCTATATTGTGAGGTGTATTGAGTCAGCAGAGCCAGAGGTTAACTTTTAGCACTCTGTGCTACTGGCAAGAGCTATTATCCACCAAGATAACTCAAAACCTAGACTTTCTCCATCTCTCAGAATACAAGAACCTGGGTTCATCAACTGACACTGAATCAGTGGGAAATTCAAGACAGATTTTTTTAAAGCACTTCTTCATAGATCACACACTGGCTTTAAAGGAGGTCAGACAAATTCATGAAAGATACACCAATCAATGGTTACTAATCATTGTTTAGTTTTAATACCAGAGGATACAGATTTGCATATACTATTTGCTGGGAAACAGCAATGCTCTTGCGCTCATGTCTTCTTTGTGAGCTTCTTCTTGGTTACTATGGGAGTAGAATGCTAGACAAGATAGGCCTTTGGACTAATTCATTAGTGCTCTTCTTCCCCCTGAGAAAGCAGAAAAGATTCCTCTACTATCATTATTTTGGATGAGAACTATTGGTTGAGAGTCCCTTGTAGGTTCTACCTCCAAAAGGAGAAGGGAAGGCCGTACCTTTATGATAGCTTTATGAACCAACAATAGGCTTTGTAAGCAGATAATCTTGGATTCATTCCAACTATATATATGACCAAGCATCCTCCAAGTTATATGCCCAAATATTAAGACAAATCTACAATATAAGGATAACAGTACTGATTCTCAGGGAAAATTTATCTTAGGCTGGATCTACACTGCCAAACAATGCAGTATGGAACTTGATTGTATGGTCAGTATAGGCCCAGTGGAAGCCGTGGTGGCACAATGGGTTAAATCATTGTGCTGGCTGAATTGTTGACCTGAAGGAAGGGTTGCTGACCTGAAGATCGCCTGTTCAAATCCGCGAGATGGAGTGAGCTCTCATCTGTCAGCTCCAGCTTGTGGGGACATGAGAGAAGACTCCCAGTAGTAACACATTTGGGCGTTCCCTGGGCAACATCTTTGTAGACGGCCAATTCTCTCACCTCAGAAGCAATTTGCAATATGTTCTCAAGTCGCCTGTGACAGGATGAAAAATGTGTAGACCCATATCATGCAGGTCAGTGCAGTCAAACTGCATTATATGGGTCTGCATTAACCATGTGATGCCAATCCGAACTGTCTTATATGGCAGTGTAGATCCACCCATAGTGCAGAAAGAATGTCCACATTAAATTAACTGGATTGAGATTACAATTTTCTCTGCTTTTAAAATTGAGAGAAAATTAAGGATACTGGGCTCCCCCCTCCAATCCCACTACTCTGGAGTAAACCCAAGGACCTTTTCTTAACTAGGCACCACTTTGGGAATACTGGGCTTTTCCCTTCAATCCTGTAGCTCTGCAGTAGGCTCAAGGCACTGATCTTAAGTAGACACCACTTCGGGGATACTGAGCTTTCACCTACAATCTCACTACTTAGAGGCACTGTTCTTAAATAGACACCAGTTTGGGGATAATGGGTTTTCCCATCCAATCTTGCTACTCTGGAGTAGATGCAAGGCACAGATATTAATTAGACATAATTTTGAAGATACTAGGCTTTTCTCCCAACTTCATTACTCTCTATTGTAAAAGTCCAAAACTTAAAAAGCTAGCAGTACCTCAAGCTCAAATGCTGAGAATACTATCAAGAAAAAAATTCCAGGGAAAAACAAAGGTTTTTTTTGGAAATTTCGGTATTTCTAATGATTAAATTATTTTTTAAAAAATTACCATGCCAGGCTCATGAAGCAGAATTTTTGGAAAGAAATGTCAATGCTTGGTAGAGGATCACGTACATGAATGCCTCTTACTCCACATCACTAAAGCAATTCAGTGTGGGCAAATTTGATAGATTCCCATCACATGTGTCTCCCTTCCCTTTCTCCAATTCCATAATGATTCCTGAGCTCAGAAACCATCTCTGACCATTCTCTCTCTCTCTCCCTCTCTCTCTCTCTCTCTCTCTCTCTCTCTCTCTCTCTCTCTCTCTCTCTCTCCCCCACCCCGCACCATTTCTTGACTTTTCTAACAGGGGAGGGGGGATGCGTGAAAAAACATTCTAAATCTCTTCAACAATTTGAATAAAATGGTAAGTAAAGGTAAAGGTTTCCCCTGATGTTAAGTCCAGTCATGTCTGACTCTGGGGTGTGGTGCTCATCTCCATTTCTAAGCTGAAGCGCCGGCGTTGTCCGTAGACACCTCCAAGGTCATGTGGCCGGCATGACTGCATGGAGCGCCGTTACCTTCCCGCCGGAGCGGTACCTATTGATCTACTCACATTGGCATGTTTTCGAACTGCTAGGTTGGCAGGAGCTGGAGCTAACAGAGGCCGCTCACGCCACTCCCGGGGCTTGAACCTGGGACCTTTCGGCCTGCAGCTCAGTGCTTTAACACACTTTGCCACCGGGGCTCCTTAAATATGCATGGAAAATAATGAAGAAAATACTTTACTGTTCGTGTGTGTGTGTACACACGTGTTTGAACTCCCACTGCAAAAAGGGCGGGTCACAAGTCAAACGACGGAGAACTACCGTATGTGCGGATTGGTTTTAAATAGCCTGCTGATCCACCTTTGTCACATGATGAGGGGCTGGTGAAGCCAGCCGGCCCTAACCAAGTGTGGTCTCCCTCACAGGGGCCTTCAAGTGCCCATCCATGCCTTAGGCTTTGCCTGCTGGCTGTGCGTGGCGTGTGTATTTAAGGTAGGTTTCTTCAAAAAGAAGTAAGACAAAATTCAAAACATAGTGCGAAGGAGTATATGAGGCCAGGAGTATTTCATACATATTCCTCTGGAATATCATTTTATGCCCTCTTTCTGAGCAGCACTGATTATTAGAGAACCACTGCATTCCCTATTTTCTCAAATAAACTGCTTGACAGGCACAATGTGACAGACTTCAATACTAATCTTCCTAGCCTGCTTGTAAGCAGACCATGAGACAAGGCAAACTATACCTGCCTGTCCACAAGATGTACTTCTAACTTTACCATCACAGAAACCACTAACAACACTTATTAGCTGCTTCCTTCCACAATAAGTGGTTTGTGCCATTTTTCTGGTTTCCATTATTATATTCATTTCGTTACAGCTCTGTGAAGCCTGATACCTCCCTGCAAGTACTTTAGGGGTCCTCCATCTGCCAGTACACAGTGATTTGACTTGACACAGTGATGGAAAACAGGGGAAAGGGGTAGAAAGAAAAGAACAAGGGATCAAAACAGCCTCATTTGGCTCGCTGTGCAGAGTGCACCTATCAACAGCAATAACAGTTAACAAAGAGGAAGGTGTCACACCAAGGGAGGAGACAGATCATTCATGTTAAGGCCTCATTTGAATGGAAGAGCTCAATCTTCTTTCCTGATTTAAAAGGACATAAAAATCACATGATGGGTTCATAGCTTTGGCTTTTGAATAACCACTCCACTTCAGTTCCCTCCATGTCTTGAAGAGTGACTCTGGGGTATCTTGAAGTGAGGGTGTTTGAGCTACTTTAGTCTTTCTCAATGCAAGAGTTACAGTAGGATGAAATGACATATATGATTGAATCATGCATAAAAACAATCTTCATGAGTACCTACAATTTTAATTTTTCAAAGGAGTGCCTAGTTTATCCAAGGCTTTGCAAATAGTGCTGTAGAATAACAACCCCTACAGTTGCCCCTACAATCTGAAGATTATTGCACTTTAGGAGATTTTATAGAAAGGCTATGTAACTAAATGATCCATGGCTTTCTAAATTGTTCTCTAATTATGGTGTACTAGTTAGAATGCCAAAATTGCCCTACCCCTGCTTGAGAAGACATGGGGCTGAAGCTGTACAACATCTATTGTTTGTGCCAAAGGAGCCATTCACATCACTAGCCAGACTTGAAAGAATGCTGCTGCTAATTTTGTATAATAAATTATCACCTTAATGTGTATGGGCAAAAGTGATAATGATGGGCCTTTTTCTGCTTCAAGGCTGTTATATCTCAGTCAGTTACTTAAGCATGAAGATTTAAAGACTTCTGGGGCCAGTTCCTTCTGAGAGATGTGTTTCCAATTAAAACGTTCTTCTCCTTAAATGAACGATAAGCTCCTTTCTATAATAAAGCTCCCATTGTATTTAAAATAGTCTCAACACAATGAACAGCACATAAAATAGTAAGTATTATTTTAAAATGCTGGATGTACACATACTGTAGAAATTATTAACTAAGAATCTGGCACTATTCAAAAGACGTGCAGATGATGGAGTGCTGTGAGCTCATGGGTTCCACTTTATCCAAAGCCTTGCCAGGCTATTGGAAGCTAGAAGGAATACTAAAGTTGGTAGTTTTTTTAGTTTCCTTTCCTATATGCTTTCCCCCACAGATTATTAAAGAAGTCCTCCCACAACAAGAAATGGGGCAATACAGCCTCTGTATTGGTTAAATTCCCCATACACATACCATAATGGGGAAGTGTTTGGGGGGGGGGGGCAGAATTCCTGCAGAAACAGTGAAACCATATCCTTTTCGTTCCCATCCAATGCCACTGTGACGGCGCGAGTGGCGCAATCTATACGTCGAACTGTAAGTTGCAAGGTTTTGAATTGTTGTATCATGCCTGATTTTGCCTTTTTACCCTGTAAATGTAGTTGGACTGATTGGTTATTTATAGCTGTCGATCAATGTTATTTGCACCAGTTATACTGCTTCCTCAGCTCAATTGTTTGGCTCCACATTTTCCTGGAGTAGGATAGTGTTTCCTTTTTTCATTCCACCATCAAGCTCTCTATCAGATGGACGTGAGAGAGAAACTTGGCTCTAAAAGCCCTTGATTAAGTTACCTCTCAGCACCAATTTTGAGGTTCTTACCCTTGAGACTTATGCTTCATGTTCAGGGCCAACCTGAACGACGTTGAGGAGTCTCAAGCACCTTCAAAACAGTTTTTTGGCAACAGAGGAAGACTGTGTCTTCAAACATAGGCCATTTGGACTGAGGCTGAGGATTGCTTCAGCATTCACAGCCATTGAGAAAGAGGAACCTGGAAAAGCTTCTCAGCTACAGAGCTCCTTGGACTTAAGACAACCAAAGACTGTAATGTATATTTTCCTTTACCCCTTTGAAACTTCCAGCTTAATGCCTTAAAAGGATAACCTTTTGTGAACAATAAAACTAGTTTTGAGTTATCTACAGTGTTTTGGTCCTTGGGAGTTCCAGTTTCCCTAAAGGAGGGCAAGAAGCAATCCTCTGGGGAATGATGTCATGTCTATGCCTCTTTCACTGAGAGGTATAGCCCCAGGCGAGGCACAGCCACAACCTTGACATGCCTTTTTCATCAGATCTGCTCCAAAAATATTGGTCATGATGGCTGGGGACTTCTGAGAGCTGTAGCTCAAAAAGATCTAAATTTCACGTCACCAAATTATGATCTGGGAGATAACAATGAGCCACCATGGAAAAACCTGCACTCAGTCTGATATGGACCAGAAGGGGGGACTCAAGACTGGATCTTTCCTTGACCCCCAAAGTCAGTGTTTCTTTTAGGATCTGGGTTGCGGATTCTCTCCCTATGATTCTTGGGACCATAGGAGTAAACTTAAAATCTGCTATTAAAATAGAATTAAACAAATATTTCAAAGCATTCTTACCCTATTTGCAAAACAAACAGAGAAATAAAAGGTCTTAATTGGCAGAAAGAAATATTCTTCATTTCCAACACATTTTAAGTTGTTTAAATATGAAATGTTTGTCAATGTACATTTTTCCAGCTGTTAAGACTGTTTTCGTAGTGCTAATTTTTTGTTGTTGGTGGTGGTGTGTGTCTAAGGTCCTAATCAGATAGGCAGGGGGAAAGCAGAGGGAACTGTCTTATTTCATTCCCTACCATCTTTTCCTGTCTTTTTGGATGACGAGCCATTTCACATCATCTTCCATTATTTCTTTGGTTTTCCAGCTTCCTCTCCATTTTCTGCACCTGACTCCTGAAAACAGAGTCTTCTCTTTGTTTTAACTTGCTGGCAACACAGATTCCCATGGACAATCACCAAAAGTGTGTCATGAGATGGCCTCCATGGGACTCCATTTTGCCTGTGTCTGAAAATGGAGAGAAGATGCAGAGAAAACTGCATCTGATAAAATCCTTAAAGTCATTACTGACTCATGGCAACCTTACAAGGCCTTTTCATTGTAAGATTTGTTTAGAATGAGATTTACTTCCTCTGAGGCTGAGACAGTGCGACTTGCCCAAGGTCACTAAACATGTTTTCATTGCCAAACAGGGTTCATAATCAAACCACTATGCAACTGTAGATGATTTTTACATGTAATGGTTTGTGTTTTAATTTTATGTTGATGTGTTTTTATCAATGTGTTTTAAATAATTTTATCTGTTTTT
Organism: Anolis carolinensis; assembly: GCF_035594765.1. Classification (NCBI taxonomy): domain Eukaryota; kingdom Metazoa; phylum Chordata; class Lepidosauria; order Squamata; family Anolidae; genus Anolis; species Anolis carolinensis. The sequence continues at coordinate 182,433,537 of NC_085843.1, forward strand.
AGTTGAAATAAAATAATTGGGAGGAGAGGGTAGAGGGAAAAGTCAACATAAAAACATGTCAAGTGTTACAACTTGCAGATGAAATCACTACATATAAGAGGAGCTTTTTGATGCCCACCAGAGTTGGTTTTCTCCAATGGTGTCAATATTTTTGTTCATTGTAAATATCAACATAGGTAAGATATGCCTTTGAGGAGCCCCAGTGGCGAAGTGTGTTAAAGCACTGAGCTGCTGAACTTGCAGGCAGAAAGGTCCCAGGTTCAAACCCCGGGAGCTCCAGCTTCTGCCAACCTAGCAGTTCGAAAACATGCAAATGTGAGTAGATCAATAGGTACCGCTCCGGCGGGAAGGTAACAGCAGTCATGACCTTGGAGGTGTCTACGGACAACACCAGATCTTTGACTTAGAAATGGAGATGAGCACCAACCCTCAGAGTCAGACATGACTGGCCTTAACATCAGGGGAAACCTTTACCTTTACCTAAAATATGCCTTTAGAGAAAAATAGGCTAGAATATCATTACAAATTAAAACTGAATAAATAAAAACACACTTCTAGTTCTAATTTACAATCATTTATGAACTGAAGTTATGATCAACACTTGCATGGCTCTGGAGTGTTACTGCCATTATGCCATCACTAGAGGTAAACAGGAAGCTCAGTTTGACATCACTTAACCTGCCATGGCTCAATGCTATGGAATCATGGAAGTTGTAGTTTATTGAGCCACCAGCATTCTTTGTCAAGGACTAAATGCATTTTAAAACATGAATCCCCATGCCTTCATAATATTGAGCAATGATAGTTAAGGTGATGTCAAACTGCATTAATTCTGCAGTCTAGATGCATCTCTGGTTTCTTGATTGGTATAGTTATTCTCCACATATGAACACATAGAATGATCACATTTTTACTTAACATTTCTAATGGACAGTTAAATACACGAGGTTTGTATAAACCCCAATATGCAATGTGTGAAGTGCATTTTGGCCTCTTTGACATGATCTACCATAAGTTGTGCACCATGACCAGAAATAGCTTGTTTGTTCTGGATGAACAAACAACAGCCAACATTTTTCCAATGAAATCAAAAATAAAACTGTTCTTGCATATAGGATTACTATCTGGGCCCTCTGTGCTTTACAAATAAAATTAATCAAAAGTCTGTTTCTGCCCAGTGTTTTCATTTAGTCTTCAAATGCCTTGGCATTCCAAGGAAAAGGGATAATATGCTTGGATTAAACTAATTCTCCACTGGTAGAATCTAAATGAATATTTTGGATGCAGGAAACAAAATGGCAGAATGTCAATTACTTGTTGTACTAACACTCATTTATATAGGTGAGATACAGCTAATAGGTCTTGTGTGTGTCCATATATTCTCCCTTTGCAGCTCACAAGACATCTGCCAGTCCTCTAAATCCTCAATTTTAAGGTGATTTCTAGAATAAAATCACTAAAAAATGCCCCAAGCCTTTCCAAACATGCAAAACAACAGCCCAGGACATTCCCATAATCCCCATTTCAGTATCTTTATTATTATTATTATTATTATTATTATTATTATTATTATTATTATTATTATTATTTTATTATGACACAGCAAACAAGATAGATATGCTGGATTTCGTATCACAAAATCACAAGTCGAACACTTCCCAAGTGTCTAGGACTGTGTGATGTATTTTCGGATGATGCGTGCAGATCCCAGCAGGGTGGCCTTTTGCAGTTGGCAGATCGTAATTTTGTTAATGTCTATTGTTTCCAAATGCCGGCTGAGATCTTTTGGCATGGCACCCAGTGTGCCGATCACCACCGGGACCACCTGGTTTCTACCAGAGTCTTTGAAGTTCAATCTTGAGGTCCTGATAGTGGCTGAGTTTTTCCTGTTGTTTTTCGTCAATGTGACTGTCACCTGGGATGGCGACATCAATATCCAAACCTTTTTCTGTTCCACAACTGTGATGTTTGGTGAGTTGTGTTCCAGAACTTTGTCAGTCTGGATTCGGAAGTCCCACAGTATCTTTGCATGTTCATTTTCCAATACTTTTGCAGGTTTGTGATCCCACCAGTTCTTTGCTGCTGGAAGGTGGTACTTGAGGCATAAGTTCCAATGAATCATTTGGGCCACGTAGTTGTGCCTCTGAGTGTAGTCTGTCTGTGCAATTTTCTTACAGCAGCTGAGGAGATTATTATTATTATTATTATTATTATTATTATTATTATTATTATTTATTAACATTGAGGCTGGGTGGCCATCTGTCAGGGATGCTTTGCTTGTGCTTTTGGTGCACAGAGGCAGAAGGGGTTGGACTAAATGGCCCAAGGGGTCTCTTCCAACCCTCTTTATTATTATTATTATTATTATTATTATTATTATTATTATTATTATTATTATTATTGCTCGGTGGCCAACTATGGTCCGGCCTTCCAATGGTCTGATGGATCGTGAAGTGGCCCCTTGCTTAAAAAGTTTGTGGACCCCTGTTTTAGATCATGGCTTCCTCTGTTAGACATGTAGTACACAAATGCCTCAAATCTTTCATCATGCCATCTAAGTTAACAGTCATTGCCTATCTTTAGCAACTTGATATCATATAAGATAATATCAGTTGTCCCTGTTGAACCTATATTTACTGCATACTGTATTTTTGTGTTCCTTCTTGTTTTATCCTATGCTACTTCACTTCTTTCTGACATTGTGCCTTCCAAGTCTTTGCCTTGATAAGTTCCTGAAGTGTCCCATCTGGAGTTTGGTCTGATTCAATTCCCTCTTCATTTGCTAATTCTACTGTTTACTTGTAAGCTTAAGCATATCATTTTGTACGATGGGCCTTGATACTTTAAAAAAGCCGCTCTACCAGCAGCTCATGTGAAACCAGTTTAACGAATATTGATCCCTGTCTAGGGTCTCTAGACTACATGATCTGCCAAACCTTTGGTGCTGAAAAAAAACCCTACTCTGTGTTTCAATCCCCTTCCAAAGGCTAAAATTTTAAAAGGAGTTTCTTTTCTCTGTGACTTTAAAAAGAATGGAGCAGTGATTAACAGCAATATTTTTTTAATGAAACACAACCCTTCATCCTTGCCATCTTCTGACCATCCTCGCTCGTATGCAGCTCCCTGACAAGTAGAATAATAACGGTCATACATCACTGCCCTGAAAGTCCAATCATCTAAATCTTCACTCGCTCCAGCCTCTGAGACTCAATTACTTTATTGACATGCAATCTTCATAAGGAGAGAAATATTGTGCATGTAAGGTCACTTGGTTATGAAGACATATTATCATATTATCTGCATGAGGGTTGCAGGGCTAAGACCTGACAGAGCTAATTATAATGGTACATGATAGAGTGCTCAGTACATATTATTTGCTTGGCTGCAGCTAAAGGTGAGCTAAGACCCAACATCACATTGGCTTGCATGAAAGTAGCCTGCATCTGCCTCAAAGGCCATCACTTGTCAGAGTCTAATATTTGACACACAATATTGCTTGGCATTTCACTCCTTTTGTGTAGGTTTTGTATGTGTGAAGTGTAAAATTATTGAAGCCCTATCGCCAAGTGTGCCCACTCAGGGCTGATTTTCTACCAGAGTCCGGTGGCTCTTACATCAGTGGTGAATCTGATCTGTGTTTTAGGACCTCATCCATTATGAAGTTGGGGGGTGGGAGGGAGGAATCGTCTTCTTTTCCATACCATGGATAATATATTCACCCCTTTTGTCTGTTTCTAAAGTAGTCTTCTACATTCTGAGCTATCACACGGGCCCATACTGCTTTTTTTTTTTTTTAAAGGGTGCTAGTTCATAGGGGGAGATGTGATCACGGAGATAGGCAGGGCCCAAGTCGAATGAATTAAAGAATGAATTGTTTCAAAAGAGGTACCATAAAGGTTTCATGCAAGTGGATTAATGGCGAGAAAAGGAGCTTTGAGGCACATTGCGAGACTGCTCACAAGAACATCCACTTTAATGTCCCTACAACAATCTAATATGGGGGAATCTGATAGTTCTCATCCCATGTTAAAATAGGTGCCTTTAGCCATTCTGTGTGAATCAGGAACTCTGAAGACTTGCTCCCCAACTCCTTTGTTTCTACACACTTTACTTCTGGTGGTTTCCAGTGGGATTCCATCTTTAAATTTTTTTTTAAAGTATGTAGAAATAGGGAGTAGTCTGTGTCCGATGAGGCCCTCAGTCCAGATTCTGAATGTATTACACAAGGCATGGGATCCTGTCCTCCCAAATAGGGTCACCTTGGGTAGGTTCTTTAAAGTTCGAACTGCAACCTGAAGCAGATTTACCATCTCACTGGCATGTGATCTACAATCCCCCACTGACTAGAAAAGCATGTAAGAGGAAACGAACTGGGAAAAATATGATGACAGCAGCAAGAGTAGACAATTACGTGCTCATCCCAGCAACCAAATCTGCATAGGAAGTCTTTATGAGGTAATATGCTGCATGCCCTGGCCTAGAGTTACCAAGGCTCCCTTGTTACTGCAGAGCTGACCTCTTCTCAAGCACACTCTTACCATACTTGGCTGGTTCCACAGGCAAAGGAAGAGGCAAGTCTTCACATGTTTAATCTTGGTGTATATTATATTATTTCAAACACCTTTATAATTATCTTTCCCCCCAAAAAATGAATGTGGCAGAAAGCAATTTCTCCATCCCTAGAGAGTGGCTTACTAACACTTTGGCTATGTTGAAGAAACCATTGTTCCTCTCTTCCTATCTTCTCTGTAGCTCCCACACTCTCCAAAATCAGTTGTAAAATCTTCCAACTGATGTTGGAGCTGATGTGGGAAATGGGTTGCAGTAGGCAAAAGAATGATTTTCTGCTGGATGCTGTTCCACCAGTGGGAGCTAGTAGATCAGGGGTGGGAAAAGTGTGGCCTCTGGGCCCCATTTTATTTTGTTCCTAAAGCTCTCCTCTGTATCTACAAGCCATTGTTTATCATCTAAATCCAATTCCTGATCCTTCTTAGAGTAGACCAATTGAATCATTTGCTGAAAGGCAAGTCAATACAGTAGACTCTCACTTATCCAACACTCACTTATCCAACATTCTGGATTATCCAACGCATTTTTGTAGTCAATGTTTTCAATATATCATGATATTTTGGTGCTAAATTCGTAAATACAGTAATTACAACATAACATTACTGCGTATTAAACTACTTTTTCTGTCAAATTTGTTGTATAACATGATGTTTTGGTGCTTAATTTGTAAAATCATAACCTAATTTGATGCTTAATAGGCTTTTCCTTAATCCCTCCTTTTTATCCAACATATTCACTTATCCAACGTTCTGCCGGCCCGTTTATGTTGGATAAGTGAGACTCTACTGTACTCATGTAAATCTTAACTGATTTCATGATTTTAGTCTAGCTGGGGCTTAGAGATTTAGGTCTATAGATGCCTTTTCTAAAAAAGGAACCAAACCTTACATCCAGGAGCGGCCCTAGGTTTTTTCAGTATGTAAGCAAACCTAGGGCCGCGCGTCCCCCCAACTTACCGGTGGCAGCGGCGGCGACCATTGGATCGCTTGCCATGGAACAAGGAAGTACTTAGTATTCTTGCGAAATTTCACGAGATTTCTGCGAGAAATCTCACGAGAATACCAAATACTTCCTTGTTCCGCGGCAAGCAACCCAATGGTCGCCGCCGCCGCTGCTGCCGCCACCGCTTCGAGTGCGCCCAGCAAAGGCTGCGCCCAAAGCGGCGGCTTCATGGGCCTCCATAAAGAACCGGGCCTGCTTACATGCAATCCAACATCTCATTCAACAAAACAATGGTTTTTGAGCTGTGTTCCATGGAACCCTTATGAGTGTGAATCTGTAATAGTAAAAAGCACTGTCCCTGGCAAAACTTATCATTTTTAGAACATGATGTAATTCAAGCAAGGCAGGAGCAACTCTCCAGAGGCCTTGCCAGTCCTCTCTCTGGCCTATAAAATACAGGAAATATCTTCAGAATACTCATGTTATTTACAAGGTAAACACAAACACATATTACAGCAGGGTTAATGTGAGAGTGGAACACAAAAAATAGATGGATTTTTTCTACCCATTTCTGAATAAAGGTATTATAATCCCCAATTACCCCTTGCAAAATCTAACCTAAAATCAGTCAGTCAATGACTTGTTTTGAATCAAGTAGCCAAACACATCTTTCTTTCTGCAATGTCCCTTGGTGCCCAGATTCCAGGCTTTCCTTTATACTGCTGTTACCAGTTAAGCCTGACAGTCAAGCTGTATGCTTTTGAACTACTGGCATAACATAGAACAGATTATTCTTTGAAGTTCTTCGTTCCATTATCCCCTCAGCAAGGAGCAGCAACCACAGGAAACATGGAGAATGGAAGGAATACTGTAAAGAATTAGGCCGTTAACTGGCAATGATATTGTCTCAGGCTCACTGTGGGATGCTCGGAAAGTGCAAATTAACAGTCTAATATGTGTTAATCTATCCCCTTACATTCAGAAGGATTCTTAAAAATATTATTATTGAGATAAACTGTTCCCCATTCATTGAAACCATGTTTCATTGAAAAGTCTATTATTTAATCACCTTGAAGAAAAGTATGCTTAGTTCTGTGAATATCTATTTTTGAAGCTTAAAGCCCATGTGACAACCAATAGTCCCAAGGGTCCCCATCAAAGAGAGGCAGAAAAATGTTTGAATTTATCTTCAGTTGAAATTCATGACAAAATAATCCCATCTACTTTCATTGACTTCCCAGCAGAATGGAGCCAAACATGTATGTATGGATTGTATGGATTTCTTAGATTAGCTGTATTTGTATCAAAATCTATTTGTATAGGGCTGAGATCCTTTTCATTTCTCCATCCACAGAGTTCCAACCTCCATTTGAAAAGGGAGACATACAGACTGGCTTTTTAATAGCTAGAGGAGGGAAAGTGGTACATGGGTAGCATTCAAAGGTACTTCTGGATACAAATAGAAGCTATCCCCCTCCTGGATTTACAGTGAGCATGGAGGGAGGTCTGTATACTGGCTTTTACTCTCAACTGCAAAAAGAGCTATTCACTATCTCAACATCAATGTAAAGCTAGATGACGGGTGCATACAGTTTAGGCCCATATGATCTGAAGGCCTTCATCTCCCCATATGTGCCTGCCTGAGTCTTATAATTTTGGGGGAGAAGATTTTCTCTCCATCCCACCATATGAAATATGGCTACTTGTAGGCTACAAAACATCCTCTGGGATGGAGGCTTGGTTGGCCCCAGTTGTGTTCTCTTTTCACCAGCAGGTAAAGACTTTCCTATTTAAATATGGCTTCAGGCTTAATTCATTAGGGGAGAGGCTGGCAATAAATGTGCTATTTTTAAAACATACAATAAGTTTTAAACTATATTTTAATGTAGTGCTTTAAAATTAGTGTTTTAATTGGATTGATGGTTTCTAAACTATTTTGCTTTATCTTACACTAGTTTGGGGACCCGGCGATGCCCGGGTCATTTGAGAATGGTATTATTTGTCTTTTAATGTTATGTATTGTGTTTGGAGTGGGTGAACTACAATTCCCAGAATCGTGGCTGAATCCTCCCCAAACCCTGCCAGTATGATAAGTTGGCCATTTTGAGCGTGTGTACCAGGTGTGCTGCAGTACTCTCTGGATGGGGGTGAAGTACTGCAACTTCCAGATTCCTGGGGCAATCGCCCCGAAATATCTATCAGTATCTACGGGAGGCAATATTCAGTCTGTGTGCCAAGTTTGGTCTAGATTTGTCATTGGCTGGGTTCAGTGGTCTTTGGATGGAGGTGAACTACAACTCTCAAAATCAAGGCCCCTTCCCACAAATACCTGCAGTATGTTCAGTAGATCATGAGGCTTCTCTGTGTGAAGTGTGGTCCTAGTGCATTGTCGGTGGGGGTCAGTGTTTATTTGGCTGCAGGTGAACTATAACTCCCTTTTCCCCAAACCTGTCTGTTATGTTGTATTGGTTATGGGGGCTCTGTGTGCCAAGTGTGATGCTCATTCATTGCAGGTGAACTATAAATCCCAGTACCTACTACTCCTTAACTTCCAGTCCAGTTCCCCTCCAAACCCACCAGTAGTCAAATCTGGGCATATCGGGTCTGCATGGCAAGTTTGGCCGAGATCCATCATTGTTTGGGTTCATAGCGTTCTGGGTGTAGGTGAACTACAACTCCTCTATATTCCCCAGTAGGAGTGACAGTGCTCTGACTTGATGCAGGGTGAACTACAACTTCCACCATGTGGAGTCAATCCCCAAACTCCTCCAGTAAGTTTAGTTGCAGCTCAGTTCTGCTCTGTTTGTTATGCAGAGAGATTGGAAAGGAAAGGGCAGTGGGCGGGGCCATGCAAATTCCACAGCAATGGAGAACCCTGGGATGCCTGCCTGTGGTGGAAGAAAAAGCAAAATCTAGGATGAAATGGTCCCCAAACGAAAGCATTCCTTGGGTGGTGGGCTGTAGTGTTTGGGAAGGACATTGGCAGGGGCTGGAGTGCATGTTCATGGAGCTCGCTGTAGCCGTGCAAAGGGGTGACTTGCTGGATTCTTAACCCTGGGAACTAGAGCCTGTTTGTGGAGGCTGGAGGCTGTCTGTGTGAGCAGACATCCATGCCACATACATACATACATACAGGTTTTTGCTTTTATTATGGATTTAGATTTAGATTAGATTGTGAGCCAATTTGAGTCCCAGGATACTAATCAAGAAAAATGTGCCAACAACAGGATTCTAGCTCTATATCTCTGTAACTGAATGGAGCTCAGCATCCTGATGTAGATGCATTCTATTCAGGAATCAAAAACATTCATGACCTGGCATTGTACACATCTATGGGTATATGTACAATGAATGTGCCTGTGTTTACACACAAACACACACACTTATCCTTGGAAAATCCAAATGCAGCATATAGCATTATATCTTCCAGTAAAATCATGGGGTCACTCTGTCCAACAGTCTGTCAGTTTTCATCATGAAAACATTAGCAAGTGCTACAGGAAAGCATGCATGCAAAACTGTGAAAGCATGTATTGGAACATGTTAATGGTAAGTGGAGCCTCTGGTGACTCAGTGTGTTAAAGCGCTGAGATGCTGAACTTGCAGACCGAAAGGTCTCAAATTCAAACCCAGGGGGCTGAGTGCGCACCCACTGTTAGCTCCAGATTCTGCCAACCTAGCAGTTCGAAAACATGCTAATGTGAGTAGATCAATAGGTACCGCTCTGGCGGGAAGGTAACGGCGTTCCATGTAGTCATGCTGGCCACATGACCTTGGAGGTGTCTACGGACAATGCCGGCTCTTTGGCTTAGAAATGGAGATGAGCACCAACCCCCAGAGTTGAACACGACTGGACTCAACGTCAGGGGAAACCTTTACCTTTAATGGTAAATATCCATGCATATATTCCATGGTGCCAGATAATGAATGTTTGAGTGTGCTCTGAAATGGTTAAATGACTGAAATTCAGCATTCATAAGGACATCCTGTTTTCAATAAGACACCCTGGTAAATCAATTACTCTTAAATTGTCTTCTTGGGAAATTTGGCTAGTAAGAATCACCATTCTCCAAGTTTCATCTTCCTCCCTGGGCTTTTAGAAGGCATACTAAGCTCATAACTATTAATATTTTTGTCTAGTACTGAAGATGAAGAGAGCCAGCATGATATCATTGCTTGAGTGCTGGACTAAGACTGGATCTACACTGCCATATAATCCAGTTCAAAGCAGATAATCTAGATGATATGGCAGTGTAGATGGAACCAAAGGCTAAGGACTAAGGTGACCAAGGTTTGAATCCATGAATGGAAATCCACTGGACGACATTGGACAAGTCACACTTTCAGCCTCAGAAGAAGGCAAGGCCAACTGTCTGAATAAATTCTGCCTTGAAAACTGAAATTACTTGAAGGCACACAACAGCAACAAACTGGAGCCTCCGATGGTGTAGTGGATTAAAGCCTTGGGACTTGAAGGTTGGGTTGCTGACCTGAAGGCTGCCAGGTTCGAATTCCACCCGGGGAGAGCGCGGATGAGCTCCCTCTATCAGCTCCAGCTCCAGCTCCATGCGGGGACATGAGAGAAGCCATCATTCCGGGCATCCCCTGGGCAACGTCCTTGCAGACGGCCAATTTTGTCACTACAGAAGCAACTCAGGTTGCTCCTGACACGAAAAAAAAGCAACAAACTTGGGTATAAAGTTACAACTACTATTTTCTTCTCTAGTACTCATGCATGAGGCTGCAGGTCTATGAACAGAAGGCACCATCCATGCATTTTCATTCGTTCAAACATTATTCTACAGTTATGGTTAATAATGTGATTATACTAAAATAAGATGTTAGTGGTTCTCATATCTTTTTAATCAGTACAAGATAAGCTAATGCACAGTACATTAAGAGAACACAAAGTATACATAGAGAAAAGTGTTGTGTAAAACTATGTTATATATTTCAAATGGATCCTCCCACCGTAGACTGTATCTTTGAATCATATTAATTCATAACAAGTTCCCCAGACTATTCAACATACTGTTCTCTGCATTTCTTTCTTTTCTGCAACAAATTGCTACAGGGTGTCCCCACAGCTTGTCTCATTAATTTTATTTTCCTATGTGAGTAGCTAGGGAAATATTTAAAAACAACAGAAACCAATCTATAAATGCTGCAGGTGGTTTGATCAGACTAGTTCATGAGATGTTCGGGAAAAAGAGTAGCCTACGGGGCTACTTATGGCCAAAATGTTTTTATAATGACGTTAACTGGCTTTGAGAATGATCCCAGGAGCAGCAATACATTATTTGACAAGTATCCGATTGTCTCCTTTGCATGAAATGTTTACTTTCACATACATGTGCCACAGGGATATGATAGGAGAACACAGTTTGCAACAGTGCCATAGCTGTGAACACAACTATTGGTTTCCTGGGCAGCTGTAATAAGACCCTTTTGCCCAGATTTCAAAGAGATACCTATATCAGTCTTTAAAGAGGTGACTGTGGCCCCTTCTACACTGCCATATAAAATCCATATTATCTGCTTTGAATTGGATTATATAGCGGTTTAGATTCATATAATCCAGTTCAAAGCAGATAAATGTGGATTATCTGATTTGATAATCTGGATTATAGCCAGGCCTTCCCAGGCGAATGAAAATAGACAGTGCCAGTATGATAAATTTTTTGATAATACTTGACAAATAACTTCAGTGGCTGGAGGTTATGGATATCTTTAATATGGTGCTCGTTGTAAGTTTTAAAATGGTTTTATTTGATATCTTAATTGGTTTATAATCAGGATATGATGTCTTAATTTATTATGATGTCATGTGGGCAATTTTAATGTCTTAATGATGTAAGTATTGTTTTCATATTATTATTTAACTCACAGTTTATGTTTTATGCTCTTTTAATGCTGTTTTATTGTTTGTTTTTAATTTACATGGTTTGATCTTTAATTTACTGTTTTCATTAGCTTATTGTTTATTGTTATTGTTATATGTTGTGAGTTGCCCTGAGTCCCCTTGGAGAAAGGGGTGGGATAGAAATAAAGTTTATTGTTATTATTATTATTATTGACACCATTATTATTATTATTATTATTATTATTATTATTATTATTATTATTATTATATTATTATTATGACACAGCAAACAAGATAGATATGCTGGATTTCGTATCACAAAATCACAAGTCGAACACTTCCCAAGTGTCTAGGACTGTGTGATGTATTTTCTGATGGGTGGGGAGCCCCTATAGAGGTGGTGTCTGGGAGGGGGAGATACAGGAAAGGGAGACCAAATCATTTAATTCGGCCTAGGGTTTTTGGTAGGACATTAATAGTTCCAAAACGGTCTCCTGACGTAGTTAATCTGGGTAGCCAGGATGGCGGTCCCTCGAGGTTAAAGATGGCGCTGTTTAATGCCAGGTCAGTGCACGAGAAAACATCTTTCATCCAAGACCTCATCTTGGATGAGCATGTATTACGGAGACCTGGCTGGATGAGATGGGAGGAGTTAATCTCACCCAGCTCTGCCCGCCAGGTTACTCCGTACAGCACCAGCCGAGATCTGGAGGGAGGGGAGGTGGGGTCGCGGTGGTCTATAAGGATTCCATCCCCCTGACCAGGTGCCCCGTCCTGCAGTCGACCATGTTTGAACGTGTCCACCTGAGGGTGGGAGACCGGGACAGATTAGGGATTCTGCTAGTGTACCGACCACCCCGCTGCACTACAGTCTCCCTGCCTGAGCTAGCTGAGGTGGTCTCGGGCCTGGCGTTGGAGTCCCAGCGGCTCATAGTGCTGGGGGACTTCAATGTCCATGCCGAGACTAACCTTTCTGGTGTGGCTCAGGATTTCATGGCCGCCATGGCAACCATGGGGCTGTCCCAATTGGTATCTGGTCCCACCCACAGTGCAGGGCACACACTAGACCTGGTCTTCTGTCAGGGATGGGAGGAAGGTGGCGGTGTGGAGGAGCTCACCATCACTCCTTTGCCATGGACCGACCATCACCTGATTAGATTTAGACTTACTGCGCCCCCCAACCTCTGCAGGGGTGGTGGACCTAAAATGGTCCGCCCCAGGAGACTTATGGATCCAGAAGGATTCCTGACGGCTCTTGGGGAATTTCCTGCCTCCTCAGCAGGTGATCCTGTTGATGCTCTGGTCTCTCTCTGGAATGGAGAAATGACTAGGGCAATAGACACGATCGCTCCGGAGCGTCCCCTCTCGAGTAACCGAGCTAAACCAGCTCCCTGGTTTACTGAGGAGCTGGCAGCGATGAAGCGAAAGAAGAGGGAACTAGAGTGCATGTGGCGATCAGAGTATAACGAGTCAGACCGAACACGGCTAGGCTCCTATCTTAGGGCTTATGCCGCGGCAATCAAAGCCGCAAGGAGAGTCCACCTTGCAGCCAACATTGCGTCCGCACAGAACTGTCCAGCGGCGCTGTTCCATGTCATCAGAGGGTTGTTAACTCCTACCAATCAAGGTGGGAGCCCTGATAACTCGGCAGCCTGCTGTGAAGCATTTGCTCGGTTCTTTGCGGACAAAGTCGCTCTTATCCGTTCCAACTTTGACACCATATTAATGGCAGTCTCTGAGGATGTATCGAGTGCACCTGCTTGTCCAGTTTTGTTGGATTCATTTCAATTGGTTGAGCTCGAGGATGTGGACAAGATCCTTTGAGAGGCGAGACTGACCACGTGCATCCTGGACCCCTGCCCATCCTGGCTGGTGAGAGAAGCCAGAGGGGGTTTGGCCGAGTGGGTGAAGGTGGTGGTGAATGCCTCCCTCCGGGAGGGCAAGTTTCCAGCGAGCCTAAAAATGGCTGTGATCAAGCCACTGTTGAAAAAGCCATCACTGGATCCCACTCAATTTGGAAACTTTCGGCCTATCTCAAATCTCCCCTATTTGGGCAAGGTCTTGGAACATGTGGTTGCCTCGCAGCTCCAGGGATTCTTGGTTGACACTGATTTTCTGGATCCGGCACAGTCTGGCTTCAGGCCGGGGCATGGTACCGAGACAGCCTTGGTCGCCTTAGTCGATGATCTGCGCCGGGAACTGGACAGGGGGAGTGTGTCCCTGCTGGTTCTGCTGGACCTCACAGCGGCCTTCGATACCGTCGATCACGGTATCCTTCTGGGACGCCTCGCAGGAATGGGACTTGGAGGTACTGTTCTGCAGTGGCTCCACTCATTCCTGGAGGGTCGGTCCCAGATGGTGTCATTGGGGGACACCTGCTCGGCCCCACTTGTGGGGTCCCGCAGGGCTCTGTGTTGTCTCCCATGTTGTTTAACATCTACATGAAGCCGCTGGGAGAGATCATCAGGAGTTTCGGGGTGCGGTGTCATCTGTACGCAGATGATGTCCAGCTCTGTCACTCCTTCCCACCTGTCACTAAGGAGGCTGTTCAGGTCCTGAACCGGTGTCTGGCCGCTGTGTCGGACTGGATGAGGGCCAACAAATTGAAATTGAATCCAGACAAGACAGAGGTCCTCCTGGTCAGTCGGAAGGCCGAACAGGGTATAGGGTTACAGCCTGTGCTGGATGGGGTCACACTCCCCCTGAAGGCGCAGGTTCGCAGTCTGGGGGTGATCCTAGACTCATCGTTGAGCCTGGAGCCCCAGGTCTCAGCGGTGGCTAGGGGAGCCTTCGCACAGTTAAAACTTGTGCGCCAGCTGTGACCATACCTTGGGAAGCCAGACTTGGCCACAGTGGTCCACGCTCTTGTTACATCCCATTTAGACTACTGCAACGCACTCTACGTGGGGCTGCCTTTGAAGACTGTTCGGAAGCTTCAATTAGTCCAACGGGAGGCTGCCAGGTTAATAACTGGAGCGGCGTACAGGGAGCGTACTACTCCTCTGTTACGCCAACTCCACTGGCTGCCATTTAGCTACTGAGCACAATTCAAGGTGCTGGCTTTAGCCTATAAAGCTCTAAACGGTTTTGGCCCAGCTTACATGTCCGAACGTGTCTCCCGCTACAACCCACCTCGAAGCTTAAGATCATCAGATGAGGCCCTGCTCGCGGTCCCGTCAGCCTCACAGGTGCGGCTGGTGGGGACGAGAGACAGGGCCTTTTCAGTAGTGGCTCCCCGCCTATGGAACGCCCTCCCCATTGAAGTCAGGCAGGCTCCCTCCCTTCTATCCTTCTGTAGGAGGGTTAAAACTTGGTTGTGGGGCCAGGCTTTCGATAAGAATCAGCAGCATTAATTACTATTATGTATACTGGAACTCAATTGACAGACCCAGTCTTTTAAACTTGAGCACGCCTATCTGTATTTTATAATGCGTTTTATGAATGTTTTATGTAAGTTAATTTTTTAAACTGATTTATAGTGTATTGTACAGTTTTTATATGTGTGTTTTATTGTAAGCCGCCCTGAGTCCCCTGTTGGGTGAGAAGGGCGGGATATAAATATTGTAATAATAAATAAATAAATAAATATTTTCGGATGATGCGTGCAGATCCCAGTAGAGTGGCCTTTTGCAGTTGGCAGATCATAATTTTGTCAATGTCTATTGTTTCCAAATGCCGGCTGAGATCTTTTGGCATGGCACCCAGTGTGCCCATCACCACCGGGACCACCTGCACTGGTTTCTGCCAGAGTCTTTGAAGTTCAATCTTGAGGTCCTGATAGCGGCTGAGTTTTTCCTGTTGTTTTTCATCAATGCGACTGTCACCTGGGATGGCAACATCAATGATCCAAACCTTTTTCTTCTCCACAACTGTGATGTCTGGTGTGTTGTATTCCAGAACTTTGTCAGTCTGGATTCGGAAGTCCCACAGTATCTTTGCTTGTTCATTTTCCACGACCTTTGCAGGTTTGTGATCCCACCAGTTCTTTACTGCTGGGAGGTGGTACTTGTGGCATAAGTTCCAATGAATCATTTGGGCCACATAGTTGTGCCTCTGTTTGTAGTCTGTCTGTGCAATTTTCTTACAGCAGCTGAGGATATGATCAATGGTTTCATCAGTTTCCTTGCACAGTCTGCATTTTGGGTCATCAGCTGATTTTTCGATCTTGGTCTTAATTGCATTTGTTCTGATGGCTTGCTCCTGGGCTGCAAGGATCAGGCCTTCTGTCTCCTTCTTCAGGGTCCCATTCGTGAGCCATAGCCAGGTCTTCTCCTTATCAGCTTTTCCTTCAATTTTGTCAAGGAACTTTCCATGCAATGTTTTGTTGTGCCAGCTGTCAGCTCTAGTTTGTAGTGTGGCTTTCTTGTACTGGTTTTTTGTCTGCTGTGCTTTGAGGAGTTTCTGGTTTTTGACTTCAATCAAAGCAGGTTCTTCACTTTGCTTTACATATTCTGCCAGGGCATGTTCTTCTTCTTTGACTGATTATTATTATTATTATTATTATTATTATTATTATTATTATTATTAGACTTCCGGTGGAGGTCACATCTCCAGCCAGGGTGAAAGCATTGCCGGATGCTTTCACCGCAACATGGGAGAGTTTCCCTACTGTTCTGGTTCCAATGGAGCCAGTATAGGGCCTCCCCGCAATGGCAATGCTTTCCTCATGTAATGGAAAAGTGTTGCAGAGAGGGAGCCGCATGAAGGGCAACAGATTCGCCCCACTGCTCCCTCTTTCCTCACAAAAGCCCGGTGAAGTGGGATGCTTTGCCAAGGCTTTATTATGATGTCCTTAGTCCACTGCAGTATAAAAAGGAGGAAGAGATACAGAGGGAAGGGAGAATGCAGCCCTCAAGAGTAACTGGTTTTTATTTTAGTATAAGCTTCCAAGGATATCAATCCACTTCTTCAGTATCAAAGCCTCAGGTTATAAGGCACGGTTATACAGTTGTGGGAATGATAAAAAGCCACCGGATCGAGAAAGATTCAAGTAATGACTCTCAGTTCTACATTTTCAGAGGAATAAGTGAGGTGATGCAGGTCTTTCAGATCTTTACAGTGGTCAGTTAGTGTTGATCCCTGACAGATATCAATCGGCTTACTAAAAATCAGTTTCTCTTGGTTCAAAACATTCTCCAAGAAGATTCCTTTTGTTATTAATACAATATTAATGAAATTTTTGGTAATCAGATTGATTGGCAGTATATGATGAAGACATTGTCTTTGTTCATACATCTGCTGATAGATTGGAATTTGTGAATATGATTCAATCTTTCTACTCTTCCTTTATTTATTTATTTATTTATTTATTTGCAGTATTTATATTCCACCCTTCTCACCCCGAAGGGGACTCAGGGCGGATCACATTACACATATAAGGCAAACATTCAATGCCTTAACATAGAACAAAGACAAGACAAACACGGGGCTTCGAGCTGGCCTCGAACTCATGACCTTTTGGTCAGTGTGATTTGTTGCAGCTGGCAGCTGGCTGCTCAGCAGCCTGCGCCACAGCCCGGCCCTTTGTGATTTTTGTTCAAGGGCTGCATCCTATAAATCCTTTACTGTATGTCCAGCAGGTTAAATGTTCTGTTTGTAAGTGCTGTCTCTGAATATAGCAGCAAACAATTCTACCATTTCAAAAAATGACACCATTTTTGTAGTTTGTGTCCTAATACTGGCAAGTTAGGATGAGCAGCTAAACCAGCCAGTCAGTTATTAAAACAACAAAACCTCTGAAAGCCGTAAATCTCTGTCTAATAAAATGAGCTGTTTATTTAAACTTTGCTGTGCAGTGCTGGCCTCTTGGAAGGAAGGAAAAAAGCTTCACAGCACAAACCTTGGCAAGAAAACATAGGAAGAACAAAGCCAATGAACTCCAGCAGCAGTAGAGAGAACAAGATGTGGAATGTGAACAGGAAAAGCTACATATGTCGTATTTAAAGTGACTACATGAAATTTTGTTGATGGGAACACAAAAGAAAAGGTCACCCCCTCGGGCCTCAAAGCCATTTTATTAAGGAAATATGAGGTCTAAAAAGGAAACAAATGCTAATGGCATGCCCCAAATCATGAAACATTTTTTATATATTGTCAAAGTAACTTTGAAGCTAACAAGGCCAGGCATGTAATTTCAGGTCTCAGCATTTTAGATAGACTATGGAATGTAAAGCACTCAGTCCACTTGGCTGGCATGTGAGGTGTACGTGACTAGGTGTCACCCACCTCACTGTAATGCATGTGGACATCATGACAATGACGATATCACCCACAGTGAAGACACAGCTGGGATGATCTCCAGAAAATGGGCACCGGGCAAAACTAGATGAAAATGAGCAGCAGTTGCCTTTGGAAAAATGGGAACCTTGTGCCAAACATAGGGCAATAGAAACAAAAGAGAGAATTATGGCAGGAAAAATAGAGAGAGAGTTGGACTTTATGTCACATCAAGATGTGAGTCAAGCAGAAGATACAGACAGAATTTTAAAATGATTGTTTCCTCCTTTTCAGTCATACACAACATGTTTGTGGAATCTTAAATGGAAGAAGACTATTTTGTCATGTTGTTTTGACAGCATAGATTCAGATTTTGGAAAGAAGGGCAGAAGACATGTTCTGTCCAGGGCAAGATTAACAAGTTCAGAAAATGCATTGCACTGGTTTTGACTTTAGAATATGTGCATGCCTTTTGCTAAAGGTAAATGTAAAGGTTTCCCCTGATGCTAAGTCCAGTCGTGACCGACTCTGGGGGGGTTGGTGCTCATCTCCATTTCTAAGCCAAAGAGCTGGCATTGTCCATAGACATCTCCAGGTCATGTGGCAGGCATGACTGCATGGAGTGCCGTTACCTTCCTGCCGGAGCAGTACCTCTTGATCTACTCACATTGGCATGTTTTCGAACTGCTAGGTTGGCAGGAGCTGGGGCTAACAGTGGGCGCTCATTCCGTTCCTGGGATTTGAACCTGGGACCTTTTGGTCCGCAAGTTCAGCAGCTCAGTGCTTTAACACACTTTGCCACCGAGGCTACAAATTAGCTACAAGCTAACAAAAACATCTTTAGTATGGCAAAATTCATGGGCATACCTTAGTGACCAAGGCCTCAGGCAAGAAATCAATATAGGCTAACACAATCTTATCTGATTGGGGGCAGAGCAGGTATTGGCAGAATCCCCCCCACACACACTGGATGGAGGGATGTGGGATTCACCTACCAATCCAATGGTAACTACTATCTTAATGGCACTCATATGTAACTGGTTGAACTGGTTGATAGGTCCCTCTTGCCACAGAATTTGACCCACTGCTGTGTTATGGTCAAGTATGAATACAGATGAACAAAGGAGTTAATGCTGAGTAATAACAGTCAACAAGCTGTGCAAACCATGCACATGGAAGCAGGGGAGGTGAATAGGCTGATTTCCCAATAATAAATATAACCCATCTCAACAATAACACAGCCTAAACAAAAAACATTCTTGGTACCATAGTTTTTAGGCCTGTTCTTGGGGTTAATTGGGACACTGATTTGAAAAATGTATTGGATAGACCACATCAACTCTAGTTTCTTAGATAAGGTTATCATGATTTTCTATGAGTGAGCAGAAAATCATGGTACTACTGGTAGATGAGATATGTTATGTATCTCAAAAACCAAAGCTGATACGGAAAAGCAGTTGCCATTTTTGGAATCAGCAGGTCAAAAATACCTAGAAACAGGGATAAAATTTGAGGCACCAAAACGTATATTGGCCAGTCTTTGACAGCTCTGCATTATTGCAAGACCCATTTTCCAAATGTATCTTCCAGTGGAAGGCAGTGTTTCTCAGTTTCTCAAAATTTCATCCTAAAAGCATAAGGAAATGCAGAATGTGTGTTTTCAATATTAGCTAGATATTTAGTCTTTTGCATCATGTTTGAATAAGAGTCTTAGAAAGCTAAAAAAAAAAAAGTAAACAGGTAGTCCCAAAGTTACAAGCAAGATAGGTTCTGTAGGTTTGTTCTCAAGTTAAATTTGTATGTAAGTCAAAGCAGGTACATTTTTAAGTGTAACCCCACATATATATGTGAATATATATTGCATATATATATGCAAGCATAGCATAGAGAAGGGTTAACACCCCTGTGGTGTTTATTTTGCTCTCTGTTCCCCTGTTCAGAAGATTCCTCTCACCTTCTGACCCTGTGATTATTGGATTTTGAAAAATCTGGCTTGTTGTGGAAACAAGGTTTGGTGAGAAAAATTCTCTTACTTCCTGTTGTCTCATCTCCATTCCTAACTATGAGTCATTTGTAAGTTGGATGTTTGTAACTTGGGGACTGCCTGTATTGTGACTTGGAATTACAAAATGTAAGTTTGTTTTAGTTTTTCCTTAGTCTTAGTCAAAAATATACCCCAAACTTGCTGGTTCTGAATACTGTGAGAAAATTCAAGTGAATAATCCTGGGTGGCTGAGAGAAAGCACATGATATTTCCTGATACAGTAGAGTCTCACTTATCCAACATAAACGGGCCGGCAGAACGTTGGTTGAGGGGAATATGTTGGATAATAAGGAGGGATTAAGGAAAAGCCTATTAAACATCAAATTAGGTTATGATTTTACAAATTAAGCACCAAAACATCATGTTATACAACAAATTTGACAGAAAAAGTAGTTCAATACACAGTAATGCTATGTAGTAATTACTGTATTTATGAATTTAGCACCAAAATATCACGATGTATTGAAAATATTGAATACAAAAATGTGTTGGATAATCCAGAACATTGGATAAGTGAGTGTTGGATAAGTGAGACTCTACTGTACCACTTATACAGCTGGAAGCTGCCTTCATAGCTGTACTGAAATCTAGTGATATTCATGCAGTTGTAGCACCACATTCCTGGAACTCCTATGTCTTCCTAGAATTCCTTTGCTGTCTCAAGAATATTATCAAAGAAATGCATGTATAAAACGAAAGCCCAGTTCTCAGGAAGAGAGTTGAAGTCAGTCAGTATGACCATTCAGATAGACTTTGAAATTATAAAGGTAGATTATTGAAAATGACCATGTTTCTTTTTCATATCGGTGAGTGTTTGATAGACATTCCTGAATATTGCTCAGTCTGATTGTTCTTCTATTTTGCTAAGGATTGTGTGAATTTTCTTCCTACTCTAATATTTGGTTGCAAGATCCCATGCAGTATTTTTGCATAGAAAACAAGGCTCACATTTAACACAGTTCCCTGATTGTGTGCATTTGCTCATGTGGTTTAGTTAATTTATACATCTCCCATTGAGTAAAGTTTATCTGTGAATGTTATTTTCAACTAAATTCTTTTTCCAACTTTTGAAAGTTGGGACAGACTACCATTTTGAGCAAGAAAATGTTATTGAGCAAGAAAATGTCTGTGAATGTTATTTTCAACTAAATTCTTTTTCCAACTTTTGAAAGTTGGGACAGACTACCATTTTGAGCAAGAAAATAGCATGGATCAATGGGCTATATGTGAATCTGTCCTAGCATATGACTAAGGAATAATCCCAATAAGGTTCTTGGGGTTTTGTGGATGACATGGAGTAGTCCTTGGTACACATGGGTTATGGTGGAAAGTACTTCCCTGAAGGGAAACCATTGCTCGATGAACCTAAACACCTGAATAGAAAGTGACCCTTATACACCATGAATTGAGAGCAACCATAGGCACACACAGTTATGAAATTTGAGGCATGATGTGATGTAGCACTGCTAAACATCCTGCCATCTCTTCTTATGGCACTGATGGTTAGTCTATTTCAAAACATAAATCAAAGTAAGCCCCCTTTCAGCATGTCAACTTAATGCAAGCAAATGTATACTGTTAAGGCCTCTTTGCCCTCCCTGGAAAGACATCAATATTTCTTAACCCACAAAGCCAGCAGTTCTCCAAAGTCATCCAAATTTTAAATGAATAACATATGTGAGTAAAAACTTACTCTATACCGCTTCATTTTATTATTTTCCCTTGTAATTTATTGAGCTCTATTATTAATCAGATGGGAGGGGGTTTATATGCACAAGATAAAAGAAAAACCTAAAGCTTTTTGGCTGTTTTGATCACCTTCTTAAATTTCAAGTTTAAAATAACCACCCCCTCCTCCAAATGCTAAGGTTAACCACATAATTGCAGCTCATTTTTTCTAGTTAACATCAGTTCATTATTAAGCAAAGTAACAGGATTTTGGCATCAGCTGCTGGGTCTGACCTCTGCAATTCATTCATCTAGACAGTCCTGAAGTGACATTGCCTGTCAAAACTCATCAAGCAATCACATTCTTAAAGTGAGTTATCCACTCAAATTGCCACGATATTTCTTCTCTCCACCCCACTTAAGTATATGATTGTACTCTGTCTTTTCTAGACCAGCTTCATAGTTTGTATTGCTATCATGGAAAGACCAACTAATTCAACCCTTTTTGAAACCAATTTTTACCCACTGTGGAAATCAAGCTCTGCTTCAGTTTGCTAAGGAGTTTGGCATGAGCTGTAAGCAGAGGTGAGAACATTTTAAACACACATTCAGTAGTTGTTTTGATGCCAGTTAAAATACAGAGAAAAAAATTACATGCGTGTTTTGATGACATTTTGGAAATATCATTAAAGAGTGCATGTTTGTGGGGAGGAATAGTGCAGATTCAGTGAAATATATTCTTTTGATTCATTTTGTGGCAACATGTACAAGAGGACTTCACCCGGCTGCTGCCTATTTTGCTTCGGTTTTGAATCAGGTGAAGACTTGTCCAGATTCTGCCACAACTTGGAAAGTTTGTTTTAAGAGGAATGAATATAATGCCACACTGAAGCCATCCATAATAGAGCAGAAGTTATTATGGATAAATAAATAAACAAATAAATAACTTTATTTATAACGCACCCGATCTCTCCTAAGGGACTCAGGATGGCTGCAGCCATGCCTGTTGTGGATTGTTTCAGCATGGCATTATATTCATTTTTCTTAAAAGTTATATTCCAAACTCTCTGTCAGATATTGGAAATTTTATCAACTCAGTAGAGTCTCACTTATCCAACATTCGCTTATCCAACGTTCTGGATTATCCTACACAGTTTGCCTCCTGCCTGTATCCACAGCTGTTTCTCTAGGCAGCAAGGATTGACCTTTTTAGGGATTTAATTTCCAAAAATGTTGTTACTGTAAGTTCATTTTATGCAATTATATCTTTATTTGTAGTCAATTTGTTAGCAGCCAATGTTTTTTTAGTCAATGTTTTCAATACATTGTGATGTTTTAGTGCTAAATTCATAAATACAGTAATTACAACACAACGTTACCGTGTATTGAACTGCTTTTTTTGATGATTTGTCATAAAATATGATGCCTTTGATATTCACATAAAGCAACTTTTTTTTTTCGTGTCAGGAGCAACTTGAGTCACTTCTGGAGTGAAAGAATTGGCTGTCTGCAAGGAAGTCGCCCAGGGGATGCCCGGATGTTTTGATGTTTTTACCATCCTTGTGGGAGGCTTCTCTCATGTCCCCGCATGGAGCTGGAGCTGATAGAGGGAGCTCATCCGCACTCTCCCAGGGTGGGATTCGAACCTGGCAGCCTTCAGGTCAGCAACCCAACCTTCAAGTCACTTAGTCCACTACGCCATCTGGGGGCCCCTACATAAAGCAACTAGCAATGGCTAAACCGATAGTGTGATAACTTGCACCTAAAAAAAATAGAGTCTTTTCATCAATAAAAAGTAAAATAACGTCCCACTGTAAGATACTACCAACATAGCTTGGCAAAGTAAGTCTTTTCCCATGTAAAGGAAACGTGGAGCTTCCAAGCCTTAAATTTGTTAGATCAAGCAAGATACTTTTAAATACAGCATCTTCAGTTGTGGTCCATGAATATCTGGACATTTAAGTAGCCCTTGAACTGGATATAATTTTTTTTCTTTTATTTGCTCTCACTCTGAACTTTTTTCTGTCACAATACTAAGGTAAAAATTAAGTTGTTTAAAGTGTCATTGTTATTTTCATTTCTGACTAATCTGGGTGAAAGAAATCAATTTTCAGTGAAATAAAATTAAAATTAACTGTATGCAAAATTTTGCACTATGTTTATTCATGCTGAATAGCACTTAACTTACCCAAAATGCTTGGAAGCAGAAGAATTTAGATTTGGATTTTTTCCAGATTTTGGAATACCTGTATTTACACATATGTGCATAATATCTTGGAGATGGGACCACAGTCTAAATGCAGAATTCATTTATGTTTCATATGTACCTTATACAAAGATGTTAAAGTTAATTTTATAACAAATATTTTAAATAACTTTATGCATGAAACAAAGTTTGGGTACACTAAATGTCACAATTTCAGCCACCCATGTGGATGGATTTGGATTTTGGAGTATTAAAGATTTCAGAATTCTGGAAAGGGAAGTTTTCATTAAATTCTCAAATGAGTTCCACCACCACCTTAAAATCTGTTGTGACCAGTTGTACAGTTCATAGTAGATGCTAGCATAAGAAGCCTGACCAAATTCTCAAGTTGTTCAGCCTCCCAGGATTTCCCTCCCAGCAAAATATATATGATATACAACTTCATCACACTAGAGTTTGGATCCACTTTAAATCCACTTTAGGGAGGGGTCTTTAAACAGCTCAGCCAGTTGTGTCCTGGGCCTCACCAAACTACAAACCCCAGAATTCTGCAGGAGGCAGAAACTAGATTTAAAGTGGATCCATGCTCTGGTGTGATGAGGCCCATAATTTGAGAGGATATGGATAATTTTTTTTCTTCAAAAACCCATCTTGAAGGATACAGATAAGTAAATATTAGTCATTTCTCACTCTTATTTATCCTAAAGGTATCATAAAATTACACAAATCACTCTTCCATATTATGCAGCCTCGGTCTTTTGATATTTAACATCAAATGTGTAACATCTGTTCACCTGAGGCAAGCATACAACAATTCTCACAGGGCCAGTGACATCAGATTCCTAGATTTTCTGGATTCCTTACAAATTGCCTTTGGGCAAATGGAATTCAAGATCAAATGATGTCAATTTGAGGTCATATAGGTCAGCCCTTATGGTACCAAATACAGTGGAAGACTGATGTGGTTTCATGTTCAGCATTAAAAATTATTCCAAAATTCAGAGACATCAATGAAGACATTCTTGAATTAGTCACGTTTCTTTGTCTATCAAATAGGCCTTCTACTAAATATTTCAGATGTTATTCATGTCTGAAACTCTACAGCAAGAGAAAGCCCTCTGTACAAATACCAGAAATGTAAGAATATAAAATTATATAGATATAGGTAAGGTAAAGGTTTCCCCTGACGTTAAGTCCAGTCATGTCTGACTCTGGGGGTTGGTGCTCATCTCTATTTCTAAGCCAAAGAGCCGGCGTTGGCCGTAGACACCTTCAAGGTCATGTGGCCGGCATGACTGCATGGAGCGCCGTTACAAATCAAATATACAAGTCAAATATACCAGGAACAAAATCCACACAAATCAACTAATTCAAAGTTCCTCAAAGCGGAAAAGAGCAAAGTGAAAGCAATCTCTCAAAGCAGACAAGAGCACGAGCCACGGAGGCCTAAAGCCCTGTACTCTTGTGCTAGCACTCTTAACTCAAAATTCTGCTTGTATGTCAAAGCAAAACCCAGGCTGAGCAACAGATCTTAACTCAAAATGCTCTTAAGTTGAGTTATTCTTAAGTAAAGGTTTTGCTGTATACTCATCTATGAATCAACCTCATGTATAAGACAAGGGCAGGTTTGGGGGCCAAAATCATGGATTTTGATATGATCTGTGAAAAAGTCAGAGTCATTCCTCAGAAACAGGAAAGCAACAATGTAGTGTCAAGGAGCCAACCTAGGCTACTATTGCCATTTCCTCGTCCGGACATTCAAAAAGGCCAGAATCAGTGCTACACCAGAAAAAGTAGTGGGAATTTGTGATCTTTTTAGGCTTTCCTTGGATGGACTTATCTTTTGTTTTACACTCAGAGAAGGGGATGATTCCTTTTTTGATCAGAGGCCAGGTACAGTATTTATTTATTTCCAACATTTTTATCCCACCCTTCTCACCTGAAGGGACTCATGGTGGCTTACAACAAATGGCAACAAATTCAATGCCTACACATAGTTAAAAATCATAACAGTACATAAGATCAATTAAAAACTACTAAATACACATAAAAACTTAAAACACATGGTTAGATTCATTTGTCCAAGAAACATCATGCTGTAGCCATAAATCGGTCCATGTCGTCTTTGTCATTTATTCATTAAAAACCTGAGCACATAACCATGTTTTTAGGCCTCTTCTGAAGCCCAGTAGGATTGGGGCTTGTCGAATATCTCTGGGGAGATTTCAGCCGGGGAGCCACCACCGAGAAGGCCCTATCTCACACTGACTCAGGAATAAGTTGACCTAGGTTTTTTGAGTTGATTTTTGACTAAAATTTCTAGACTTTTACATGAGTATATATGTAGAGTACTTTGTCCCTGTTTTCTCCAAAAGGTTTCATTATTATCTACCTGATTAAAATAAATTATAAAATAAATTATACACAAATGTGTATATTTCAGAAATAGGAAAAAAATCAATATTGTGTACATCTCAAAAATGCAAGACTGCTTAAGAAAACAAAATACAAAAAGAGTACACTAGGAAAAATGTGAACAGTTTGAGAAGTGAAAGCACAAACATATGAATTATTGTGTTTAAAATAGTAAGTATTGCAACAGAATAGCGAAGCAGGAGAGAACAAGAATGCTGACAGAAATCCGAGAAAGTCTCAGCAAGAATTAAATTGATATAACATCCCTGGTTTTCGGCTCTAATGTAAATTGAATTATATCTTTTGAATTCTTTACATTTTGGAAATATACATAGTACAGTCTAGGGGAAAATATTGTTTAACTTAAGTATGATATTTAAGTTCAATTAGTAACCCACCTTGATCAACATATTATGTTATGATTTCAACATACTGAAATACTGCAGTTTCCTTTACAAAAGCAAGAAAAAATATGTTGTGTGTATAGGGAAAGTATTCTTTCCAGCTGAATTAGAGTAACTTGGCAGAATAAAAGCCTTTGATACATGGGGGGAAAAGGAGTTAGGATCTCGCAAAGAGGCCTTTGAGGGTCATTCATTATACACACTTTTCAGCAGCATGTCTGAAATGAACATTGCCTTTTTGCAAAGCAACAGGAGGTCATGTTATAATGAGAACACAATCAATGGAATTGGTTATGACTAGGTTTTGTTTCAGAAATGACTATCTAAGCAACATCTGCCATTACTTTAATATTTCCTATACTACTAAATTTTTGCATTTTTCCTATACAGCTGTAGTTGCCGTAAAGGAAAAGATCACGTGATCTGATCAAAATCCAGAATCCACTTTTAAAATACCTAAACCATCTGGCTGGCTGTCCCATGATAAATCTCTATGATAAATGTCTTCGTTTTGATGTTACAAAGGAACCACAAACCTGCTCGGTTTTTGGCACAGATGCACATGCCCTGGCAACAATAGAATAGAACTCACATGTCCAAAAATAGAGAAATAAATCATTTTGACCTGTGGGGGTGTAGCAGATTTAGAACAAACCTGATTGTAATTAAATGGGGGAAGGTTTTAGACATCATAATTTATCTCTGGAGAGAAGGTGCATTTTCAAAGTTCATTTACTGCATTATTTCAGACACAGTTGCACATCACTGTGTGTCTCAAATTTGAATCACATAACCCCATTTAGAATAGTAGCTCTTTGGACTCTAGACCCTTTAATCAAATTACAGCACAGTATGTCTCACTACTTTTAATGTGTCTGCAACCTCAGTTCCTTCCAAGATTGAATCATGTTACATATACTACAAGTGAATGTAGACGTCATAAACATTGACTCCTCGATGAAAAACTTCAGGTTTAAATCCTACAGAAACTGTTGGATCTCTCATGCAGTTTGGACCAGCTGGGGCAGAAAGAGCACTCACATCCAAAATGCGGTTGTCCCTATATAAATCTACTGTGAACCAACAATGGGCCCTTTGTATCAGCTGGGATTTGGTTCCAGTACACCACATGGACAGGAGCCCCGGTAGCGAAGTGTGTTAAAGCACTGAGCTGCTGAACTTGCAGACTGAAAGGTCCCAGGTTCAAATCCCGGGAGCGGAGTGAGCTCCCGCTCTTAGCTCCAGCTTCTGCCAACCTAGCAGTTCAAAAACATGCCAATGTGAGTAGATCAATAGGTACCACTCCGCCGAGAAGGTAACGGAGCTCCATGCAGTCATGCCGGCCACATGACCTTGGAGGTGTCTATGGACAAGGGCGGTTCTTCGGCTTAGAAACACCAACCCCCAGCGTCAGACATGACTGGACTTAACATCAAGGGAAACCTTTACCTTTACCATACACCACATGGACACCCAAATGCCAATGTTGGCAAAGTAAATTTCAATCAGGTGCTGGTTGAATGTATGGATATTTGTGGATAAGGTAGTGCATCCAAATGCATGAAAGGCTGCTCCCTACCAACACTGTGTTACTTATAAGGTAAGGTTTTCCCCTGACGTTAAGTCCAGTCGTGACCGACTCTGGGGGTTGGTACTCATCTCCATTTCTAAGCCGAAGAGCTCGCGTTGTCTGTAGACACCTCCAAGGTCATGTGGCTGGCATGACTGCATGGAGCGTCGTTACCTTCCCGTCGAAAGTGGTACCTATTGATCTACTCCCATTGGCATGTTTTCGAACTGCTAGGTTGTCAGGAGCTGGGGCTAACAGTGGGCACTCATTCCGCTCCTGGGATTTGAACCTGGGACCTCTCGGTCTGCAAGTTCAGCAGCTCAGCACTTTAACACACTGCACCACCACCAGGGACCCATGCTACTTATACTGGGATATAAACACTGAAGACTTTTATTCCATCTCAAAGATGGATATTTTGTTTGTTTGGTTTACAAAAGCTTATATGAACTCCAGCCCACTTCATTAGATGTAAGTGGTGTGGCACTCCAGTCTACTTCATTAGATGTAAGTGGTGTGAATCTTTAAGCTTATCCCCAGTCACATTCTGGGGCATGAATACTTTTTTAAAAGGTGTGAATAGAGCTATTTGGGGTGAAGAATTGAAATCTAAATTGCTTGGGAGACAAGTTCATTGATTTGTGACTGCATATTGGATAGCCAGGAATTAAACATAGTTGTAGACTCATAATAACCATCATTTTGCAGACACATAAATCTACCAATATAATCATAAAACATCAAATATGTATAGATTACATGTTAAAATGATCTATATAGCCTCGTCTCTTCACAAAAAGTAAGGAAAGCATTTAAATTACCATACAGCCTTCAATTACACATATTGAAGCAATTCTTGATGAATTACCGGCATAATATAAACGCGTACAAAATTTAACATTAAGGGGAAAACCTGCCTATATAATCCCTCTTTTTATCAACAACTCTCCAATAAACAAAAACAATTTTTTCCCTACTTAAAACATTTATTATACCCCCTACACATACAAAAAAACCAACCACTGAATTCCTAACAACTATAGTCTTATGATCTCATCATATGGGGTAATTTTGATGGCATATACTGGTTCCCCTCCATTTGCATTCGGGAGCCCACCAGCTCTCATCTGTATATTCTGCTGTGACAGCAACACGGGAAGTGTTCCATGTTGCATAGGAATCAACGGGGGAAGCCCTTCCTCCTGTGAGATCAGGAAAGGGGGAAGCTGGGTGATGTAAGGTATGGGGCAATGGGTTCCTCGTGCCTCCTACCTGGCACCACTGGATTTGCTACAATGTGTGGCGATTCTGGCGGCCAATATGATAAGGTCCAAATTTAACAAACAAATCTTTTCTCTCTTTGAATTCACACATGCACGGGCCCCGTTTGTTCTGTTTTATTCATTCTGTGCTGGTACGGCTGTACCAGAAGCTCCAACTTTATTTTCTTTCTGCTAATGTTTGCAGTCATAGGCAGGCTGCCTGTCCATCATCATTAAGTTTGGTTCCACCCCTTGTTCGGGGCTCTGGGAGGGAAGGAGCCATTTTTAAGTCAGTCTCACTTAGGAAGCTAAGTAGAAAAGCTTCATATCTCAATAACATCCGGGGATATAGAATATCCGAGAAAACAGAAACGGAAATTCCAGGGGAAAAGGTCCCAAAGGCTCTGGCTGAGAGCTTACAGTCTCTCAGCCCCACAGCTCCTGAGGGAAACAGCCCTAAAGTTTCCAAAGAAACCTCAGAGAGAACAGCACCACAGATCCATGGAACCCCAGCTGAAACATCTACAAGCCTTGGTTGGTAGGTCCACTCAATACCCAGATGCACTTGGAATCGGTAGTGGGTCCCATATCAGCTAAGCCCATATGATAGACAGCCTGAGAGAGGTTATAAGAGGGTTTTCACAGTTATCCAAAGCCAATCGCCTGTCCCTTGGGGACAAGACTGAAAGGGCCAATAGTTTATTAAGGAAACCTTGAAGTGTTATTTGATTCCTTGAAGATTTGTTAGTTGTTCAACAATAAAGACTTGTTATCTTATTAAAGACTCAAAGGACTATCCTTTTCAGGAAAATCCTCAAGAGCCTCTCTTGAGGCGCCCTGGCTTCCCGCTGGGCATAAAGTATACGTCCTATACAAAGAAATCGCTACAGGCCCAGTGCGTGACAGAACACATTCTATAGTCATTCACTCATGTGCATGCATCATTTGATAACTGCATTATCAGGTTTCATGTGTGACACAAAGATTTTTCATTTCACCTTTGTGGACTATGAGGTCATTCATTTTTTAAAAATATTTAAACTCAGCTCTATATCAGGAGATCTCAGCGCAACTTACAAATTAAAGAAGCTAAAGTCATAAGATAGTTTAAAAAACTAAAACACATTGAATTATGCAATGAATTTAAAATAGCTTTTCAAAAGTTTTTAAAACAATATATATAAGTCTTTGGGTTGAATTAATAAGGCCCAAAGACATTAATGAATAACCACATTTTAACCTCCTACGTAAATGACTTGAGTGTTTGTTTCAAATAAGGCCTTTGCCGGTGCCACAGTTGAGAAGGTCTCCCAACACAGAGTATTGATTGGTGAAACATAGAGGAGAACCCCATCCCAACAGAACTTAATTTTTGGAAAAGCACACAAACAAAATTTAAAACAGAAGCAATAAGTATAACTTGATCAAATTCTCGCAGTTCCTCACTGTTCAGGATTCAAACTATTACATTCCATGACAACTTCACAGCAGGAAAAAAAGAGAAAGAAATTTTAAGCATCTACAACTTTTTTTTTTTTGAAAGAAGACATGTAAGGAAAGCAGAAGGAAGAAATTATTTACAGGTGGTCCTTTAAATTTTTGTATGGAAACTTTTTATATTTATTTTTAAAAATCAATCCAAGGTTGATTACAATGAATGAAAATTAAATTAATCACAATGAATACCATTCTCATTCATTTCAATAGGATTATTTGAAGTAGACATTATATCCCTTAGATCATATTTGGCTATGTCCCTTTTGACCAATTTCTCTTCTCTAAATAAGAAGGACATGCAAATGGGTCAACTTGTCTTAATTAATAGGGAGGCACATATCAATCTCCTGGTACGAGGGTTGAATGAAAAGTAATGCCTCCACCTTCATAACTCCTCTTATGCTTGAAATTTCTCTCTGGGTGATACGACGATCGTCCTGAATCAATCTGTCAACCTTTTGCTTGTGAAACTCAGTGGTTGCTGTCCCAGAACATCCAACTCTTTGTCATGCAAGTCAGATGTTCCCACCTCAACATCTTTAAACTTACTCACCCAACAATTCACAGTACTCACATCAACACAATCCCCATTAACAGCTTGCATTCTCTGGTGAATCTCCTTTGGAGTGACACCTGCTGCTGTCAAGAATTCAATGACTGCACGTTGCTTAAGTCGCACTGATCGACCATCTGCGCAGGATTCCATACTTCACACTTTAACAACACAACAATTCAATGCTAAGGCTTCCCGCCAAATGGAACTGTAGAGGAGAGTCTATTGAACAAGCCAGTACTGGCCGCATACCAGTACTGCCATCTGTTGAGAAGTTACAAAGGTGAAGGCATTATTTTTCATTCAACCCTCGTACATAATACTATTTTATCAAGTAAAGCTAACCATAAAATAATGAAAGAGCTAAAATATAAAATGGAATACAGTATATAGTAATCAGGACAATTTCATTATCAATACCATCTTCCATTCAAAGATAACTATATTAAGATACACTGCCACATGCAGGAAATTAAGTGGACTGTGCTTAACATTTGAAAACAAGGATTTTTCAGTACAAAAAAAAGAAGCCTCATTATAAATTTGTTGTGTGTGTGTGTGTGTGTGTGTGTGTGTGTGTGTGTTTACAGTAAAGTCTCACTTATCCAACACTCGCTTATCCAACATTCTGGATTATCCAACGCATTTTTTTAAGTCAATGTTTTTAATACATTGTGATATTTTGGTGCTAAATTCGTAAATACAGTAATTACTACAAAGCATTACTGCGTATTGAACTACTTTTTCTGTCAAATTTGTTGTATAACATGATGTTTTGGTGCTTAAATTGTAAAATCATAATCTAATTTGATGTGTAATAGGCTTTTCCTTATGTTAATGTGGGATTTGTGTATTGAGTGTTTAAATGCAATTTGTGTCTTGCCTGTATTGCATACTGATTGCATCATCCAGAGTGTACTATAGTCTGTAAAGAGTTAATTACTAAGAAGCTGTGATGACCTTGATGTGTGGCTGGAACTGGGGAGTGTCCAGACACAAGTGTGTGTGCATTACTGATTGCATCAGTTCAGTTCTGAGTTGAGTTAAGTTCTGTCTGCCTAGAGTGAGAGTCAAGTCCTGTGTTTGTCTGCAAGTCTGTTTGTTTTGATTATTACTGCTTTCAGTAAAACTTGTATATAGTTTTACTATCGTCTCTGATGTCTCTTCGTTCTGCGTTCCACTGATTCCATCCAACTACTGCTGCGCTGCAATTATTCTGACACCTTAATTCCTCCTTATTATCCAACATATTCACTTATCCAACGTTCTGCCGGCCCATTTATGTTGGATAAGTGAGACTCTACTGTATAAGCATTTTTCCCTTTATTAATTATTCTCCTAATAATGAATGAATATTACATGTGCCACTTATCTCTCCATTTGATGTTTCAAACTACCTTCCAGATTATTTTTTGTTGCTGAAAAATATAAGTGAGCCCCCACAATCTCAAATTCCACATGGGAAGGTCAACACAGATTGCTAGTGTTGATAAATTACACAAATAATTGCATAACTTGAAAAGCATGTGAGAAACAATTATTCTTCATCTGTTTAGAGACAGATCAATAAACTATGTTAATTAGACATTCAGCTGGAGGGACTGAAAATCTTATGGGCAGAATACATGTATTCCTTGCTTAAGTTACCACTAATGTTAGGACCATGGCCAGCTTATTCGGTGTGAAGTTCTCCTGCCCAGGTCCTGTGTAATGCAAAAGTATAAATGGTTTATTACACGGAGGCTTGTATTGCTCCCAGTGAGGGGCAATCTTTTTTTTTTTTTCATTCATGTGAAAAATCTCCAATCTTCTGGGCAGTTAATAACATGGCTTAGAAATAGATGCAAAGTTCACTTAATACGGGCTGTTCCACACATTTCAAACTTTTCCCTCTCATCACTGCTGATATTCTGTTGTCACAAACTAATGTTTTTCTCACCTCTATTACTATTGGTCCTTTTTGAATTGTAATTTGCTTGGTTCACCCTGTAACATGATATTTACTGTGTATTTTTATCTAAACCGACCTAATTAAAACTTCCTGAAATAAGAGTACAACTGGAGCCCACTAGACTTCACATTTATCTGAATTTGGTGATATTGTTCTTTCATTTAAAAACAACATACAGAAAACTCTACATTAGGTTTTCAGCTGCTTACAGAGATATATACATTAGGGAAAATAAAACAGACAAAATTCTACAGAAAAATGGCTCGGGAGATTGCTTGGAAAATGTACATGTTACAGGAAACTGAATGGAAATTGGGTACATTATGAACAGTAGTGTACAAAAAGGCATATATTAAGGAAAATTGCTTTAAATGTATATATTGGTGGGGAATGCATACAAATTTTCACGCAGATTCATGCTGATTTAGAACAAAAATACATTCAAACCTTTTGTGAAAAAGTAGATTTAAAGATGTTCTTGAAAACTACATAAAGTGAAACAGGTAGGTTCCCCATCGCAAGTTCTTCCACTTAAGAAAATATCATTAAAATCCTCCCACCTTCATGCTTATTACTCGAACACCAGCATTAACAGAAATATATTCTATTGTTGCAAGAAATTTGGAGAGCAGGCCCACACATTTTCCCTCTTGTTTCTCCTACTTGAATGTGGGAAAATGAACCTATCTTCATAACCAGCTCATGGTATCAATAAGTTGTAAATGTGCAGTCCCCCTACCCCACCTAACACATGAATACAGTTCTCTAGTCTGGACTTTGAGAAATCTCCAAGAGAAAGAATTCCAGGAATTGTGCAACAGCTACTAATAAGAAGCCTTTCCTATCTTTCTCTTCTATATGAAAAAGGTTAACAGCAGCTTCATTCATAATCATCCTTAGACCTATGCAGGCACTGACCTGGTTTAATGAGGACACAGAGATATGCTTGTTGGCTATGTCCCCATGCTTACTCAATCCCTGCTTTCCTTGACCTTGCTATGTTAACATTTTACTTGCTTTCATATAAGTAAAATACTCTCAAGTGTCAGATCTGGATATTTGGACGGGAGACTGTCAACAAATACCAGGTTTTGTAAGTTATATTTTAGAGAAAAGAATTGGCAAAACCATCATTGAATATTCATTGTCTCAGAAAACCTTATGAAATTTGTGAGATTTCCATAAGTCACTTTAAGGCATACACACACTTACACACATACAATTCCCTCCCCCACATGTTACATGTGCCACACTGTTGTGCAACTCCTGGCAAATTCCTCAAACGTAACTTCTGGTGATCTGGATTTCTTTTAAAAAATTTCTGATGTGTGATGTCAACTTTTCCATGACAGCAATATCTCCAAATCTATTTAAGCAGCCTAAAGTTGTGGGGATTTTTATAGGCTTTCCAAAATTTGGTTATAGCCATCCAAGCTATTAAGCATGGAAGCCAATTAGAATTTTTGATAGGCTCTAATTTTCTCCCATTAAGAAAAGTTCAAAAGTGCTAATCTGTGGAATTACTTGTTGATCTTTGAGTTTAGAAATTTCTTCAGAAACTAAGGCCCAGCACAACTACCAAATTTGACGATATCTTCCTGTTTCTTGTTTACATCCAATAGTGTGTGGACCATTTTCTGGTAATTTGGCTAAGATGCCAAACATACTAACTTTAGCACAAGTTTCTTTGTTGCTACAGATGTTTGAGTGAAATGTGACCAAATATGATTTCATGTATTATTTTCTGTGAAAATATTCCGATCGTGTTCTCATATTAATCTATCATATCTATTACAATAAAAAAGCCGTTGCTCTAAAATTTTGAAATTCAAGCTTTAGTGTAGTCAACTGTACTTGATAAATAGTTTACTCAATGTGGTTATTATTATTTTAAAGTGGATGGTTTTACCTGTGAGTGTAAGTAGAAGTGAACTATTTGAAATATTTGAAACCAGTGTCACACTTGTTCTTTAATTTGCATTTCAGTTTCTTGATATAATTTCTTATGTAAATCAGTCTAAAGACTCCATGGTTTTTCCATTCCTTGTGATACACCAATTTATATGAACAAGCAAACAACGGATGGCATAAAAGAAGAGAATGACTAGAGATGGAGTTGAGATAGAGCTAGTGTATATTGTGCAGGATTTCCTACTTAGAGTTGGAGATATGTAAAATTTTATTAATTTGCCAGTTTTTATCTTGCTTTCTCTCAATACAAAACAATGCTAATAGAAAATGTTTAATACAATCCAAGTTTTAATGCAATTCAAAATTTTAATGTTTAATTATTTTAATAACATAAATGGTTGTTTTTTTAAAAAAAGTTAACATTCTATTTACATTGTTTTTAACTTTCTATACAAAACAATCTTAAATTGTCTAGATGTTTTACCTTCATTAATGAAAATTTAGATACATTTTTGCAATTGTAATAAGTTGTAGCCCAAATGGTATAGTTTGAAACAAGTGGTTACCTCATGGAAGTATCACCACTGGAGTTATTGAGATTCTACCCAGCCAAGATAGCCTCTGTTTACCACTATGGCTGGATCTGCTCTGCCATAGAAAATTCAGATTAGCTGTTTTGAACTGGCAGTGTTGACTCATATAATCCAGTTCAAAGCAGATAATTTTGATTATCTGCTTTTATCATCTGCATTATATGGCAGTGTAGATCCAGCCTTGGTGAACTTTCACTAAGGTAAGAGCTCTCCACTTCCAGTGGTCTGTCACTCCTGTCGCCAACCATGACACAGGGAGGGGCAACAGGAGGGAATAGCTACCCTGTGTTCTTGGTTCGCCTGAGCTCGTGAAGTCGGGGTGACTGTCAAGATAGCTGTAGCCAGTTCTCCTTAGGAACTACCTTAGCTGTCTGTGTTCTGTCATGCGCTGGGCCTGTAACTATTGTCTTGGTATAGGACTATACTTTATGCCCAGTGGGAAGCCAGGGCGCCTCAAAAGAGAGATTGTTGAGGATTTTCCTGAACA
Source organism: Anolis carolinensis (assembly GCF_035594765.1). Classification (NCBI taxonomy): domain Eukaryota; kingdom Metazoa; phylum Chordata; class Lepidosauria; order Squamata; family Anolidae; genus Anolis; species Anolis carolinensis. Next base: position 182,469,688 of record NC_085843.1, read on the forward strand.
AGGATAGTCCTTTGAGTCTTTAATGAGATAACAAAGTCTTTATTGATGAACAAATAATAAATCTTCAAAGAGTCAAATAACACTTCAAAGTTTCCTTAATAAACTGTTGGCCCTTTCAATCTTGTCCCCAGGGAACAGGCAATTGGCTTTGGATAACTGTGAAAACCCTCTTATAACCTCTCCCAGGCTGTCTATTATATGGGCTTAGCTGATGTGGGACCCACTACCAATTCCAAAAGCGTCTGGGTATCGACTGGACCTATCAACCAAGATGTTTCAGCTGGGGTTCCGTGGATCTGTGATGCTGTTCCCTCTCCAAGGTTTCTTTGGAAACTTCAGGGCTGTTTCTCTCAGGAGCTGTGAGGCTGAGAGGCTGTGAGCTCTCAGCCAGAGCTTTCCCCCTGGAATTTTTGTTTCTGGTTTCTCGGATGTTCTATATCCCCGGATGTGCTTGAGATATGAAGCTTTTCTATGGGACGAGCTGGTCTACACCCTATAGCTTAGCTTCCTAAGTGAGATTGACTTAAAATGGCTCCTTCCTTCCCAGAGCCCTGAACAAGGGGCGGAACCAAACTTAATGATGATTGACAGGCGGCCTGTCCTATAACTGCAAACATTAGCAGCAAGAAAATTAAGTCGGAGCTTCTGGTACAGCCGTACCAGCACAGTCTGCGTAGTCCCTAACTCAAAGGATAACCCAAGTCATATCTCACAATTGGTATTTTCCCCCAGATTAAGTTGGATCAACTCTCATAGGATGTTAATCTTCCCCGCAGCTCATTGCACTTCACACCGACCCAAGTGGTCAGTGCAGAAGTGCCCAAAGAAGCTAGATCACACCAGAAGAAGTATTTTTATATAGCCAGACAGCATGCAAGAATCTAACAGGAGCTATGCTGCTAAAATAATAGATACAGGGGAACTGGTTAAGTATGAATTTCACTCCATTTTTGAGTTCAGCCACATGTTGATTTATTATCATAACTATGCTAAACATTTCATCATCAAAGAACCTCCATGACAATTGATAAAAATGATATTTGGCATTCAACACCTGGAACCTTTCATGTCACATACGGTATGGTTCCATATTAATTGCCATAGTCCATGCTATGGAAATCTGGGTATTGCAGTTTGGAGAGAAATAGCATTCTCAGCCAGAGAGTTGTTCTAACCACATCAAAAGACCCAGTGTTCCACAGGATTCAGCAGTGTCAGTTACAGTGAAATGATAGCATTATAATTATATAGTCTTTCAACCAGAAAGCAAGGCAAATAAGTGCTTGGTAATTGACCACATTGGTAACTACAACTTAGAAGAGACAACCCCAAAGTGTATTCCCAACTACTTTGTCTTAACATTTGAGTGAACAGATCTAAACCTAATCTAGATACAACAAAAGAGCGGTTCAAATTAACAATCATGCTATTTTGCCCTGGTTGTGGTTTCACTGTGTAGATTTGCAGCTTGGAGATGCTGATCAAACTGGATGGTAATAACTAGTGGGTGCATCTAGGGTGGTACCCTTCTGTACCAAGTGGGTTGGTAATACACTCACCAGTGCCAATGCACTCTCAGCCTGGGTGAGCATGGGCAGTGACCTGGATGAACAGGTTAATTCTGGATTAAAATGCATTAATCTGGAGGATTGTTGGATGCCCCATACTAATGTCCCCACTACACTGGATTATCTGCCAGTGTAGATGGTTCCTTAGTCAGGTTTTTTTTTTTTTTGCATTGCCAGTTGCTCCTATTCTGGGGAAAAAAGATGTGGCTATGTGTCACCCTGAGCTTTGACTACTACAACACACTTTTAAGTATGATTATTCTTTAAAACTGTACAAAAATTTTAATTCATGGAAAATGATGACACCAGTTGATTGGCTGGGACTGGGCAAATGAAACATGATACTATGTCATTTCAGAACTTCATTAATACTTAGTTGTGTCTGTGCTCAATTCAGGGTGCAGGTTTTTTTTTTTTTTAAAGCCCAAAGGTAGTTCTCAAGACCACCTTCTCATCTACCTTCCCTCTCAATAAACATTCATTCTTTACTGAGATGTGACAGGGTAAAATAAGGGACAGAGGCTTTTGAATTTTGTCTCACTGACATTATGGAACACACCATCCAGGGAAATCTATTTCATGCTTTCTTTATTTCTGTTCCTTTCTTCAACTTTTTTTCTTTGAAATATATGTGTCAATAATATACTAGTACTACATCAGCATCAGCATGCAATTGTAACTTACATTTCCACTAAACTTGATTTTATTTTAATTTTTATATAAAGTATTGTTTCTTTAATTTTAACCGGTTCAATGAATTGTAATATTATTTTTAAAAGGAATCATCAACAAGAGACAATACAAGAAAAGGAATAAAGGAGAAAATATTGACTTTTGCCTTGTCTATTGCTTAATTCCCCAAGTGCCTATAATCTGAAAGCAATTGAAATAATTCTATGACATAGGAGTAGCATAGTTTGAACTTTAAGATCAAATCTTCTGATAGACTCTCATACAATGGCAGAAGAAGATGATAAGTTTTCATAATATATCAGTCTTGATGTAAGACATTTTCAAAAATTCAAACTACATAATACTGTATTAGGTAAAAATGAATGGACTTCTGATAAAGAGGCATCTATTGCAGATTTTCTAGAAGCATAGAGGGGCAAACAACTACATGAATATAAGGCTTGTACACACTAGCCAAATACTCAGGGCTCATCTTAAATGGAAGGTTGCCTGTCTTCATTATACATACATACTTCTTATGAGTATCCTAGAGACAAACAGAGTTTAAACTGGCTTCTCTACTTCAGGTAAAGTTGGAGTATACTTCAGATATAGTTTGAAATGCCAGAGTATCACAGTTTTGGGACAGTCTGCATAACTAGATTGGACCCAATTCAGAATTGATTGTTGAAAAAAGGGATGGATCACAGCTGTGTTGCCATAATAAATATAAATAATAATAAACTTATCTATATAAGTCCATACTCCAGGAAATAATGCACAACTGCACACTGGAGGGAAGGATATTAGAGGCAAAGATGAAGTACTTTGGCTACATAATGAGAAGACAGGAAAGCTTGGAGAACAGAATGATGTTGGCGAAAATGGAAGGAAAAAGGAAGAGGGGCCGACCAAGGGCAAGATGGATGGATGGTATCCTTGAAGTGACTGGCTTGACCTTGAATGAGCTGGGGGTGGTGACGGCAGACAGGGAGCTCTGGTGTGGGCTTATCAATGAGGTCATGAAGAGTCGGAAGTAACTGAACAAATAAACAACAACATAGCTGGCGGCTTCCATATGACTTCATTAGTGAATCTACTTTGAATTTCAGTCTAAACATTAATGATATTAAAATCTATTCCCAAAACATCTACAGCACATAACACAAATATTTTAAAGTGCCTGCCAAGTAAAACCCAAACAGAGTCACCACTCCACTGACATAGAAGCCATGAAAGAGAAGACATTGGGGAAAGAGTAAATTATTTTGATTGGGAAGGTTGGAGCAATTGAAGGACAGCACTGAAACTTTGCTTCCACTGGTGATACCCACAGTAAGAGCTAAAGGAATAAGCTTGGCAACAAGACACAGTGGTATTAAGAACACTTGCCTCCTGCTCTAAGAATTTCTGATATAAATAAATATCTTATAATATATGGAATGCTATCACATTCTTTTGCAAATTACTGGCTTTGGTAAGGAGCAACCCTATTAACTTTCTTTATTGGAGTGATACTGGTTGCCACCATGCTAATATTACAGGAACAACACTTTGATTGTCCTGGATTTACTGACTTGAACTGCCTTTCTTCCAAGAGTGGTTTATAATTTGTTAAAGCCAGGATGTCTCATGAAATGAGATATTCAGATGCAGTAGAAATTGATATATGCTTCAGTGGTTGGCTTCCAAGAACGCAGTTCTACAGGTTAACTTACATAGGATGATGAACAGAAACATGTGGCTGTCACTGATGAAAGAAACTGTCTTCTTTAAAATGCTGGAAGCAAGCCAAAAACATGGGAATGACGAAAACTGAGGTGGGGTGAGTGGAGGAAGAGGTTTTAAGATCATTTGAACCATTAGGCTCCAATAATAAGGAAATCACTAGTGAATATGAGATCATATGTCTATATGGGAATGAAGTAATGCTACCTGGAAAACAATACTTTCCACATTTACCTGCTATAATGTTCTCCTTCAGCAAAAATAGTCTGTTCATTCCAGTCTGGAGTGAGGATGGCTTGACAAAAATGTTTGTGTACTATAGAGCAGTTCCTTATTGCTCAACATGTTCTTGAATAGCCTTGACCTCGGTATTCAACACTCAGAGCCTTTCACACCACATACAGTATGGTTCCGCATTCACTGTAATAACTTCATTCTATGGAATTTGTGGTTTTGCCTTTTGGGGAGTGGCATTTAGAAATTTTAGCTATAACTAAAATATCAGGCTTCCATAAGATGCAGTCATGGTAGTTAGTGAAATCATAGCACTATAGCGGTGTAGACCAGAAAGTGAGGCAAGTAAGAGCTCAGGAACTGACCAATAACTAGAACTTTGTGTGTGTGTGTGTGTGTGTGTGTATGTATGTGTATGTATATGTGTGTGTATGTATATATAATACACACACACACACCATGTTTTCCCGAAAGTAAGACAGTGTCTTATATTAATTTTTGCTCCCAAAGATGCTCTAGGTCTTATTTTCAGGGGATGTCTTATTTTTCCATGAAGAATTCACATTTATTGTTGAACAAAAAAATTGAACATTTATTATATACTGTACGGTAGTTGTCATCACAAACCAGCATAACCAGACAAAATGAGAATCTTATCAATAATTTCTTGTTACTACCATTATTTCCATGTACAACAATCTATGGTATGTACATTTACCAATCCTGCATGCTCTGGTGTTCTATTTGGCGGATATGCTTCCAAACAAAACCTTTGCTAGGTCTTACTTTCGGGGAGGCCTTATATTTAGAAAATCAGCAAAACTTCTACTATGTCTTATTTTCTGGGGATGTCTTATTTTAGGGGAAACAGGGTGTGTGTGTCTGTGTGTCTATATATATATATATATATATATATATATATATATATATATATATATATATATAATGTATACACCCAAGAGGACTCAGGACAGTAAAGTATAGCCTTTACTTGTCTTCAGTATTATACCTGTTAGACAATATAATGCAAAACAGTCTAATTAAATCCTCTTAAGTATTTTAAGGAACTGGGTGTCACTTGTGTAACAAAAAAAGCTAGGGTTTATGCAATGGGTGTTGCAAGTAGAAAATGTTTCTATTCCTCTGAAGATATAGAATTAAAATCACACTCTTCTGTTAATCTTGGTGAACAGGCAGTGTGCAAAAGATGGAATATAAATCCAACTGCTAATTCCAATTATGGTAGATTCATCAAATCAATGTAACTTACGGTATCTTATGACTTACCACGTTTATGTTGATTCCCTCTATATGAGTCTATAGCTTCAATTTGCAATTGCATTTGGATTATAATTATTTAACAGTTTAGAGGTTTAAAAGTCATGATTCAGTATTTCAGACTTTGTTTAGAAACAACCCAAAAGCCAATTCCTAACCCAAACTCGAGCTGGACCAGTTCCAGCAACCGCAGTAGACAAAATCCCCCCACATTTTCCAGAGACAGTATGATAATGTCATGTGTGGGGTGCCATTTAACATGCATATACCATTATAATTCAACAAAGGATTTTTGGGGTGAAAAACTTTCTCCAAGCATTCTTCCAGAAAAAACAAGAGCATAACTATTAACTCACCTAGATAGGGGTCAGTGGGGTCTGCCTGTCAATAATATTCTTCAACTGTCATCTTGCAACATTCAAGCTTCCTCCTATGACCCTTTTTCCATTATACTGCACAAAGTTTCTGTGAAAATAGAAACTCTGTGCAGATTTTCACCTATATAAATTGCTCTAATAAAGATGTCTTGTATCCAAGTCCACACTACTTGATTACAACTGGCAATTTATAAAAACAGCATAAAAGAATCCCTAAAAGGTATAGTAAGTCTTTACAATCATTCACATAAGATAATGGATTCCATTTTTGAAAGTAAAAATAAAGAACTGAAATAAGATCTCTGGATATTTTATTGTTCTCCTTGTGCATTAATGGTGTAGTTTAATATTTCCTGCACTTATCGATGGAACCTTGCATCTTCGAAATACAGGAAAGTTTAAACTCATGATTTCCTTTAATATCTCAAATTAGTTGGCTACCATTGCTTTATGGGGATTATTAATGCATCTGTTCTTGGCATTTTGCCCTTCACCATTTGTCTTTAAGATCCTGCTCCAAATTCAATTTTTGCTGGATTTTAGTTACATAAAACTTCCAAAGAGCACTAACTCTTATTCTCCTTATATCCTTCTCTTTAGGCACACAAAGGCCTTTGAAAAATGTACCCCCATTCATCAAATGGCATGTTTAATTTTAAATCCGGCTAGATGTAAGCACATCTTAAATTATGGCAGCAGTGGCCAGTTTGCATATGTTATGTTCTATCTGAATGTTATGGGAAAGTATTTCAGTTACTCCTAAATAGCATGGAACTACACTATGAGATTGTTCTACATATGAATTAAAACTGTAAATGTTAGAATCATCAACTTTACTATCATTTAAAAAAAATGACTGAATGACTCCTAATTTTATTGGCCACAACAACAACAAACTTGCTTTCTATTAAAATGTAACCTTGGCACCTGGTTGTCCAGTGTTAATAGATACTTTTCAATCTGTCCAGCCTAAATATGTGGACAGGATCCTTGTGTTCTAAATCATTGCCTAGAGGGGAACTGGCATAGTGGGTGAAAAGGTGTTGTCAATGTCTCCTTAGAACAAGGAGGCAGTTGGGAGGCATGTCTTAAAAAGGTCATTTCCATACTCCTCTATTATGTACAATTATCGGCCAGTGTCCAGGCTTCCATTCTTAAGCAAAATATTGGAGTGTGTGGCATCCCCCAACTCCAGGGGTGCCTGGATGAAATGCATTATCTAGATCCATTTCAATCTGTTTTCACGGCTGGTTATGGGACAGAGAAGCTTTGTTCACCTACACCAAGAACTGGACAGAAGGAATATCTACCTGTTAGTTCTATCGGATCTCTTGATGGCTTTCGATACTGTCAACTATGATATACTTCTGAGCCACCCCACTGAGATGGGATTTGGAGTCACTATTTTGCTCCATTCCTTCCTGGAGGGAATCCATCCCCCTCGATGGATTGCCACCTTGATGTGGTGAGGGGGCTTGCGTATTCCAATGAACCTGAGGGCACAACCACGGGAGTCACACACTCCCAAGAATGGCCACAGGGAGGTTCCAGACCAAGAACAATCCGAAGACCCAAAGACCTCAATGGCGGAGCAGGTGGAGGATTACAAGGTACATGTTACAACGCCTGTGAAGATGGAAGAAGGTTGCAACAGACTGAGAAGCCACTCTCGTTGTGTTAATCACACTATTGCTGGGACCTCAATCTGTGAAGACTGTGTGTTGACCGGCTGTGCACCGACCTCCACACATTAAAAAAAAATCATGCACAGGCGTCTTCCAAGAAATGGAGGAACATCATCCTCGAACTACAAGGGATCGCCTAAGTAAGTCGCCTGGTCCCGGGCTGTGGCGCAGGCGGGAGAGCAAGCCAGTGCAATTAACTGCAATGAATCACTCTGACCAGGAGGTCATGAGTTCGAGCCCCGCTCCGAGCCTATGTTTGTTTGTCTTCGTTCTATGTTAAAAGGCATTGAATGTTTGCCTATATGTGTAATGTGATCCGCCCTGAGTCCCCTTCGGGGTGAGAAGGGCAGAATATAAATGCTGTAAATAAATAAATAAATAAATAAATAAGTCCTGGAGGGAAACTCAGAAGATGGTGCTGAGAGATTTCTGTTTTATCTCCCATTCTGTTTAACATAAAACTGCTGGGAAAGGTCATCCAGAGTTTTGGGGTCAGTGCTATCTAATCTATATGCAGATGACACCCAACATCCTTTCCCACCCAAAGCCAAGGAAGCAGTCCTTGTCTTAAACCAGTATATGTCATCTGTAATGGATTGAATGAGAGCAAACAAATGGAAACTTAATCCAGACAAGACAGAGGTGCTGCTGGGCAGAAGGCAGACCAAGAAATAGGGATTTAGGGTGAGCTACATGATGTTACACTCCCCCTGAAGACAGAGGTCCACAGTTTAGGGGTATTCTTGGACTTGGCATAGAACATGGAGGCCCAGGTTTCTGGGGTGGCCAGAGAGTCTTTGCACATTTTAAACTTGTGTTCCAACTGCACCCATTCCTTGAGATGTCAGATCTGACAATGGTGGTATATGCCTTAGTTACTTACTGTTTGGATTACTGTGACACACTTATTTATTTATTTATTTATTTATTATTAGACTTGTATACCGCTACTCCCAGTTTGGCTCGGAGCGGTTTACAGAAATAGATTAAAACAATACACTTAGCTTTAAAATAACAATAAAAACAATAAGAAACAACAATAAAAACAGACATAGCCCTGAGTTTTTCACCCATTGAAAGCTTGTCGGAAGAGCAAGGTTTTGCAGGCTTTCCGAAAGGCAAGTAGGTCTCGGATAGTTCGAGTTTCAACTGGCAAGGCATTCCATAAATGAGGGGCTACATTCGAGAAGGCTCTCTGCCTAGTGGAAGACAAATGATAAGTCCATATGTTAGGGACTTCAAGCAAATTTTGGTCTTCGGACCGAAGTAATCTCTGGGGTTGGTAGGGGGATAAGCGGGCCCTCAGGTACGCCGGCCCCAAACCATGTAAGGCCTTAAAGGTTAGAACCAGTATCTTGAAAGTAATCCGGTACTCAATTGGTAGCCAGTGCAGCTGTTGTAGAATTGGGGTGATACGCCACCTCGCCGGCACCCCGGTGAGAAGATGAGCCACCGCATTTTGCACCAGCTTCTTCTTAAGGATGGCTTTGAAGGGTGTTCAGAAACTTTGTCTGGTCCAAAGAGATACAGCCAGACTGTTAACTGGGGCTATTTCAGGGAGCATACAACCCCACTGTTGAAACTGCTCCAACGGCTGCCAGTTTTTTTCTGGGCACAATTCAAAATGCCCAGCTTCATATACTTAGGCCTGGGCTGTTTGGCTGATCGTATCTCCTGTTACACACCTGCCTGGACCTTAAGATACTCAAGGAGAGGCCCTTCACTCAGTTCCACCACCATCAAAAGAGCTTTTCATGGGAATGTGACAGAAGGCCTCTCAGCAGCTGACCCATGGCCCTGGAACTCTCTACTTAGAGATGTCAAAATGCTGTCCTTCCAGGGGCAGGCTAAAATCTTTTTATTCAGAAAGTTTTTAAAGAATGAAGTTCTAAATGGTGAGCCTGTGATTTTGTGTGTATGTGTTGTAGGATATGCTATTATTTTAACAATTTCTGTTTCAATATTTGTATGACATGGATTTTAAACTGCACTGTTTTTAATGTTGTGAACCACTTTGCATTTCAATTGAGGTAAAAACTGGTTTATAAAAATACAACAACAACATCAACAGCACCACCACCACCACCAACAACAACAACATCAACAATACATTTGCTTCAAAATACTACTCAAATATACTGATAACTTCTTTGGTCCAAACTTTATCATGACTTGGTTATAACAAGGCATTTTCTTAACCTGGTCTGAATGCTTGAGTGAGTGTCAAATGCCAGAAAAGACAGATGACCAAAACAGTCCAAATTGAATAATAATCATTCAGCTAGCCTACAAACATGAAAATTGCATGGAAGCAAACAAAGAATAGATATTATTTTCTAGTACATCTTGTGAGATGTACAGTAGAGTCTCACTTATCCAATATAAACGAGCTGGCAGAACGTTGGATAAGCGAATATGTTGGATAATAAGGAGAGATTAAGAAAAAGCCCATTAAACATCAAAATCGGTTATGACTTTACAAATTAAGCACCAAAACATCATGCTATACAACAAATTTGACAGAAAAAGTAGTTCATTACACATTAATGCTATGTAGTAATGACTGTATTTACGAATTTAGCACCAAAATATCACAATGCATTGAAAACATTGACTACAAAAATGTGTTGGATAATCCAGAAAGTTGGATAAGTGAGACTCTACTGTATCACATTTATGCATCAAAATATGCTTTTTTTCTTCATGAATGTGTCATTTCCCTTCTCCTCCAAGAATGTGTAATTTGAATGGTTCTTGTTTCCTTCTTTATGAATGTTCACTATAACTATTTTAGTCTTCTGCATATCCTGCCCATCATTTGTGCAAAGATCCTACTCTGTTCAGTCTTGTATCACAGCTAGAAGTAGGTCTGTTGCTAGCAAGATGGAGCTCTCTCCCTGCAGCCCCTTAGCATACACAAACAGAGCACCATCAGAGATAGTGGGTGCCAGGGATTTCAATATTTGAAACGGATATGTCACGTCTTGATTTTGTGAGCTGCCTGGGACTACCTATTTCTATATGCAGGCCTAAAACCTCCTCAAGGCAGAGTAACATGTAAGGGCTTGCTCAGCGCCTTTATTCTTCTTTTTAGATCAAACTACTAAGGCATCTGGAGCTGTGGCACAAACTTCATGGGCATAGTCTCCCAGTCTAGCAGTGAGTTTGCACTGAGGCAAATGGCAAGCACAAAGAGGTAGTAGTTCAACTGTAACGGATGGTTCAAAGAAGTGTAATAACTGACTTGGAGGCGGTGGTGGTGTGGGGAGGACGGCAGACACACTCCTCTCTATTAAAACAGAGAAGAAACAACATCCCTTCTAGATGTGCAGTAAAGAAGTGAAAGTCACAGTATTCCCCAAGGATGTAAGGATGTAAGACCAATGCCAAGGAACATACCCAGATTCACTCCACAAAAAATATTTGATGAATTGCCACCATGAGAATTGACTTTGCGGATAAATGGCCACAAGTAGACTACTTTTATGCTTCGGTGGAAGGAGATAAATTTCCCTTTTGTTTGAGAAGGGGAATGTTGTTGGTCATTCGTCTTTTCACTGAAAATAAAACATATTATTGCAATGTGAAACAGTCTAAATTTAATTTCAGGATTTTTAAACAAGTTTAGTTAAAAGATCACAGAAGCACAGAAAGTATTATGGCATGTCTTCCCTGTGGGCTCAGGGTAGAAATCAGGATATGGGTAATTGATAGTTTAGTGCTAGTATCATAAACTCCGCCATTACCTTCCCACCGGAGCGGTACCTATTGATCTACTCACATTGGCATGTTTTCGAACTGCTAGGTTGGCAGGAGCTGGTGCTAACAGTGGCCGCTCCCGCTGCTCCCGGGGCTTGAACCTGGGACCTTTCGGTCTCCAGCTCAGTGCTTTAACGCACTTTGCCACTGGCGCTCCATGCAGTCATGCCGGCAACATGACCTTGGAGGTGTCTACGGACAACGCCGGCTCTTCGGCTTAGAAATGGAGATGAGCACCACACCCCAGAGTCAGACATGACTGGACTTAACGTCAGGGGAAACCTATCATAAACTCCAGGCATCTGAACTGAACTGGAATCCCCATAACATGACACTGGGATCCTCAACATAGATGAAAAATATAGCCTTCTATTAAACGCATGTACTTCAACTCCTATCATCCTTGACAATGGATTATGCAGGCTTGAGCTGGTGAGAATGACAGATTAGTACCATATTGATGGTGATTGTGATGGTGAGATTCCAGAGTCTCTTGGAATGAGGCAAACTGTTCTGGAGAGTTGTAAAAAAAATAGCCCCAGTCCATATGGCAAATAGAACTGTGCTGAAACTTTCTGCTTACGGGTTTTTGATAAGGGGAAAGGGGCAAAATCCCCCAAAATAGGCAGGATAGATGGGATCACTGAAAATGTATTTTATAGGAGTAGCTAGTAAAATGTATATTTTATTACAATAGACATGGAAAGGTAATGTGGTTGCCAGAGCTTTGTGATGCACAGGAATTACACCAATATCTTCACATGTTAGAAGAAAATTCTGAGAGCTCTTTTGAGGGGATAGTTCTTGGCTTGGCTTGCCCCACTTTTCGGGATAATGTGACTGAGGGTCCTTCCACACAGTCCCTTTATTCCAGGATCTGATCCCAGAATATCTGCTTATTCCAGGTTTTCTGTCAGTGCTGACTCATATAATTCATTTCAAACTAGATAACATGGGATGGGATCCTAGAATCGAAGGACCATGGGGCCTGAGGAAAGTTCTTTCTTATTAGTGTAGAAAAAGAAAGAAAGTCACACTATCCATGGAACCAACAATCCAGCCCATACCATTGATATTTCTGAGAAATTTCTCTTGTCAGCAAAACTTTTGTATTGGGATGCATGGGGATCTTGGCACAGCTTTACCAACACCTAATTTTAAACAATGGTAAGGGCTAACAGTCAATACAAGCCAGCTATTTTGATGTATCCCCATGACATACGTTGGCTCAAAGACTATTCAAAACAGCATCACACATAAATAATCATCTCTCATTCTTACACACATACACACATTTCCTCCATCCTTTTAGTGAAAAGTTCACAGCTGAATAATATTGAGTAGGAAAGTATGTAGGCAGGGTTTTGTTTTTTTTTGTTTTTTTGTGGTGGATGGGGTTTGTGGTGGATGTTTAAAATCAAAAGCTGCAACCAGAGTCAAACAGCAACAGGAATTGGGGTTCAACCCACTGCCTGCTTTCCATTTCCTTTCCTCCTTTCAAATTTGGTTATCTTCTACATCTGCTTTCTTGCTTCTTGGCAGGCAAGGGAAGACATACAGAGCCTCCATGTTGTTTCTCTTTGGGTAGAAAAATAACATGGATAGTATGACTTGAAAGAAATAAGCCACACTTCCCATATCATATCTTTCCTGATCCCATTTTCTAAATGCTGGTTTTTGGGTTTGAAAAAAATGCCTTGCCTGAAGACTACGCGCTTCCTGTCTAGTTAGCAACTAACAGTTTGAGTTTATGAGATTATTTGGGAAACAGTAGTCTAGCAGCCATTTCATTGTACCTATAGTGCTAAACATGTTATTCTATATTTGACTCAGCTCACATCTCAAAATCTGAACATTATTTAAAGTGGGAAGTAGATTCCTTCACAACTTTTGACCCTTATTCCCTCTGTGAGTATTTTCCAGAGCCTAAATCTCTCCATACAAATGAATTTTATGTTTAAGAAATTTGCTTGGCACAACTTGCAAACTGCATATTACCACATTTTTAACTGGCACAAAATCTAAGCAAAGCCTTGAGGTGCAAATGATCTGCAGTCTATTTAACATCATGGCTATTTATTTTTATGGGCTCTCATTATTGCTCTTTACCCTAAATTATAGGTACATTCCTGGCTGCAGTTTCCCCGCTCTGCAAACTCTATAGAGCTTTTTTAAATTTAATTTCCAGATCATTCTTAATACCTTGTCTGTCAAAACTGCACGACCACAAATAAAGGTAGGTTCAATCAAAAATACAGACATTATTCCATTTATATTCCACATTTCCCTCCAAAAGTAGGACTCAAGTTACCTTACAAAGATTAAACCAACTCAAAGATACAAGTTGAAAACATGAAAATAAATTAAAACGCTGTTAAAATTCACATAGAATTAACCCCTTAAAATATATCTATGAAGGAAAAAAATAAGTCAGTAAAACCACACAATAAAAGCTCTTGCAGTCAGTTTCTAAAAGGAAAAAAAAGTCAATGAAAGGAGAGGAAGGAAAGAGCCACCCTAACTTTCTTCCCTTGGAGCACCCACCAAGAAGGCCCTATATTATGTTTCAATCATACATTCTTATGAAATGGCAGGACTGCGAGAAAGGTTTCCCCTAAAGACCTCAGAGTCAAAGCAAACTCATATGAGAAAATATAGGCCACTAAATATCCTGAATCTGAGCTATATAATCGCTGTTACCCACAAAGTCTTTCAGCATGGTGTCACACTCAAGGAGAGAAACAGGAAAAATTTTCTGTGTAGATATTAGCTGGCATCAGTTATCTTCCAATCTCTTAGTGGCCTGTGAACGCCTTTGATTTGTTTTGTATAAATGAATGGCTGCCATTGATTCTTATGGAACTATGCATAAAATTGGGGGAAAGTCAGAGTCATGGGAAGACAGGAGCAAAGAACGTAGTGAACAGGGGACTGAATGGGAAACAAATCCAGAAAGACTGATTGATTGTGGCATCCCCTTTCAATAAAAAGATTTAAAAATCAGCACTTATATACTAAGGTAAAGGTAAAGGCTTTCCCCTGACGTTAAGTCCAGTCATGTCTGACTCTTTGGGTTGGTGCTCATCTCCATTTCTAAGCTGAAGAGCCGGCGTTGTCCGTAGACACCTCCAAGGTCATGTGGCTGGCATGACTGCATGGAGCACCGTTACATACTAGGGGTGCATAAAACTTCATTTTTATTTAGTAAGTCATATCTAATTCGTAAGTTTTTTTTTAATATACAAACAGATATTAGGAAACATGGGGCGTTCATGAAAAAACTTAAGAATCAAAACTCAACCAATACTTTTGCATTTCAATTCTGTAATGCTCGGAAGATTGGAAGGTAGCAGGGCAGGACAAGCTGAGTGAAAGAGACTGAGAGAGCACAGAATTTTGGGAAATGTCATTTGGGAAGGCAAGGAGCCCTATGGCAGAGTATTCTAACAACCCTGCCCCAAACTACATTTCCCAGAATTTTGCTCAGCACCAGAAAGCTTCAATTAGGACAGGAGAGAGATTTGTCCCTCCTAGCAGCAGCCAGAGTACGAATAAATTGTTGAAGCTCCAAAGATGAGAAGTGACTGATACTTCAACACAGTAAGTAAATCTGTGCTGGGCTGGGAAGAAATCCCTAAATTAAAGTTCCATTGCTTAATATGACAGACATTCAATAAGATAGCTGTTGTGGCTTTTTAAGAATTTTTTTTGTCAAAACTTTTTAAAAAATCCCCCAAAAAAGTAGATGTATGAATATTTCCAAAACTTGGGGGAATGATCCCCTGTTATCTTGTGTCATTGTATAGAAAATTCAAGGAGAAAGCTCTTGTAGTTTTTTTAAAAGGTTGTTTGTTAAAACTTTGAGAATTCCCCATTTTTATTTCAAGTCAAAAGCATTGCATAATAAATAAGTTTAAAAGTGATGAAATAAAGGAATCACTAGTAGCTAAATAGTTTTAGACCAAAAGCGGGCAACAGCGACTGCATTGTCCATAGCTTTAAACAACTCCTCCGTACATGAGGCAGGACACTGTGGGCAAGCATACATATGTGGAGTTGTTTGTTCTGCTCCACAGTCACACAAGGTGGAGGATTCCTCCAGGTAGTGCCATCTTGCCAGGTTGCCTTTTAATCTGCTTCTGAGTCTGTTCAGGGACTTCCAAGTTGCCCATTCTTGGTTTGCCCCTGGAGGTGGACCTTCATGGGGATTGCCTGGTTTAGCTGCCCAGAAGGATACTCTTTCTGTTGCTGGAGGAACATTAAGAGGAGTGGTGGTTCTCATGAAACTTTTCCTTGATTTGAGTCTAGTGGGAGGAGGCTGATAGTCATGCAGTGGATGGCTTTCACAATGTTCAACCTTATTTCTCTCACAGTTAGCAGCAACTTCCCATCACACATCGGGGGGGGGGGGGCAGTGCCAGCTAACTTGTAGAGTTTATCAATGGGTGTAGGTTTAAAGTATCCTGTGATTATTCTGCATGTTTTGTTCAGTGCTATGCCCACCTGCTTTGCATGGGCAGACTTGTGCTAGACAGGACAGGCGTACTCAGCAGTAGAGTAAGACAAGGCCATAAATCCATGGATGAGTGAAATGTTCTGAAACTTGATGGGCTAATAGTGGTAACTGTGTTCTATAACTGTAACAAGTTTCATGCCAATAACTCTGACAATGAGAGAAAAGGGCACCCCTGAAGTTTCCCCATTGGCATAATTACTTTACGAAAAGTAGTAAAAAAAGTAGTTAACTCATTATAGTTATGATACAGACTCTGTCCAATTTCGGAAACACTTTAGAAACAAATTTTCTCCCACCTCCTAATTTTGTAATGAGTATTGAAACTTTTTTGTTGATCTATTACATACAGAAAAATAAAACTAAGCAATAATAGCACATAGAGCCCAACATCACACACTAAAATGAGAGAAAGGGCAAGAAGCATTGCTCTCAAACTACATTCCCTGATAATGTTAAACTACCCGGGCAACATATGACACAGTTAGGTGATGACACCACAAAACTAACATCAGACTGAGGGCCATTGGATTTTTTTTTTAAATGCGTTATTTGCAAATTTTCTTGCCATCAATGAGAACAATGTTGAAAAATTAGCAACCTCTGTAATGTGATAGTGAAAATATATGCACAAATAATTTCCCTCAAATAAGCATAAATCTGCACAAAACTAGTCTTGTAAACAAAAAGAATAAATACAGGACAGCATGACTGATTAAAAAAAAGGAAAGAACCCTTCCAATACTTCCGCTTTTAAAAGGTCCATGTGACCATAGTAGGTTTCGGAACACATTCCATGTGTACAATATATGCAAATGCTAGTGTCACAGATGTGAAAAACTCTTTGGACAATGAACACAACTTTTATTCATGTCATGAAGAAGAAAGAAAAAAAAGTGTTGGGGACTTCAGTGCCACCTCAATTCATGCCAAAAAGCTATTTGTGTACAGGAGCCCATTTTTAAACTTTACTTTCCAAAACAGGGCAGTGGTGCAATTTTACAAAATGCCTTACCCTCAATGGACAATTTAGACCTTTTAATTGATTTGCTATTTTTATTTTTTATTTTTAAAAAGAGTTTTCCACCCATATCTTAAAACAGGGCCTTTGCATACAAACTGAAATGTTTAAATACCACCATTCCTCTTTCATTATGGATTAAAAGCTGAACTAGTTCTGTCAAATTAAGAAAAGGATGCCATAATTTTGAGAAAATCTTGAATGCATGCATCTTTTTTTCCGCCATGGAAACAGTTTGACACTCGTGCCTATTTCTTCTGTCACATAAAATGCCCATGAATATTTTGATAAACAGCCATTAAGCTTCAGCACTTTGGAGCTATAAGATCCCCAGCTTTAGACATTTTTATTTTTAAAAAATGACAGGGCACCACTAGCAATCAAATAAAACTAAATTATTTGTTTTTTAACTCCAGAGAAGCATGATGTGGACAATCCGAATTTCAGTAAATATGACAATAAGTACTTAAAAAATGGAAGGCTCAATTTGAATGAATTCCACCCTCTGGTTTATTATTGACATTCTGGAATGAATCAGGAAATATGCCTAAGGGCCCTTCCAGAGAGGCTCTATATCCCAGGATCTGATCCCAGGTTTATCCCAGATTTTCTGGCCAGTTTAATGCAGAAAACCTGGGATTAGATCCTGGGATATAGGGCCTGTCTGGAAGGGCCCTAAGTTGTAAGTAGAGTTCTGGGAGGGACAAAATATGGCTTACAAGAAGCAGCATTTACTCTCAAGCTAATCTTTATGGCTAACAAGTGATTTCACTCAGCTCCAAATTGAGACTCCGTAGATCTATCCACAATGAACTACAACCTATTCTGACAATAACACTGTCCTCTCAAAGGCTCTTGATGATAAGACTGTACTTACCTACAGACTGCTTCCCAATCTTTAATAGTTGCTTACTTAGAAAAGGATACATGAAATGGCTATGGAAAAAAGATATAACAACAACAACACTTTATTTGTACCCTATCCTATCTCTCCGAGGGGACTCAGAGGAGACAAGACCTTGCCACATACCCAGATGCCAACTCTGTTGACACATCTGCTCAGGAAATGTCACCATATTATCTAAACACACCACCCACAATGTTATAGGTACTTTCATTTGATCATCCTGTAATGTTACATATGCTATTGTCTGTCAATTATGCCCTTCAGAACTCTACATTGGACAAACAGGCCAATATCTGTGCCAAAGGATATTTGAATATAAATCAAACATCAAGAATGGGAATAGACAAAACCCAGTGACAGAACACATCAACCTTTGTATTCCATCTCTGACCTCAGAACAGCTGTCTTTGAACAAAAAAAACTACAAGGAAGTTTGGAAAGAGAAATAGCAGAATTGGAATATATCCACAAACTCTAAACCATTAAGAGTGAGTGGAACAAAGACAATAGTTTCCAGGCATACAGAGCCAGTCCAACAATGAGGCGAATTAAGTGGTCGCTTTGGGCGCAAAACATACAGGGGCACAGTCGAGACTGCTTTTTCTGTTGATTTGTTGTAAAACATGATGTTCTGGTGCTTAATTTGTAAAATCTTAATGTAATTTGTTGTTTAATAGGCTTTTCCTTAATCCCTCATTATTATCCAACATTTTCGCTTATCCAACGCTTTTATTTTTCAGTGACTGGTTTGGGGGGGGGGGGGGCGCCAAAATTCTGTTCGCCTACATTTGAAAAATACCTAGGGCCGGTTCTGCAGACATATGACACATATTGTAATACTAGTTATCCAGTCTCATGGAGGCTCTCTTATTTCATCTCCTTTCTGATTCCCAGCCAGTATCAAACTATGTTCCCTCCAGCATTCCTATGCTTATCTACACTTTCTGGTTTTAGGCAACATCTTTCCTCCTTCGTTTCCCAATGACCCTAGTTAGTTAAAAACTTCACTCCGTGGATCAGTAGACTTACCAGAAGTTTACGAAAGCTTTACTATCAACTTCTTTCTTTTAAATAGTCTCTAAGGTGCTGCTATATCACTTTGCATATAAGATTCAATTTTGTAATGGCTCCCCAAGTTTACAGTTGGAAGCATTGTGATGTTCTGGGAACATTGTGATATTCTGTGATGTCACCTGGAAAGATGGGGAGTGAAGTAGCTTGGCTTCAGCCAGGTGACATTGTGATGACTCTGTTTATAAACAGTTATAAAAACCTCCAGCTGTGGGATGTGGAAGATTATTTAACTTTTTAAAGCAGGCAATATGTGGTATTACACTTAAAATTATTTCAGATAACTAACAGATCAATGACCTTTCCACAGGGTAATCACCAGTTGAGAGCACTGCCTATAAGGATTAGTAGTCATACTCAGAAATAGCCTTGTGTATTTGTAATAAAACTAACATTTTTCCTTTAAACATATTTTCTGATTTTACTATTTGAACTATCTTGGATGCACATGTGAACTCCCATTATATGTGCACCATGGGTTAAACAACTGCATTTAATCGTGCTTCATATTTTAAGCAGAAGAAATTATGACCATGTGTGTGGATTCTTCACCAACAATCTGTCAAGACATTTAAATATAGATGATGGAAAACAAGTGAGAGCTCCCCCAAGCATGAACTTTATGTTTCTTTCATTCTCCATGTTTTGAATCAAGTTATTGCAAGTCATTTATATTAAGCTTATTACATTTGGAAATCAGCAAAACAGTTGAAATCAGATGTCCCCTTTCCTTTTTAGACCTCAGAATATCAACGAGCCTTCAGAAATCCATAAGGTAACTTTGAAAAACCCTGCATGGATTCACTATTTCACCCACCCAATGTCATGTGAACTCCCAACTACCATTGCTAACATGCCAGCTGAGGTCAGCACTTCATGCATTTGGGGGAAAATGGACCCTAGTCTGCACATATTTATTCTACAATTACTATGTTCTGTTTTTAAGATTCCACAGCACTATTGTTTCTTTAAAATAGAAGACCTATGAACAAAAGGAGCGCATGTAGAAACCAGGAAGTTTAAATCTGGCCAAAAGTTCTTTTTGTCTGTGTTTCTGAGAAATCTTTTGCTTGGGATGAGAGAAATGAGATTTGCAATATAATTTCTCCTAAATTTTCAGCAGACATTAGAGCAATGATGGCCAACCTATGACATGCATGTCAGCACTGACATGCCTAGCCATTTTTGCTGACACGCTGCCGCCTGCAGATTGATTGGATGACTATGTCTTTTGTGGCCAAATTTGGTGTGATTTGGTCCAGTGGTTTTGTTGTTTACATGGGAATTATGCCCATTACATTTACACACACACACACACACACACACACACACACACACACACACACACACATATATATATATATATATTCATTCTATTATTATTCTATTATTATTGTAGTATATTATCATATTATTACTATTATATTATTCATTATTCATGACAACATTGAAACTAGAATAGAGAGAAATTAGCATGGAAACTGCAAGAGGTACCATAGATTGTTGTACATGGAAATAAGGGTAGTAAATAGTTTTTGATTTATTAAATACAGTTATATATTACAATTATATATTTTTGTTATTTAAACTACACATATTGCAAAATTAGAGGGTTTTTTTTTCTCGAAGTGACACACCACCCAAGTCATGCTAGGTTCTTTGGTAAATTTTGACACACCAAGCGCAAAAGCTTGCCCATCATTGCATTAGAGTCATCTCAGCATTAATAGAGTTACAAAAAAGAATCCTAACCATTTGTATAAAAATTGGGCTCCTAAGATTAACAGTAAGTTTACAGTTGGGTACTGATCTGAACCGAAACGACTAAGGCTAACTCTCTAATTCCGATTTCAAGCTCAGAAAGCACATTTAAAATGTGAATTGGGAAATTTGCAGCTGGTAATCCTATAAGACAGACTTTAGCTCTGTTTGATTTGTATTCATATACACAACAAAATATTAACAATATGAGTGGTTACTATTAAATCATTTAGTAATGAGATTTAATTCCACCACTATCATCCCCCTAGGAAACACAAACTGGTGTTCAAAAGCTGCATATTAGATCTGGAGCTTTCAGAATTTATAATGCTGTATTTATGCAGCCCTGATAGATTTCAAATTTATGCACACTTTTATTTCAACTTCACTTCAAAAAAAAAAGTCTTATTCTGCACCAAACTCAAAGCAGGGAGTGCACACCTCCTTGTTTATCATTCCCAGCATCATTTGAATCTCAGTAGGAAATTCAAAGGACAATTTTCATAGTATTTGGCTCTTTTGTTTTCTCGGTTTATCACACTAATTACATAAAGTGAATACAAATTAGAAAATCTATTTAGCTTGAGAAGTAACTCTAACATTCTTAAGTTTCAGAATAGAGAGCTTAAACGACATGCACTGACGTTTTCCCCCTAGTGCTCACTAATGTGACGGAAAGTGTCTGTTTTCCCTAGTGGCATGTAAGTACTAAAATTGCACTGCTTTGCATTTTGCTCTCAGCAGGCAGCAAAGTGCAGAGTCAATGAGTTGTTTTCCATTGTTTCTTTCAGGTTTATCCTGCCACAAGATGGAGGTAGGGTGAATGACAGTCTCAAGCGATTCCTCGAACCAGGCAGATACTTAAGAACCACCCTTGAGTTTTCTTAAAAGACACTTTCCAAGACACCAATATCACCAGTTGTGCAAGAGCTATGTGGTTCATTAATTCGTCAATATAGGCCTATTTTCACACAAAATCAATGCAGCTCTCAAGATAACATTTCTTGGAGGAAGATGGGATCAAGTCTCCCTTCTGTGGTTTAAGGAAGCAAAATATCCTTTTGCTGAAAATAAGGGTATTTTTTGCTGGTTTCCTTCTTTGTCTCTTTCAGAACAGAGACAAGTGAGCCCTCCCACAGCAAGAAGTACAAAAGTGGCCGCAATCTATTCCGCTGGCTAGCACACTAAAACTCACAGGAGGGGGTCGAATATAACAAAGCTAAAAGAGGAGCTGTGAAGGGAACTTTGAAGAACAAACATATCATTAGATCATGAATACAGCCTCTCATATCACATAACATCTAGACATGTTCCCCCACCTTACTTTCCTTGGGCAAGTCGGGGATAGGTATGAGAAAATAATAGATGTCTTTTCCTCTTGAAAGACAAACAGGAATACAAACCAAAATGAATAACATTGTTCATTCATGCTACCTATTTTGACGTATTTGCTCTCAGGAATATGAAGCGGCCAGCATTGGAGGTTATTCTTTTTTGGCATTATTTAATAAATAATAGTAAATGGGACTTAAAAGAAAATATTAAAGTGTGGAGTACTGCTGTTCACATTTCAGCCATTCCTTTCCATTCCCCCTGTTTGGATGTCTGTTTGAACATTTTCTTCAACAATGAGCCAACATTCAGTTCCTATTTGGGCATATTTAGACCTCATTGGCTTGGTTTTGTGGACACTTTCCATTTAGAGTATTTTTAATTTTTTCTTCATCTGTGAACCTTGGGTTTTCTCAAGTCTTTGCTATCTGTCCATCATAGATTGACAGTGAGATTTTAGTAACATAAGGAAGAGCACTTGGAGAAAACATATGTGATGAAAAATATAATATAATACATATAGAGGGGGGGGGGGAGAGGGAGAGAGAGAGAGAGACTCAGCCTTCAACTTTTGTGAGGGTTAGAGGTACAGGATCTGTACGTTAATAATTTCCATCTTTTTTTCTGAACAAGTCACTATACTGTGCTCACTTCCTTAATTAAATAACTTCAAAACCAAAGTTCTGCTTTCCAGACATAGATTACTGGGAATTTCCATGCTTATTTTGTGTTCCAGTTTTATCCATTTTCATTTCTTTTCTTCCAAAGAATCTTTAATTTGACCGTGCAGTCATTTTTACAGTCTCACTGGAACAAATAAACAAACATCTGGAATCATGGGGTATATTTAATTTAAAAGGGTTCATTTGGCCAAAATGGTAAAATCATGAAAAATTGCCTGTCTACAAGCTTTGAAAGACCAGATGATGAAGCTATTTGGCTACAGACTTTTACAATCAATTGAAATTTATTGAAGTGCACACCTGCTACAGTCTCCCTACCCACACATTACACCCATCAGCATTAATGATTAATTTTTCATGTGTTCTAACAGCAGCTATTGTTTTAGAAAAAAGATGCATTTGCTCATTAATGTTTGAATTCCATGTAGAGGGTTGCTATGTTTAAAGAACACACCCTTATAATAGAGGTATTCTTGCAAAGAGAAAGTGGTCCGTTCTCAAGGTTCCCAAATCTGCATTATTGACCTACACCATGTTTCTTCAAGGAACATGTTTTGCAAAATTCATTTTGTAATCTAATACAAGTTAGCTACTAAAAACTACAGTAGATCAGAATATCACTGCCACCCTCTTCTAATAACCACTCAAACTTTCTTGAAGAAATATACCTGATTCTAGGATGAATTAAGCTGAATAGCAGCATCAGATGTTTTGCCATGTAACAATTAATCAACATGTCTGAGTTTTAGGAACCCATAAGCACTCAACCATTTAAGATGAACCAACAAAAGATACAGATATGACATTGATGGAGAATGTCCTCTCTCAATCTCTCTCTCTCTCTCTCTCTTCAGATCTGCTCAAAATGAATTGGACCAGGAAACTGATTTTCAACGTTTGGGCAGTTTGGGTGCTGATGTAATAGACATTTTTAAGATGTTCAGTTCTATGGAATTTAATTTGTCTGGCTTACCTTTATCGCAACTTCATTCACAACAGGAACTGAAATTTATTGAACCTCCTGGGTTGTCCTCCATTTCTCAACAGTTTTTTTCTGGTTAACATGTTCTCCAAGACAGTGTAAACCTTGTTCTTTTTCACTGGTCCATTTGGTTCAAAACAAACAAACCAATAAAAAAACAAGGATTTTCCTTATAGAACATAGTTGTGAGAACCAGGGACCAGATCATAAACACATTGTGGTCAGTCTGATTTTGATACTTGATGGCATTATGGGCTCAAATCAGAATGAGGGTCATTATTCATTCCTGTAAATCTTAAGGGACAAACTCTTTAATTATTACTAGACGTGAGCATGTTTCACTAGACCAAATGAAGAGAGTATATGTGTGTGTTAATTGCATCTCACAATTTCAACTCAAAACAAAGATTTACTTGTTGAATTTACAACCTAGAAGTCATCTTTCTAAACTTGCAACATACAATTACGAATAAGCAACTTGGAGGAGACACCAAATCTTCTCCTTTTGGATCATTTATTCCTATGGCTTTCATAGGCAGCAACATGTATTAATCTCTTTTCCAGTTGAGACACAAGCAAATTTATTGGAGAACAAATTGCTCATGCAAGCAGTGGGTTATTATTTTAAGTATTGAAAATAAGAAGTACAACATACGAACTTTCTCTTGGAATGCTATCATCACAACCATGAAAAACAGTTGCTCAAGGCTAGGTCCTTTGATGAACAACTGGGAAAGGCTAGAGAGCGCATGAGCTCCCAAGGATCAGCTCCTACAATCAATAAATCAAGCAAGCAAGCAATAAACAAACATGGTTTCAAAATGCCTCTCAATATTATATTGGCATTTCTATTATATTTTGGGTCTCATAAACATCCTAACAGGAACCTAAATTGATGAGGGGAGATATAAAATGTGGTGGGTATGTACTTCATGCCTTCTAGTGGGTATTTGGGGGGCATTTCAGAGTAAAAAACGTTTTTGGAAAATTTTGCAAAATTATTTTTGATTCCTAGACAGCCCAAGAGGACTCAAAGAACTAGTAAGGATGCCCTTCATGCCTTCTGGGGTGAATGTTGGAGTATTCTGGAGCCTCCCAAAATGGAAAAAAAATTGAACCATTGTGGCCACAAACATGGATGGGGGAGGGTGACATGTGATCTGTGGTGACAATTTGCCCATTCCTTATCTAGAGGGATTGATTGCACTGAAAAGCATTTGGTCATGTGAGCCCTCCTCTGTAACCTGTAGTTGTATAGCCTGGCTGTTTGGCTTGGTACATTGATATGGCCTAAGGGCTAATCAATAAAATGTTCTTCTTCTGTAGTTGTATAGCCAGAAGAAGTTTACCACTACAAGGTAAACTCGATGGATTGTCACCTTGACGTAGTGAGGGGGCTTGCGTGTTCCAATGAACCTGCGGGCACAACCATGGGAGTCACACACTCCCAGGAGTGGCCACAGGGGAGGATCCAGACCAAGAACAATCCGAACACCCAAAGACCTCAACTGCGGAGCAGGCGGAGGATAACATGGTACATGTTACAACGGCTGTGAAGGCAGAAGAAGGCTGCAACAGACTGAGAAGCCACTCTCGTTGTGTTAATCACACCACTGCTGGGACCTCAATCTGTGAAGACTGTGTGTTGACCGGCTGTGCACTGACCTCTACACATTAAAAAAAAATTAAGTACAGGTGTCTTCCAAGAAATGGATGACCATCATCCTCGAACTACGAGGGGTCGCCCAAGTAAGTATGCATTATAATGTGCCTTAGCAGATCTCAAACAGTAACCTGCCTCAAATAAGAATTTCAGGGAACAATTGTATTGATGGGCAATATATCTTTCATGAACAGTTGTCTACCATTGCCATCTTGTCATAAATGTTTCCAATGTTCATATGATTCCAGATATTACAATTTAAATGCTACTAAAGTGCATTTTAAAGTCTCGATGTTTCTTTCTACTTTACAAAATTGTTCTTGCACCCTAATCATCTGTGAGAATTACAGTCTTTTGTGACAGTATTCATGATTCTATACACTTAATCACAAATCTCAAGAAAGTCCATTAGTGAGCTTGGCAAGAAATCATGAATCATGTCTTTCTGGTTGCAAAGCCTCAGACTTATGGCTAAAATTCAGGATGGTAGATGACTTCACCAATTGAAAGCATTTCCCCATTTCAAATCTATTAACTGATTTTCTTTCTCGAGTGCCTCAAGAAACATTTCATCCAAGTTCTCAGCAAAGCCTCTGAGAGCATTTATGTACATTTTCAAGCTCGTTCACCCATCCTTCATTCCACATGACTGCCTGCTCCTATCATTATTATACACGAGACAGTGGTACATTTTTATGCCAAAGTTTTAACAGCCTACAGTATCTTGACAGAAATCCAACATTCCTTGGAAGCACAAACAAGAAATTGTTGAGCTTACAAAGTGACAGCAACATGAATCCAGTGACCCAAATAAATGTATGTTTTGAACCATATTAAGTCAAGGGTCAGAATCAAAAACCAACTGCAATGTATTAAACATTCAGAAACATCTGTGTGGTTTCTAGAAAAAGGCAGGGAAAGATACAAGACTCTCGCTACTGTTGTACAAGCTGTGTTCAAGCAAATGCTCCACTGTAACCAAGGGAGTAGAAATATACCACATGTATAGCAGAAGATGTTCACTAGGTGAAAATGAAGTGATGAGGCTGAAGTGAACTGGCCAAATTTCCTGCTAAGTACTTTAGTAATTTTAATAAATTTTATTTCTTTTCTTCCCTGCAGGTAATTTTTTTATTTTCAGACTGTAATGCATGTGTTCTGTTTTGAATGACAAAATAGGCAAGGTAAGGTTTAATACTTAGAGAATTCACAGAGGTTCAAGTAACCATTGGTGATTGATACTAGTGACCTCATCATATGTGCCACCAGAATCATCACGCATCATGGTGAATGCGGCAGTGCCTGTTGGGTGGCAGTGGGGACCCATTGCCCTGTGCCCCATATTGTCTGGCTTCCCACCCACCTCATCCCATAGAGGGAAGCATCCGCTGCCCAGCTTTCTCCTATTGATCCCAATGTAACACAGGAAGCCTCCCATGTTGCAGCGGTGGTGGCATATGCTGGTTCCTCTTTAGTCTTGCCAGAAGTAGTTGTATGTTGTGGGATAGGAACCAATTGGCTCTATAGCAAAATGAATGAGGAACCGGCATTGCCGTTGAAATGTATCCCGTCTGATGAGGTCATAGCTGTCATAGGATTTTTATCTATATTTGTCGTATTAATTTTGATCTTTGCTTCTGTTTGCTGTCAAACAGCTTTGATCAATGATGACCCTGTGAATGTGAGGCATTCAAGAGTCTCTGATGAACAGCCCCACTCAGGTCTTGCAAACTCAGGGCTGTGGCTTCCCTGATTGAGTCAATCCAGCTGTAATGTGTTCTTACTCTTTTCTTATTGCCTTCAGCTTTAGTGAGCATCATTGTCTTTACTAATGAGTCATGTTGCCTCACAGAATTTCCAAAACACAACAGCCTCAGTTTAGTTATTTTAGCTTCTATAAATCTTTGCCAAAAATGCTTAAATGTATTTAAAACATTTATATTCCACCCTTCTCACCCCGAAGGAAACTCAGGGCGGAGCATAACATATATACAGCAAGCATTCCATGATGGGACATAAAATAATTATACACAATAATTAAAACATTAAAAACATTAAACATTAAAACATTAAGCATTAAAATCAGTTATATCTGATTTTAAAATCAGCTATTTAAACCAACTCAGGACACCATGCTGGCTCCAGTAAACGGAATAGGTTTCCTCTTGTTGCCTTATTGCACTGCCCCAAAAGCTTGGTCAATTGTTTTATTTTCTCTCTTTTTAAGGTGAAAATAATGTGCTGACTGTAAGAATGCTCAACCATATATGCTAACACATACAATCTGACGTGGTACAACCTCAACATGTTTTATTCAATGAGAACAAGACCGTTCTGAATGGATCCATTAAGCCATATCCATCTCTTTTAAGATATAGAGTACCAAAGACCATCTTGCCCTCTCTCTCCTAGAAATTGCATATGAGGCAAGTTTGACACAGCTAAAACAATGAAGAAAAGGTGCAACTGATGTTCTTTCTAGCATTAATTGCTCTGTTGGACAGACCAAGCTTTTGTACAAAAATGATAGCAGGACAGCAGAGAGACATATTTTAAAAGAGAAAATGATTGCAGCAATATATAAATTAAAATTAGCTATGACCAGGTTTGGGGCATATGTTGCAATACTATGGGAACAAAGAAACAGTATGAGATACTGGATGGAGAATGTTATTTCTAGAGAATCTAAAATTTTATTCCTTTTTATTTTTTAAAAATCCCAAATAGCCGTATGCCTGTGGAAATTATTCTTAACAAAGTATAGACAAATGCTGTCAAAATCTCAAGTAAGAAAAATTGCTGGCTTAGGGTAAATAAATACACAAAAAGATATAGAGAGGGAGGGAAAGAGAGAGAGAGAGAGAGAGAGAGAGAGAGAGCATGTTTGAGAAAGTTATGATGAATGATGAATGCTCTTTTAGTTGTGGAAATGGAAATGGTGCATTTCTATTTCTTCACTGGCCTGGAAACATATGCCTCAAAAAGTAATGAATGCATATTTGATTCACTTCCATCACATGCTTCCAAATGTGCAAGAGCTCTTTTCCAGTGTTCATGGTCCTGTGTGATTCTTATGTTGCAGGTTTCTAAAATATGGCAGGAAGGAATCCAAACTTTGACCCCCAATATGTTGAAAGGCATGGGGTCAAGACATCAGAGGCAGCAGAGGTGGTGTGTGTATTGGACATCTGAAAAGGGTACATGTGTCTTTATAATATTTTGGGAAGGAACTTCAGAGTTCTACTTAACTTCTACTAATGCCATGTTTAGTTAAAGTGTGAAATCGTTATGCAAAATTTAGATACACAAAATATGCAACAACAACAAAACCTGTCAATTCACAGAATTTTGTTTTTCTTAGTTTAGTTTGGATAAACTTGTTCTCACACAAGTCGGAAAACACCTTTTTGCTCACAGACTAGCAAACTTCATCAGGCGCACTTTAAACTAGGTCAGCCGGGGGAGGGGGACAGTAGCCTTGCGAACAGTATTTTACCCACGACCATAGGGAATCGCCATAAGGCTAAATGGAGGGTTGCACGAACACAAGGACCAATTACCAAGAACACAATAATCCCAAAGAAACAGCTCAGGGGAAGGTCCCAGGGGCTTACATGTCTTTACACTAATGCACAGAACATGGGGAATAAACAAGACGAACTCCAACTTTTAGCACAACACAACACTGTCATAGGCATCACTGAAACGTGGTGGGATGATTCCCATCCCTGGAATGTAGCCATTGAAGGCTATAACCTCTTTTACAGAAACAGAACAAAGGGGAGAGGAGGGGGAGTAGCCCTATATGTCAAAAACATTTATGTTGCAGAAGAAATGCAAGACAGCAATC
The DNA here is from genome assembly GCF_035594765.1 of Anolis carolinensis. Classification (NCBI taxonomy): domain Eukaryota; kingdom Metazoa; phylum Chordata; class Lepidosauria; order Squamata; family Anolidae; genus Anolis; species Anolis carolinensis. The sequence continues at coordinate 182,498,772 of NC_085843.1, forward strand.
CGGGAAACCAACTTGAAAGCATCTGGATAAGAATCAAGGTAACCAGGACTCAAAAAGATCTTGTCGTGGGTGTCTACTACAGACCTCCGAACCAATGAAGCCTTCTGTCAACAGCTGACCAAACAGGCACAAAGAAGAGATATAGTAGTCATGGGCGATTTCAACTATCCTGATATCTGCTGGAAAACAAACTCGGCCAAGAGTACAAAGTCCAATAAATTCCTCACTTGCCTTGCAGACAATTTTATGGTCCAGAAGGTAGAAGAGGCAACAAGGGGATTGGCTACTCTTGACCTCATCCTAACAAACACGGAGGACCAGATCAATACAGTTGAAATAGTCGGATTGTTAGGGGCAAGCGACCATGTGCTCCTGCAGTTTGCGATGCAAAGCAAGGCCAAAACAAAACAAAAAGTCAAACCCACATTCTGAACTTTAGGAGAGCTGACTTCCAAAAAATGAAGAAAATACTGAGCGGCATTCCATGGATGCCAATACTAAAAGACAAGGGAGTCAAGGATGGATGGGACTTTTTCAAAAGTGAAATACTCAAGGCGCAAATACAAACATTGCCAACAAAGAATAAAAACAAGCCCTACGTGGAGCAGCTTAAAGAACTGGGTATGTTTAGCCTGCAGAAGAGAAGGCTGAGAGGAGACATGATAGCCATGCACAAATATGTGAGGGGAAGTCATAGGGAGGAGGGAGCAAGATTGTTTTCTGCTGTCCTGCAGACTAGGACACAGAACAATGGCTTCAAACTACAGGAAAGCAGATTCCACCTGAACATCTGGAAGAACTTCCTCACTGTGAGAGCTGTTCGGCACTGGAACTCTCTCCCCCAGACTGTGGTGGAGGCTCCTTCTTTGGAGGCTTTTAAGCAGAGGCTGGATGGCTACATGTCGGGGGTGCTTTGAATGAGATTTTCCTGCTTCTTGGCAGGGGGTTGGACTGGATGGACCATGAGGTCTCTTCCAACTCTACGATTCTGATTCTATGATTCTTTTTTTTTTATTTTACTCAGCTAGGAACACATACTGACTTGCAGCAGTACAATATGATCCCATATCCATAGGGGATATGTTCCATGATACACACCCTCTCATAGATACTTAAAATCATGGATAATAGCAAACCCTATATTTTGATTATACTTGGCCCAAATCACAATTGAGAATCACACGTACTTCCAGGGGTTATATATTTTGATGCATGGATAAGTGAAATCATGGATTGGGGGCGGGGGCAGAGAGTGCATCTAATTTGATATAATAATGGAATAAAAGGGCCTGGGCAAATGTTTGATAAAAAAACATTGCATTTTAAACAATATTGATTGGCAACTATATTAGAACTACTACCATATTTATAGCTTGATGCCAGTTTGCTACCATTTTGGACACTTTAGTGTCTTCTAGCTCATTGCCCTTACAATGGGGAAAGAGACCTGTAAAGTATTGCATATAAACTACAGGCACCAGAAAAACAAGGATCTTTTACATCCATTGCAATTTCTGCCTGAATGTGAACTGCAATATCTTTTCACCACTTATATTCCCCCCTTATTCATCTCATTGCACCATATTAAATGAGTTAAAGTGAGTACTTCCTATTTATAGACTCTGATTAAATGTATTTTATGATTCCTCAGGTTAACTAAATGATAAAAAACTACCCACAGAGTTTTATTTTTTGGATGGCACACATTAAAATGCTTCACAGAGATATACAGAAAAATCAATTGCTAAGCATAAAGTGCAGCTCACATTAAGGAAACTACAAACTCTGACTAATTATGATAAGTTGCTATGTAAATTACTCTGTGACATTCCCAGCAATCAATTTCAGGCTTAAATAGATGAAGCCTCTGGCTGTAAACTGGGAGAGGAGCCTAACAACTGTATCAACAAGCCACCACAGTAAAGATTGCCAGGGATAACATGAACAGAATAATTATTTTTTCTGGAAGCAAAGAAGCTCTCTTTTTTCTTTTTAAAAAATTAGTCATGTTTTGTGGGACAAGAGAGGAACACTACAGCTGAATCCCCTGTTTTGCGTTCAATTTCTTCCCTTCCCACGTCGCATCTGGAAACAAATGTTTTGTGAGGATCAATTATGGGATTGTGGAGTAGATGTGACAAAAATATCCCAGACCCTGCAACAATTTCAGAACCAAAGCAAACTGATCTACACTTTGTCGCAAAATTACAAGCAGCCACATTGGGGTGGGACAATGTCAGCTAGTCTGAAAAGAAGCAAATAGTAGACAACTTGTTCCCACTACAGGCATCCAAACCCTCAGTTTTATTTGCCCTCTGCTGCCAGAGATATTTCTTGGCAATTGAAGGGCAGTGCACAGGTGCAATACTTGGGGCCCTTCCAGACAGGCCCTATATCCAAGGATCCGATCCCAGGTTTTCTGTTTATCTCAGATTATCTGGCAGTGGGGACTCATATAATTCAGTTTAAAGCAGAAAACATGGGATTGGATTCTGGGATAAAGGACTTGTCTGGAAGAGCCCTTAGACATTACTAGTTTAGAGTGCAATGGGGGGCTATTTTACCCGCTTTCCCCCAGAGTTTGGCGTTCTTTGCATATGAAACCCTTCTCTTTTGCTAGTGTATCCACACACCCCACTCACAAACTGTGAAATCTGTATGCAGTCCCCAGGGCTTATATTAGTATTTATAGTGATTCTGCTTCTCAAATTGCTTATAGTTGGCTGCTCATGACAACAAAACCTTTTCTCTTGTATAGCCCCATTGAAATATCGATATTTTAAGTTAGTGGCATCCATCATATTAGGTGAAGGTTTCCCCTGACGTTAAATCCAGTCATGTCTGACTCTGGGGGTTGGTGCTCATCTCCATTTCTAAGCCGAAGAGCCAGCGTTGTCCATAGACATCTCCAAGGTCATGTGGCCGGCATGACTGCATGGAGCGCCGTTACCTTCCCGCCGGAGCGGTACCTATTGATCTACTCACATTGGCATGTTTTCGAACTGCTAGGCAGGAGCTGGAGCTAACAGCGGCCGCTCACACCACTCCCGGGGTTTGAACCTGGGACCTTTCGGTCTGCCAGCTCAGTACTTTAATGCTCTTTGCCACTGGAGTAATCCATTATATTACTATATATGAATTTATTATTTACACATATTCAGTTTTAAAATACCCTTAATAAAAGGAATGTTGGAGTTCTTCCATTTCAGAGAGTTTCTGTTGTGTTCTTTCAACTTCATCTTTCTGAATAATTCGCTTTTATCTGCAAATATATTCCCTTCTTTCTTCCAGTATGAATGATGCGTTGCCAAAGGTTTTCATGACTGGAATCACTGAGTTGTTGTGAGTTTTCTGGACTGTATAGCCATGTTCCAGAAGCATTCTCTCCTAAGAGAGAAGGCTTCTGGAACATGGCCATACAGTCCAGAAAACTCACAACAACTCAATATGAATGATGTCTGCCTAGCCTATCCTATTTTTCCTGTTCCTTAACCTGATACTGGTCTATAAGAGAACCACTTCTCTTATCCTATAATAGTTATGTGAGGAATGCAGAGCAAAGCGAATTGAGGTTTGAAAAATACATACCGTATATACTCGAGTATAAGCCGACCCGAATATAAGCCAAGGCATCTAATTTTACCACAAAAAACCTGGGAAAACATTGACTCCAGTATAAGCCGAGGCTGGTAAATTTCAGAAATAAAAATAGATACCAATAAAATTACATTAGTTGAGGCATCAGTAGGTTAAATGTTTATGAATATTTACATAAAGCTCAAATTTAAGATAAGACTGTCCAACTCTGATCAAATCATTATTCTCATCTTCTTCAATGTAAATGTGCTTATGTATCCTTTTAATAATAATAGAGTAAAATAATACATGTCATAATAATAATAATAAATACTGGAAAATAATACAAGTAATAATAAATAGAGTAAAATAATAAATGCAATAATAATAATAAGATCAGAGTGAAATAATAAATGTATTATTAATAATAATAAAATAGAGTAAAATAAATGTAATAGTAGCAAAATAATAGAGAAAAATAATAAATGTAATAATACCAATAATAATAGGGAAAAATAATGAATGTACCATATATTCTCGAGTATAAGCTGACCCAAATATAAGCCAACCAGGACCCACACCCGAGTATAAGCCGAGGGGGGCTTTTTCAGTCTTAAAAAAAGGGCTGAAAAACTAGGCTTATACTCGAGTATATACAGTACTATCAAATGAAGTCGAAAAGAAGCAATAATTCTAAAAGAATGGTTAATCAAGATGGATTCTAAAGCTATAAAGCTAAGTTTGGCAAATATTTCTGAAAAATTGACATTTTTTCAGTTAGTGTAAAATAGAAACAAGGAATTCATGTTTAAAAAAGAAATGAAATATTTGAAATTAATATATATTTGGCTAACACTGCATATAATTACAAGTTGTTGGGCTGAATTGAGAAACACAGATTATAGTACTGCATTGTGTATCTTTTCTGCAGGATTTCTTTGGTATATAAAAGTATGCATTGTAGTTGAAGATGAGGTACAGAAGGCTAATGTACATGGCACCTTTACAAGTTTTAACAAGGTTGCTGGTTACTTGAGCAATTAACCTTCCACCTATGCATTTAAAGAAAATATTGTATTTCAGTATTTCTTTTTTATATAAATGTAACAGAACTGCTGATAAATATCAGAAATTATATATTGATTTTTTTTTACATTTTTCAGATATGACAAATCATTTCCACTCTTCATGGGCACCAGATATATATGAAACCTTGCAATAATCAGAAATTTTGAAAAATACCAGGTTAGATTTTAAAACAATCTTTCTTATGTTATCAAATAATGAAAAATGATCACAAGATAGGACATAGCTACATGGCAGAGAATTAGTCATAAGACTCCTGCAATCTCTGTGTAATGGGGGAAAAAGCAACTGGCACCTTGAAACAGTCAGAGACAGAAGGTCTTTCAGGTGTTAACATCAATTCATTGAAAACATTCAGAACCATATAACTAGACATACCTCTAAAATTAGTCATACTTCTACAACAACAACAACAACAACAACAACAATTTATTGATTAGCCAGTTGGCCTTATCAAAGACAGACAATACAAAAACAACATACAACATACATCTGGTTCACTTAAAATAAAATACAGATATACAGGTGTCTGCCTGCTTGGTGCCAATGTAGTTTAGCTAAAGATCTATGCATCAACTATCCTCATCTCCCCTGCACTGCACTGCACTCCAATCTGATCTATGTACTCTGATCTCCTTTTAGCAGCTTTAAACAAATACAGGGCCACTTTTGTTGTCAGAGTGGGGTTATAACGAGCCAACAAAAATGAAGTTTTGGCCTCAATAACCCAGCTTGTTTTATTACTAATAAAAGGCCATAAGTATTGTTTCCTTTCTTTTTTATATAGGTTACAGTTGTGCAAAATGTGGTTCAAATTTTCAACTTCAGGGCTGCCACAAATACATAATCTTTCTTCATACGGGATATGATTTAATCTGCCGTGTCTCTCCATGGACTCCATTTGTTCGAATCTTGCCCTAGTGAAAGTGATTCTTAGGTGTCTTGGCATATCTGCTTTTAGGTACAGTGCCCTCTGGAAATTACGTTTAAAGCGTCCTAACCACTTCAGAGATCCTGTATTAGACAGGGTGGCTATGTCTTTTTGGGCTTCAATATCTAGAATTCTTTGGATTACTGTCCTTTTTTCGGCATCCCTATTCTGGGCTGATGAAGTAAATTGTAATCCACAGGAGCAAAGAAACCTTGATAATTGTTCTGCCCAGGAGTCTTGGTTAGTCATACTTCTAGCTACAAGCCCAATACTCAATGTTCAGTTGTAAATGTAAAAGAGAAGGTATAACAAATTATTCAAAGGGGGGAAAGGTGGTTGATTCTTTCTTAGGGTACGGTATTGTAAAGAAGTGTGTGTTTTTATTTTGATTTATGGATGACATGTTTATTTGATTTTGTTTAAACAGTCAGGTTTGGCTAATTTTAGAATGGTATGTATTGGAGTTGATAGTACGGGAAGGTGGCCAGCTCAGCATTCTGAGACAGGTTGCCTTGGCAACGGGGGCGGAGCCAACTGCTGTTTGGAAGAGAAAAGGAGGGAACGTTTTAAACCCACTTTGGTCTGTAATGGTGAAATTACAGTGAAGACTGATTCTCAAGTGGAGGATCAGAGTGGCTCAAATGAGGGAATTTGAGTCAATTCTAAAATAAGGTGACTTATTTTAGGCAGTCTGTGATTTCTAGTCACAGGGGACAGACTGGTTCCAAGTTTGAGGAAACCAGGGAAGTTTAAATCTTAGACTGTGATTCTTAGTCACAGGAGAAAGACTGGTTTCAGATTAGGAAATCAGGGAGGCAGACCTCTAATAAGCTGTGGAGTAAGGGGAATTAATCCCAGTGGATCCAAGAGATCAGTTTCTAGTTTAGTTTTGAGAGAAGGAAGTATTTTGAAAGTTGGAACACCTCACATCTATTTGTAACCGTTATTTAAGTGCCTCAAAGAAGTTATAGAAACCATAAACTTTGTACATGAAATAAACTTGTTTTTGTTCTTTAAAACCATCTAAGTCTCTGTCAGACTCATATTCTCAACTAAGCAACATCACTATCAAAAGTGAAATAAAGAAAGAAAGCTTAAAAAGAATAAGTATCCTCTGCCTGACATCTCCACAATTGGTGGCCAGAGCTGAATAAAGCATATTTATATTGGTGGCAGCGAAAATAGTTAAATATATAATAATATAATTAAAACCATCATCCAGCAATCTGTACAGGTATTGTGCGGAAAATCCAAAGCAACTTGGGCACACATAACTAATTATGCATTTTTTTCTGGATCTAACTCAGAAACTTAAAAGAAGTAAGAAATAGCCTATTTTTGTATCCTTTCTTTGTTCTAAATGGGGGGAGAGGGGAAATTGTGAAAATGTGGTGAAACACAGATGAGGAAGGTTCTGTTTCTTTACTCTTTTAAAGCCCCAAGCAGAGTTAATTTACAGCTGCATTAAGTTGCTCACAAGAGATTCAGTCTCTTGTAAACAGGTCCCTCTGGAGATGAACAAAGGCCGTGGTCATTCTCTTTCCTAGCTTCAGGTTGAATGGAATTCCCTTCAAGCTGCCAATATTTACATATGCAATAGCTGTTTCAATCTTTTATGTGAGATTGAGACCATTCAGGGAATAGAAAAACCTTAGGAGTGGGATTCCAAAATGGCATGTTTATGTGTTTCATTCTTTTCTTGGTACACTCTTGACTCCAATTAAGAATGTGTGAGGGTTTTTGAGCCCAAAGAACTTCCTTGTATTCTAAAGAAAAAGCTAATGATGGCTGACATGCAGACTTCCAGCAGGATATTCCAAACTCAATTCACAACACCTGGATTTCTGGAAAATATCTCTTAATTATTATTTCCTTGAGGATATGCATGTTAACATCACAAATGAACAAGCAGTATTTTACTTAGAGCAAATTTTAACCCCTCTCCTTTTGTATAATCTACACTTCTATTCACGTAAGATGCAATATGGCCAAATGTAAATTCCCGTCACTGGGGCTTGCAACTTTGAAAACTTGGCTGCCAAGTCTATTTCTAACAGAGTAAAAAATACCAAGGGACCTGCCAAATCTATCTTTATGATCAAATCACGCATGCATCTAAGTACTATCTTTACTGGATTCCTTTGAATTAGATACTCCAGAGTATTTGTCCTTATATTACAACCCCCTCCCCCAAAATGCTTGGAGCTCAAATTTCCCTCCACATTAAACTTTCCATGCAGAAGAAGATCTGCTCTGTATTCCAGTTATGGGGGAAATGAATTACCGTATATATACACAAGTATAAGCCGACCCGAATATAAGCCGAGGCACCTAATTTTACCACAAAAACTGAGGAAACTTATTGACTCGAGTATAAGACGAGGGTGGGAAATGCAGCAGCTACGGGTCAAATTCAAAAATAAAAATAGGTATTAATAAAATTGCATTATTTGAGGCATCAGTAGGTTAAATGTTTTTGAGACTAATTTTGACAAAATGATGACATTTTATTTACATATTGTGCCACAGCCACTAGGATGACCTTCGCAAAAATGTGGAAATTGGAGGAAACTCCGAAAAAAGATCTTTGGATACACAAGATAGAAGAAATTCAAAACATGGACAAACTTACGTTTCTTTTGAAAGTAACGAGAGGGGAACTTACTAGAAGGACAAATTGGAGTAAACTGGAAGAATATGTTAAGAAATGCTCTGTAACATGTTTTAATAGTTGTGTTTAATGGAAAAAGAAAGTTTGAATACAGTGTTATATAATAAGATAATTGCAGAATGGAAGTTATACTTCCCTTTAGATTGATGTTCCCTGTAATATGTTCTTCCCTATGATGTGAATCCCCTTTCCCTGTTCCCTACCCCTCTGTTTCCTTTTTCCTTTTATACCCTCACCTCCCCTTCCCGTTGTTATGTATATCTTTCCCTTGTCCTTATGTTTTTGCACCTATCCCCGTTTTTAAATGTGCACTGTATTTGAAAATTATAAATAATTTTTTTTAAAAAAATGTTTTTGAATATTTATATAAAACTGTAATTTAAGATAATAATAAGACTTTAATAAGATAAGACTGTCCAACTCTGAATACCTTTATACTCAAGTATAAGCCGACCTGAATAGAAGCCAGCCAGGACCCTCACTTGAGTATAAGCCAAGGGGAGCTTTTTCAGCCCTAAAAAGGGGCTGAAAAACTAGGCTTATTCTCGAGTATATACAGTATGTTTATATGGACAAAAGTGAAGACTTCAATGTAATGGAAAGCCATCTTGAGGGAAGCACACTCAGTCACAACACTGTATTCCTTCCAATGTCAGCTTAGACACTTACATTTCTTGAAGCTTTAGAATAATTGTATTGTTTTTTCCATCTAGTTCCATCTCAAATTTATTGCGGTGTTTTATCCATCTCAGATTTGGTTTATTGTTGTTTAATGTTTTGTGATGCTATGACTCTTTGAAGGAGTCACAGTTTATACATTCTTTAAAAGAAGGCAAATAAGTCCCAAGTCTGAATCTTGTCTCTTTCCAAGATCACCAGGTGAGCTCAAGCAAACCATAGTTTCAACCTCCATCCTTTGAAGGCTGGGATAATGGAACCGTGATTTGACTCATTGTAAATTAGTTTATATTGCTAAGTAGTGAGTTTTTCTCTCTCTGCTTTCTTGTATTAACCTGAGAATGGTGTTTTCTATGCCTTCATTCTCATTATCCTACATGTTGAGGCTTTCTACTGGACTTCTCTCTCAGTGTGCAAGGCATTCTATATTATACTTTAAGAAAACTTCACAACAACATTACAACATCAAATTTCACCTAAAGTATATTTTCATCAGCCTAGGTGTAAATTTTACAGCTCACAATTCACATTTTATTGAGTTGGATGCCAAAATGTTGAGTTGGCCCATCTTAGAATCTGATTCAAACTTTAGAGTAAAATTTCTTGTCAAGAACTATTGGAGAACTTGCAAGCTAAAGGGAAATCTGCAAGTTATTTTCTGCTTTTTCTCGTTGGGAGTTTCTGTGTTCCTCTATGAAAAAGGAATGAGGATACAGATACCAAGACCAAAATATTAAATATATTTCAAAACTATGCAAAAGAATACACAAACTGTAAGCTCAAGGGGATATTTAAACTGTTTATAATTGAAATGCTACCCAATTTTATCCCTTGCTCCAGGCAAATGCCATCCTCATTTCCATCCCATGAGTTCTAGGACTTCAGGAAATTTGATCATCCAAAATCTGGAAACTAAAAGTACATCATTGGTTCTCTCACAAATATTCTCACCTCTCATAAACCATGACTACTTTTTTCAGCTTGTGCACCCAATTAATTAATTAATTCATAAGATAGCCAACAGGAAAACTGACAAAGTGACTATTCTGTAAACAAATTATTTTTGTTCCATTAGTTTTCTGCTATAGATACCCTAGAAAATACTAATTTCCTCCTTGTGAAATACATATATTTGAAAGGATTCAATTATTGTAGATATCATTAGTTCCCTACTAGAAAATACTTTCCTCATTTTGAAATACATATAAGATATTTAAAATGATTCAATTACTGCAGATGTCATTTCTCATAATATTCTCACATGTTTTTCTGCAAATACTAATCTTTTCAAATTTTCATTTTTTTCTTCCAAAAACAAATGTAAGATCTTTCTCCTCCTGTTCCCTTAATTCTATGGTAAAAAAGGAATGGCAAAGATTAAGTGATATATAAATGTGTAGTGAAGCACAAACAAAGCAAAACAAAAACTACCTCTCCATAACTTTAACTATTAATCTCCAAAAGAAATACCTTTTAGTATTTCATATATCAGTATATTTCCAAAGTGCATTGAAATCATCAATGAAGTATGCAGTTGTCTACTTAGCAATATCTGGGTTGATTGCATTGTTGTTGAAGTTGCTAAGTGTTATTTAATAGATTCATTTGTTTTCCTAGTAGAGTATCTCTGGAGCCTGTTTAATATGTTTAAACTCTAATTTTGCCAAGTGTGCTGTTCTCATCAAGAGCTAAAAAGAGTGGTGAATTCTCTCCAGAGTGCCTGTAGAGCAGTAATGAACTCTAATGGTCATACAATAATGTTTATCGCCTTGCTGTCATTCATAACAATATGTTTTTCCATGTCTATGTCTTTTACTTACCCCTGTGGTTGGTGAGGTCCCTTGATCCAGATGGCAATGGTGTATAGCTCATCTGAGGAGAAATGGAGGCACCACCAGTTGAGACCTGCAAGACACATAAATTTGGATATTATACCCCGACAAGACATTCATACAGATGCCACAATGCGAGGCATACATTGAACTTCTTTGAGTTTCATAATGCTGACGCTACAAAGAAATTCTAATTAGATATGACAAAGCATAATTTCTAAAATGACCCATATGGTTATTAAATTTTCACCTCGTTCCTTTATTCCCCTGCCCAAAGACCTGGAATTTTCTCATTAGACATCTAGTATCTTCCTTTGGTTAGATATTCATTGCATCTCCCTCCCATCTCTTGACACTTCATATATAGTATTATGGTTCCATGATCCAAAAGTTGGTTTTAAATTGCTTTGTTTTAGGCCTCAATCCTAGCAGTAATAATTTTACACATTTCCCTATTGCTGTGTCTAGGCTAAGGACACATTTACTCTGACCAATTAGGTCAGATCAGTTTCATGGCTGGATCAGTCTCATGGTGGCCAAATGCTGTGCAATGCAGAGCTAATCCAGGGTAACTCAAGGCAAGGCCACCTTATTGTAGCTTTACACCACATTAACCAAAGCCAGATAATAGTTCAAGTTCTGATCCAGAATTGGGAAAATCCCTCAACTATGGGCTCATCTGAACAGTGGGCCAGCTCTGGAACAGAATTTACCTAAAGTAATTAAAACCTATTCCTCTGCTCCTTTCTGTTACTTCAATGAATCTCTGTGAGTCCAGCTGGGATTGGTTCACAAAGTCTGAAACCTGGACTATCCAGTGACTTCAAACCACAGTCACCCCTGCAATATACTATCACAGATTCTCTGTGCCTTTCCAGGACACAGACTATATTAAATAAGTCACCAAACTTATTTAAAACCAACTCAAAATGAACAATTTAGTCTCCTTGATCGCATCAACCTAGAATCAATCTTCCCTGTGCCTCATCAGAGCACAGAGATTTGAACTTCCCTCGTTTCCCTAAACCTGGAACCAGTCTATTCCCTGTGACTCTCCCGATCACAGACTGACATTTGAACTTCCCTGGTTCTAACCACCTCAGAACCACAGTCTATTCCCTGTGACTCTCCCGATCACAGACTGAACTCTCTTCAAAACATTCCCTCCTTTTTCATCCAGCTAGCTCCGCCCCTTTCTTCCTAGCTTTTAAATAGTTACATTTCTACAGAAGCAGCTACGTTTCTATGGCAACCTGCCTCTGAATGCTGAGCTGGCTACCATCCCCCACGCACTGGTAACTCTAATACTTACCCTTTTAAAACATATACACACAATTTAATATAACACCTGTAAATCAAAATTCATACTTCATTACACCTGTGCTCTGGTGTCCCAGGGACATGAGATGGCAGTTAACAGCCCCTCCCACTCTACATGTTTTGGCAGTCTCCACCTGTGACACAGATCTTACCTTTTGGTTGTCACCTGCAGTGATATTAGTTGGGGTGATGGGGTGATCTGGGAAGAGCGGTACAAGAGGAGTGGGATTCCTCTTCCTCTCCCTTGTTGTCCCAGATGACAGCAAATAGGTAGGATCTATGCCACAGCCGGAGACCACTGTGACACAGAGGGAGGGACGGGATGGTAAGGGTGGTTGTCCTGTGACAATGAACTGTGCTCTGTGCAACTGGGCAGTGGGGACTTCCTCCTGCCTTTACAGTGGTTGAGAAGTGCATGTGTGACCCATTCCGAAACTGATCCAGGATCAGCTCCAATTTATTTGGTCAGTGTAAATGCTGATGTGATTGAATGTATCCACTACACACACAAAATCTTTTAAAATGGTTATAGTCTGTCTTTATTGCTTGCTTACTGTCCTGCTTGTTTTGTTTTGTATAGTTCATTGCAATTTCACCTTTATTTATTGCACTTTTATACCACTTTTCTCACTCCTGGAGGGGCTCAAAGCAAAGCACATCAAGTAAAAGGCAAAAATTTAATATCTCACACAAAATAAAATAAAATAGTACATTTCAAGTTTTAAACAATGGCATATAACAAAAATTAAACCATTAAAACTATAAAACTTCAGTCAAAGACCTAAAAGCATATTAGTCATTTAGACATTGCGCTGATCCTAAGGTTGTCATCTATCTGCTTCGATGTTGCTATCACTCACCAAATGCTTGTTTGTATAACCAATTTTGAAGTTGTTTTATAAACATCAGGAGGGAGGGGGCTGATCTAATCACGGTGGGAGAAAGTTCCACAACCGAGGAGCCACCACTGAGAAGGCCCTGTCTCTCATCCCCACCAGTCACACCTGCGATGGTGGTGGGACCAGGATCTCCCCAGCTGATCTTAGTGCTCTAACTAACTCTAACCTTGAAGGCATTTAGAAGCAGAACTTTGAATACATTGTCTCTCTTTCACCCTTTCCCTACCACCAGAATTAGAGCTAAGTGGAGCTGCAATAGTATAGCTAGAATACTGGTAATCAGTTTTGAAGAACAGCATATTACATGATTCAATCTGGTATAGCTTACCGTACATAACGTATTAGACCCTTGTTCCACACAAAGCACACCTTTCCTAGCTGCAGGGCTGACTACTGGATGTGCTTCTCACTGCCTTGATAGAAAAGAGTAACTAACTATTCTCAAAATATATAGTGCATAGGTAAAGGTAAAGGTTTCCCCTGACGTTAAGTCCAGTCATGTCTGACTCTTGGGGTTGATGCTCATCTCCATTTCTAAGCCGAAGAGCCGGCGTTGTCCGTAGACACCTCCAAAGTCATGTGGCCGGCATGACTGCATGGAGCGCCGTTACCTTCCCACCAGAGCAGTACCTATTGATCTACTCAAATTTGCATGTTTTCGAACTGCTAGGTTGGCAGGAGCTGTAGCTAACAGCGGCCGCTCAAGCCGCTCCCGGGATTTGAACCTGAGACCTTTCGGTCTCCAGCTCAGTGCTTTAATGCACTTCGCCACCAGGGCTCCTAATATAGTGCATGCTGTATACTAAATAAAATAAATTATAAGGACAGTATCATTTTCAAAATAATTTTCAAAATAATAAGTCTGTGACAAAACTTAATTAACCATCCTCTTAAAACTGAAATAAAAATGAGTCCTGCAATAATAACAATTTCCAATTACATTTTTTTAAATTCAGACATATAAAATGATTTTCCACTGACAAAAGAGAAATTTTAAACCTTACAGTGCAGTATTTATTAAAAAGCATTGTTACGAGTAATATCTTGATATTATCAACATTCATTTCTAAGGCTTTGAATGGGTGTTGTTAGTGAATCTGTATTACACACACACATACACATCTTTAAAATGAGTTTTAACAACTGCTATAGCAATGCTTTCAGCCGGCAGCAACTAGGTAAGTGTTAACCCAGCAAAACAACTCACAGGAAGATAATTGCTCCTATTGATCATTAAAACTATTGTTACTTATGGAGAGAAAGCATACATTTCAAACATGACTAAGATGAAGAACTGATTCAACACAACAGCACCTTTTGCTTATTCTATTCATTCATGATTAAAAATAGGTGTCTCAGCAGTTAGGCTATCCTGCCAAGAAAACCAGGAATGTGAGCAAGAGTCTATATTTTGGTATTTCATCTGGCAATATATGGCGTGTACAAATATATCAACGTACAATAGCTCTCCAAAAACAAAACAACAGGACATATGGCAAATCGGATATAGCAGGGATATTCCAAGGGACAATTAGAGCACATAACAACTTTGATTTTTTCCAACATTAGGTGTATCAAAAATACTTCACTCATCCTGGTTTGGGGACTGTCTAGAAGCCAAGTCAGCTCTTTTCATAGTGAATCTAAAATGGTATGTAAAGCACACCATTGCATCCACTACAGTATATTTTGACTTTGTCTGCAAACCCAGGGTAGTATGTTTAAGCTTTTGTCACTTATTTAAAGAATGACCTAGCGCCCCCACCATCTCCCAAGTTTTTCCAACAGATCAAAAAAGATGATGCAGCTCCATTTTAGACCTTTCAGATATTTTCTGTCTGCTCAAGGGCTCTTAGCTGAAACCCTGATAATAGCAAAGATTTCTCTTCAGTACTTTTAATCTCAATTTAGGCTGTTGACAGTTTGATGATAGCTTTTCTTAAAATTACTGGAAGGAAACTCTGCCTTTTCAGCAAATACCACTGACAGATCAAAATTCAAGAACTTCTAAAAAGGATACTGGAGTGAAGGGACAATTTAGCTTTATTTTCCATGTTAGAAAAGCAAGAAGAGAGGGGCTTCTTACAGGTCTTTTGCTGCTTTTCTGTAGATAATTCCCTGTCAAGGATACAAGAGCCTCATTATCTCCCCACTAAGTGTTCAGTTACAAATGCTCGCTAATTCCACATTAAGAGCCTTCTTCAAAACTGATGCGACTGAAAAGAGAAACAGAGTAAGTGTAGTCTGTGCCAAAAAAAGCAATACTGTTTCTTCATTTTTAAATATTGAATGATTCTGTGCCCTTACTAATTTTTCAAATATGTATTCTAAAGAGGAATTATAATTCTTTAAGATTTGCCACAATATTTTGATACTGAAAGGATTGACACGTGACAGCTCATGTCTACAGAGCTGTTCTGACAGCCACCGATCAAGTTTCAGTTACACTGTAGAAATGACCTTGAATGGATCTTGATGACAGATAGAAGCAGGGAGGGAGACATATGTTGGAGGGATTGCAAACAAATTAAAAGACATCCCTTATATCTGAAAGAAAACTGACAAATGGTAGTAGTTATTGCCCTCCGCTCCTTCCAAACACAATCCAGAACAAATGGATTATTTCCTCAAATGCATTCTAATGTATTCCCAGTTAGTTTATGATCCCTCGCTGCCACTTCTGTGCCACCTCCAATGAATAACATGAAGACGGGAGGGCAAAGAAGGTCTGGCTCTTGAAGATGAAAGTCTAACTGCCGCACTGAGGCTTTGACTTCTTTCTGCTGTGGATAAGATTGGTTATCTATCTCAAAGCAAAATATGAACTCATGAAGTGGCAGGTGAAACCCTGGACAGGGCTCCCGTGTCTTTAGTAGTTTCAAAACCTGGAGGAGTATAAAGATCTGCCATGTAAAACAATGCAACATCTCTCTCTTTCTCGCATCCACCTTTTAATAGCTCTCTTTCCTCCATTGCAACCATTTGCTGCCTAGTGAAGAACATCTCTGTGTGTATGCAGATATGCATGTAGCTATGTTTCTATAGCTGGATGCATAGCACCAATCCATCCTTCTGTGCTGCATATCCAGTTATAAGGACATAGCTGGATATTTCTCCACTCCCCCTTTCAGCTCTCTTGTTGTGGCTGTTGTGTGTCTTCAAGTCATTTCTGACTTATGGCGACTTTAAAAACAAATTCTTACTGTTATTTTAAAGCTAATTGTATTGTTTTAATCTATTTCTGTAAACTGCTCCGAGCCAAACTGGGAGTAGCGGTATACAAGTCTAATATATTATATATATAAAAGAGTGATGGCATCACGGCAGCGGACAAAACAACAAAAGTAAACACCCCACAACCTCGAAAATTGACAGCACAACCACTCATCCATGCCTCTAAGTTGATACAACAAAAAGAAATGAAAAATAAAGTCCTAATTAGAAGGAGAGGAATAATTGTTTTTATCCAATTGCTGCCAGTTAGAAGGCTAAGCTCCGCTCACTTGGTCTCCTAAGCAACCCACTCAGCCCAGGGGACCCTTTACCTTAACTACCACCAATTCCTCAATACTTTATTTCCCATACCACCATACTTCGCCACAGCAACGCGTGGCCGGGCACAGCTAGTAAATAAATAAATAAATAAATAAATAAATAAATAAATCTGTCATGGGGGTTTCTTAGCAAAGTTGTCTCAAAGAAGGTTTGCCTTTCTCTAGGGAGGAAGGAGTGTGACTTGCCCAATGTCATCCAGGGGGGTTACACAGCCAAGTGGAGATTTAAACCATAAGCCTAGTCCAACTCCCAAACCATTACACCTCACTGGCTAGTAATTGGCCCTGTTGTGTGTGGGGAACTGGTGGCTGCAGCAAGTGGACAATATGGGAGAAAATATTACAGAATTCTATCTGGCAGATTTTTACACTGTGCCAAGGTCTGTGAACTATTAAAGATACCAGAATGCTGTCCCATATCCAACATATAAAATACCAGAAAGCATTCAGGATTATACCAAGAGCTCTTCCACTCCACTACCATATATATAATTTTTAAAATGTTAAATTGGAGCAGGCTAAGGTCATTCTGGGTGTTGTGTGGCTGTGCTGTATGGCTGTGTTCTAGCAGCATTTTTTCCTGATGTTTCGCCTACATCTGTGGCTGGCATCTTCAGAAGAGATGGTGGTAAAGCAAGTGAAGTATATATACCATGGAATGGCCAGGGTGGGATACTCTATTTGACGGTCACCTAAGCAGCTTGTGGCAGATCAACAATAATTTCTGATGATCACTTTTTAACAACAACAAATGAAAAAGCTCTTTCAGACTGAATTAAGTTGGCATAATGAACAGTGGTAGAACAGAGAGACCTGGAGTGAGTCTGTGAGTAAAGGAACTGTGCATTCACCCTAGATCAACCCCAGAGTTGATTTAAACATTCAGGAAAATTTTATAAGTGACAAGGATGTTATTTTTAAAACAAAAGTAAAAACAATTCGGAGGTCTGAAGCACATACAAACATGACTGAACACACAATGCAGAGTGATTAAGAACAACATTTATTGAATTGCATATGCCCACAGAGATGGGAATAGCTAATGACCACTGGTGTGCATGACACACTCTTCAGCACTGCTTTCTTATTGGAATGTTTTGCATCCCTTGACGTTTTCAGTAATTTTACTTGAAGAGTACTGTTGTGACCAGGGCTTTGAAGACTAGAATCATAGAATAATAGAGTTGGAAGAGACCTCATGGGCCATCCAGTCCAACCCCCACCCAGAAGCAGGAAAACCTCATTCAAAGCACCCCCAACAGATGGCCATCCAGCCTCTGCTTAAAAGCCTCCAAAGAAGGAGCCTCCACCACAGTCTGGGGCAGAGAGTTCCACTGCCGAACAGCCCTCACAGTGAGGAAGTTCTTCCTGATGTTCAGGTGGAATCTCCTTTTCTGTAGTTTGAAGCCATTGTTCCGCGTCCTAGTCTGCAGGGCAGCAGAAAACAAGCTTGACTTCCCCTCACATATTTTATACATGGCTGTCATGTCTCCTCTCATCCTTCTCTTTTGCAGGCTAAACATGCCCAGCTCTTTAAGCCGCTCCTCATAGGGCTTGTTCTCCAGACCCTTGATCATTTTAGTCGCCCTCCTCTGGACACATTCCAGCTTGTCAACATCTCCCTTCAATTGCGGTGCTCAGCATTGGACACAGTATTCCAGGTGTGGTCTGACCAAGGCAGAATAGAAGGAAAGCATGATTTCCCTGGATCTAGACACTATTCTTCTATTGATGCAGGCTAAGATCCCATTGGCTTTTTTAGCTGCTCACATTGTTGGCTCATGTTTAACTTGTTATCCACGAGGACTCCAAGGTCTTTTTCACACGTCCTGCTGTCTAGCCAGGCGTCCCCCATTCTGTATCTTTGCATTCCATTTTTTCTGCCGAAGTGAAGTATCTTGCATTTGTCCCTGTTGAACTTCATTTTGTTAGTTTCGGCCCATCTCTCTAGTCTGTTAATATCGTTTTGAATTCTGCTCCTATCTTCTGGAGTGTTAGCTATCTCTCCCAATATGGTGTTGTCTGCAAACTTGATGATTGTGCCTTCTAACCCTTCGTCTAAATCGTTAATAAAGATGTTGAACAGAACTGGGCCCAGGACGGAACCCTGTAGCACTCCACTTGTCACTTCTTTCCAAGATGAAGACAACGCATTGGTGAGCACCCTTTGGGTTCGTTCACTTAGCCAA
Organism: Anolis carolinensis; assembly: GCF_035594765.1. NCBI lineage: Eukaryota > Metazoa > Chordata > Lepidosauria > Squamata > Anolidae > Anolis > Anolis carolinensis. The sequence goes on from NC_085843.1 coordinate 182,517,508, forward strand.
TTACAGATCCACCTAACTGTGGTTTTGTCTAGTCCACATTTTACTAGTTTGTTTGCCAGACTATTCACAACATTTCTCATTCTTGACATATTGAGACATCTTTCTTTAGAGTGCATACCTTCAGCATGGGAACAAGACAAGGATCACTTTGGGAGAATCCGGGTTCATGTAATTTCATGTAATTAACATGCTGTTGGTGCAAAACTGGTACCTTTTCTCTTTGTAAAGCAAAGCATATGCACACAAATGCATACCAGGCACATGTGTCAGAGCCATGTTTCCTTCCCCTCCTTCTCTTACTTTCATTCATTATAAAATAACACTGTTTGCAAAGTTCATCATTTCACAGAAACTTACACTAGGCAAAATGTCACATCAAGTGTTTTGTCTTAGTAAACCTAAATGGAGGGAAAAGGAGGAGACACTTCAGTTGCAGTCCTATAATGCAGTTCTACTCTAGATATAACAAGCAAATTAAATTCTTGCCTTAAACAAATAGTCTCTCAAATGGCTACTTTTTTCAACAAGCCTGCAATATCGGAAATGGAAATGCCCTTTAAAATTGTAGTGATCGTTTTATTTTCACTTCACCATTGGCAATTGTGTATGAAAAGTTAGCTTCTGTCAAACCATTTGTCTTGCTTTATAGGATACAATGTTTCTGTATTCCAAGGAGACCTGTTAATGTAGGTATCTTTACATGTGCCACAGTTAGTCGTTCCGCTGTAGCAGTGTTCCCCTACCTTTGACTCTTTAAATATTTATCTAGGATATGTGAGAAATGGTGCTCATTTCTATGGTGCACTATAAATTCTTCACACATGCACACACATCAATAACTATAATAGTCACTAATATATTGCACCTGACAAAATTTTACAACACAGGAAGAAGAGCTGTAAGTCAACATCCCTTCTGAAAAGGATTCAGAGCATGCAAAGAGCACTTAGAGAAAGGACACTGGAAATTATCAGTCACTCACACAGAAACCATCCTCATTTTCAAGGCATATATTAACCATTGCATACTTTTAATTAAAGCCACTGTAATGGGATGGATACTGTCTGACTTCTGCTCAGGAACCTTTCAACCCAATCTGCTAGTAGCACTTAGTCAGAAGTTCTGGTTTTTGAACTGGGACCAGAACTCCCATTTCAGGGATCTGTGTATCCCCTCCAAGTTTTAGTTCAAACTTCAAAAGACTGATTCCAGGTGATAATACTCACTTCCCCCCTCCCTGCCCAATCCATCCCCAGATAGATTCAGTGCATTGGATAGTTTCTTGAAAGAATGAACTTAACTACAGAATAAGTAAAGGTAAAGATTTCCCCTTGACATTAAGTCTAGCCGAGTCCGACTCTGGGAGTTGGTGCTCATCTCCATGAAAATGCCTGGAAAAAATAAGACAGACAAACAACAGCAAACACTAAGGCAACCGTAAGTGTGCTGTGGACCTCCATGAACATGAGTTTGTTACCCCTGATTTTACACTGTCAGCTGAATGCAGTTTGACTCTACTTAAGCTACCATAGCTCAATGTTTGTGATGACTCATGGGCCTTGTAGTCCTGTTCCTAGTACTATTGTGACAGACGAAGAGGAAAACATAGGATTTTTGCCAGTTCAGCCAGAGCCGGAGTCTCCTCAGTCTCCTCACCTGCAGGATGTTGATGTTTGTCCTCAAGAATCCAGCCAAACAAGCCTTGGGCAGAATTCTCCCCCGTTTTCCAGAAAGGACAATTATAATAGAGATAGAGGGGCGAGAGAGGCTAATCGCCGGTCTCTCAAAATCGCTGCCAGACAATTAGCTGATTAAGCCTGTTTCCCTTGGTAAATTCTAAGGAGTCATGCATCTGGACACAGTTTGGGTTTCACTTCTTGTTCTCCAGGGAAAGTGTTCCTTGGCGGGAAAACAAGATCCTATATAGGTGTTTTGCCGCAAGGGGAACCTTGCGGAGTCAATTCGTCAGCTCGAGGAGTGAGATCGTGTGTGGACTCCAGTTCCTTGTTTCCCGGATCAAGTTCAAGCCTGCCTTGTTTCGCGTTTGCCACGGACCTTGTTCTTGCTTCTTGTTTTGCCTCGTATCAAGTCTTGTTTGCCAAGAATCCAGTTTGTTCTCTAGCCTTGTTGTCAAGCTTCCATGGACTAAAAGACCTTGTCATCTCCCCACACTATTGCTTGGCAAAGTGTGTGTTTCGGTTAATGGATTATAACTTTGGACTCTAATATCTCATATTGGACATTATTTTCCTGGACTAAATTTGACCTTTCCTGAAAGGTCTACTTCTGAACTATATTCTTCACTTGTTTTTATTGACTTTATATATTCCTAAAATAAAGATATTAGATAGAATCTGGCCTCTGCGCATGGTTATTGGTGTTCTGTAGTCTGGGTCCTGACAATGTTAACCATGGTAGTTAAATGTTAGCCATTTTAAAGTCATTTTAATGTAACTGTATCTTAATTACTTTTAGGGTATATGTTGCAATGTTTTACTTATCATTTAGTTTACTATTTCTTATTTTATTATTTTCATCTCAATGCTTAATTTTTTTGTTGTAAGTTTCCTAGGTCATGTAGCCAGCATGACTGCATGGAGTGCCGTTACCTTCCTGCTGAAGTGGTACCTATTGATCTGCTCACATTTGCATGTTTTTGAACTGCTAGGTTGGCAGAAGCTGGGGCTAACAATTGGAGCTCAGTCCATCCTACGGATTCGAACCACCGACCTTCTGGTCAGCAAGTTCTGCAGCTTAGCGGTTTAGCCCGTTGCGCCATTGCGGTTCCTAACTAAATATTGGATAATAATATTGGGCAAGCTATAAAAGGAAGACGGAGGTTCAGAATGTATAAAAATGTTATTCCTCAAATCTGCATCACCAGCTGCAACAGAAATGTGTACACAAAGCTGAGCAATCTGCCACTGAATAGACACAGAATAGACTTGAGGTGAATAAAGACTGTGTATATCAGCTGAATGGATAGGCAGACTAATACAAATTCTAGATTTTTTTCTTCCATCTTTATTTAAGATAACAGGCTTACAACAAGCCCCCAGGCCCCATCTACACTGCCATACAATCCAGTTTCAGAATGCAGATTAACTGCTTTGAGTTGAATTGTATGGCAGTGTAGACTCATATAATCCAATTCAATGCAGATCAATCTGTATTATATGAGTCTACACCCCTGGTTACCAATGTGCGGCATGTTACCCGCAGGGGGTCAATTTGAGAATGACAGTTTATTTTTTTTAACAGTTTTTAAACAGTTTTTAACAGTTTATTTTTTGCATTTCTTATGGTTCTAGGGGCCTCCTATATTGTGATATATATAAAATTAAGAGAGAAGAGTGGTGAGGGCACAGCGTTAACTAGAGAGTATATGGCGAATTGCATTAAAGCACTGAGCTGGAGACCGAAAGGTCCCAGGTTCAATTCCCGGGAGCGGCTGCTGTTAGCTCCAGCTCCTGCCAACCTAGCAGTTCAAAAACATGCCAATGTGAGTACCACTCCGGCAGGAAGGTAACAGCGCTCCATGCAGTCATGCCGGCCACATGCATGACTGTGGACAACGCTGGCTCTTCGGCTTAGAAATTGAGATGAGCACCAACCCCCAGAATCAGACATGACTGGATTTAACATCAGGGGAAAACCTTTACCTTTTTATATGAACACAGAAACAGCAGGCCACTTTCATTTCAAACAGCTCACTTCTCTCAATGCTATTTTCACATTGCAAACTATATAAAATTTGGACAAGTAGTTACTTCTAGTTACTTCATAAGGCTGTGACACATGGCATCTTTGTCAATGTGGTTGTGAATTTGCTTTGGGTTTTAGTCCAAAATGAGAAGGAACTATCCAAGGAGCTGTATGCTGTCACCAGAACAAATTCCCCATTCCACTGACATGGAATCTACTAGTTTCCACTGATGACATGGAAACAAGATAATCCTAAACTGGCCTTGATCTCTTCTTGAGAATTTCAGATAAGATCTTTATATTAAAATAAATTAATCAAAATACTATTTTGTCCTTTCCTACTAGCAACAGCACAAGCACGGAGGTATATTGTGGTCTTCTTTTGCCCTATTTGAAGAGCTTTAAAGATCTTCTATTAGTCAGTATTTGGGAAGTTTCATGATGTGTTTTAAAGAGTTATCTGCTGATATTAATTTCAATGCTGGTTTATTTTTTAAAAAAACTTTTTAATAATCTAGAATTTTATTATACTGTTGCTGACACTGAGATTCTTGTGAGAGTAGATGATCTGAAAGGTAGGTTTCAAAATTCTATCAAATAAAGAAGCACACCTAAGAGATCAAGACAATAAGGATAGCTGGCCTATTTAGAAAAGAGACACAAGAGCACAGACTAGTTCCAATATAAACATTTGTCTAGAAGCTAAAATATTGTGATTCAGATAAACAAGTATCCTACAAGACAAGAGTTTCACAATGCATTCAAACTTGCATGCCTCCTGCTGTGCATTTATGTCATATTTGCTCATTTTTAATGTGAATACTTTGTGTGAGGGCCCCAAATTGGAAAGTCTTCTGTCTAGTTTTAGCAGCATGTAGTTTTTCTATTATTAATGAAAAGCAAAGAGATTCTAGCCTTTATCGCTTTGGAATAAAATAATCAGTGCTGAACATTTGCATACTATAGGCTGGATCTAGATTTGGGCATGCTTGGCATATACCTATTGAAACCAATGGAAGATTTTAATTGTGAATAGTTCGTGGTCGTTGATATTAATGGGTCTATTCTAAATATTATAAACTCCAGATCTAATGCAATATTAATACACACTTATTACACTGTTGTAAAACAATATCTGTAAATATTTATATTTCTCTCATTTATATACCTTCCACACATGTAAAAAAGAAAAGTACCAGTTTTCTATGAATATATTCTGTAATCATTGTTCAAAAATATATCCATAATATATATCTATAAATATAATAAGTGAAAATATGCTTCTGTCTGTCTGTCTGTCTGTCTGTCTGTCTGTCTGTCTGTCTATCTATCTATCTATCTATCTATCTATCTATCTATCTATGTTTGCATGTACTTTCCAATATGGCTTCCAAATCCAGAGAGCACTGTGACTTCCATCGATAACAGATCTGGATGAAACGTGGTATACAACCCACCCACCCCCGGCCCCTTGACAACAGAAAATACTGGAGGAGTTTGGAAGGAATGGATCTGAGATTATGGGAGTTACAGCCCATCAACATCCAGAGACCATTGTGACTCTCGCTGACAACACATCTGGGTCAAACTTAGCACACTGACCACCCTCTCCCCAATAATAACAGAAAATACTGGATGAGTTTTTTTGGGGGGTGGACCTGAAATGATGGGACGTGAAATGATACAGAGAGCTGTGTCAACCCCACTGACAATGGATCTGGACCAAACTTGGCACATATTCCCATCATGACTAAGCAATATACCTGTAATATACCTCTTATCTCCCTCCTCCTCCTCCTCCTCCTCCTCCTCCTCCTCCTCCTCCTCCCCCTCCTCCTCCATTAATACATCACTAATACACCCTAAGGAGCCATGGTGGCGGTGTTAAAGCACTGAGCTGCTGAACTTGCAGACTGAAAGGTCCCAGGTTCAAACCCCGAGAGCGGCGTGAGTGGCCACTGTTAGCTCCAGCTTCTGCCAACCTAGCAGTTCAAAAACATGCAAATGTGAGTAGATCAATAGGTACTGCTCTGGCGGGAAGATAACGGTGTTCCATGCAGTCTTGCCAGCCACATGACCTTGGAGGTGTCTACGGACAATGCCGGCTCTTTTGCTGGAGAAGTGCAGGTTTGAAAAAGCAACCATTAGTCTGTGCCCTTCTGAGGTACAGTTAAGACTGATTCTCAGTTGGAGGATCAGGGAGACTCAGGTGCTTATTTGAGTCAGTTTAAAATAAGTTTGGTGACTTATTTTAAGGTAGTCTGTTTCCAGATAAGGAACAGATAGTCTGTGACTGAAATTCACAGGGTGACTGCAGTTAAAGCAGTAGAGAAAGAAGTGGAATTTTAAAGTTTGAAACATCTTAATACAGCTTTGCAACTGTTATTCAAAGTACCTCTAAAAAGTAGTTATTGTAACCATTAAGCTTGTGCCTCAATAAACGTGTTATTGTTCTTTTTAACATCTCAGATTCTGTCATCTATTTTACCATCAAAAGCAAACCAGAAAGAAGAAAAATAAAAATTAAAAAGTCTCCTCTCTAAGTAGCTAGTGGCTACATCTTCCAATAGTGGTGGCAAGAGCTGATAATCCCCTTAACATCTGGTGGCCGCATTATAAACATCTTTACCTCTGGTGGCAGCGTTTAAAATAAAAACATCTTTAATAAGTGGTGGCAGCGATAATATAAAATATAATTAATTAATAGAAACTCCTCCACATCTCCGCAATTGGTGTCAGAGGTGGGATTTTAAAAAAAGATTTCTCCCCCTTCCTGGCATCTTTGCAGACCTCATCATGAAGGTCCATGGATTTGTCCCATATTGCGGCAAATCCATGGACTCCCGACAGGGTGTGTGGAGAAGCCATCGCTCCATGCCCTGCATTGCACAAATTAGCTTACTCCTCACCCCATGCGGAGAAGCATCACTGCCTGGCTCACCCCATTGCTGGGAAGGCTCCTGTGTTGCCATCACAGCAGCGTGTGCCACTTTCTCTCCCTTTTTGGAATGGAGCCTGGCTGGAAGTACCTGTGCATTGTCTAATGGGCTCCATGCTGAAAATGGGGGGAAAGCAGCGTACAACGGGCAAATCGGTCTGTGTGATGAGGTGGTTAGACTGTAGATCTTGCTGCTGGGTCTTGCTGAGGTGGCCAGAGGGGGAAAAAAGACAGGGTTTTTGTCCCTTTACTGTTTGTGTAGTAGAGGGAATTTTCAATAGGTGCTGCTTGTGTGACAAACTATGCCTCTTCTTTATAACCATTAAAAGAACAGAACCCCTTTCACCTGGCAACTTTAGATCTTGTTCACATTGGAAAAAATATGTGACTGGTAAAGAAAGGTCCACGGTGTTCTTATAACAAATATATTTAGTTCTAGATAGAACTGTGACAGCGCAAGTTCTGTTCATTGCATATATATATATATATATATATATCTGCCTGCCTGCCAGCTGAGGATCACACTTCCTGTATTTGACAAAATGGGCTGTATTCACAAAAGCATATCTCACAATAAATTTGTTAGGTTTTAAAGTACCACAGGACTCTTGGCTGCTTTTGCTGCAAAAGGCTAACATGGCTAACCAGCTGAAGAGCTATGATATAAATATTATACGGTTGACAATTTTATTTATCAGCTTGCAAGAAAAAGGAAGAAGGACTTCTGCTTCTTGAGGAAGGTACATCGATCTTGTCTTCTGCCAAGCTACTGCAAACTAGGTTTCAAGTAAGAGGAAGGTCAGAGCTCCAATGTGATTTATAACAAGTGACTGTTATGTTTCAAAGGATCCAACAGGTGGCATGCCTTCACTATCCAGTCCACTTTTAAGACTTGGTTTGCTAATAGCCCCAGGAGTTTATTTTTCATTCTAAACACTGTAATGGCTCTGTCCACTTTGGGGTGCAGTGTAGGGGGAAGAATCTGTTGATGGTAGACGAGCATAAATTAGTCATAAAGCCCCATATTAATTAGGAAGAAATACCAGCTGCGTGGCATTATCTCACAAGTGGCCCAAACTTTACTAGCTTAATGAGATGACCTGGTAACCCCAGATAAAACAGCAACATTTCTAAAAAGTGGGTTTTTCAGAGATATGACAAAAGCAGCAAAGAACAGACAAGAATTTCATTCTGGATGGAGGGGTGGGGGAGTCTTACATTTCACTTTGTCATCCACATGTATGCTCAAGATGCACCCTAAAGTGACCTTAATGTTGCTATCTGCTGACTCTTGCTCAATTTATTATAATGAAATGTGTGAAAACAAATGGAAACAATATTAATCTTAGTGAGACAATCAACAATGGGAAGATTAATCTCTGGTTTGTCCTGGTAAATCATTAGCAAGTATGTTGTAAAGGAGTTTTCTGTTGTTACCATGAAAGCTTTATCAGTCCAAGAGACAATACTGAGAATGTTCTAAAACAGCCTTAAAAATTCTTTAGCTCCTGCTACAGTAGAGTCTCACTTATCCAACATAAACGGGCCAGCAGAATGTTGGATAAGCGAATATGTTGGATAATAAGGATGGATTAAGGAAAAGCCTATTAAACATCAAATTAGGTTATGTGTTTACAAATTAAGCATCAAAACATCATATTATACAACAAATTTGATAGAAAAAGTAGTTCAATACACAGTAATGCTATGTAGTAATTACTGTATTTACGAATTTAGCACCAAAATAATCACGATGTATTGAAAACATTGACTACAAAAATGTGTTGGATAATCCAGAACATTGGATAAGCGAGTGTTGGATAAGTGAGACTCTGCTGTACATCTTTTTCTGACTCTGGGGCATTCTACATGAATTGCCTTAAAACTCCTATCATTCCTAGCCATCATGCCCATATATCTTTCAGTTAGTAAAGTTAGTAAAATATGTTCTATTTTACGGTCCAAGAAAAACCAAAACTTGCAGCAGGGTGCATTAAGGCAACATAGGGCTCTTCTACACTGCAGAAAATGCACATGGAACCAGATTTTAAACCTTTGGTTCTGGTTTCATTTGCTGCCCACTCCAGGGCCCAAAACTTCACCTTTTTGGCAAGGGGATGGCCAAACATCCACCCGTGCTGAACCACTGTGGACATTTTTAATTTCCTTTCTCTTACCTGTTTTCTCTTGCTTTGTTTTTCTTTCTTCCCTTCTTTCTCTTTCTTTCTTTTCCTTTCCTTTCATTCTCTCTCCTCACACCTTTTCACCTTTCTTTACCTTTCCTTCCTTTTTCTTTATTCTCTCTACCCCATTATTTCCCCCTTCCTTCCTTTCTTTTTCTTGATTCTCTTCATGCTCATGAGGCTTTATAACTCTGCTCCAATTGATGAGTTTCCACCTGCCACCTGTGTTCCAGAAAAATAGACCTAGAATGACAGGTTGCCTAAATACTCTCAAAGAAAGTAAGCACTATAAAGAGGCATTTCCCAGATGTTTGATGATAATAGGGAAGATCACATATTGATGAGAGGGACTTTATTTTTACTTCCTCTCCCATATATGCTTATAAACAGATAGGTATTTGTAAATATAAAGCAATGAGAAAATAAAGAAGTTGCAAACTTTGTTTCATATGCTACAAGAAAATGCCTTCTACTGATATTCAACTACCATTTGTCACAGCTTCTCACAAGCATACTGATATTTTATTACATTGAAGGCTTAATAGAATGTGAATTATTTGTATGTTTTATTTTCTGAATTATAATAATAATAATAACTTTATTTTTATACCCCACCTCTATCTCCCCAAAGGGGACTCAGGGCTCAATTCCCTATGCATAGAAGCAAAACTTACTGCTAAATGCAAATTCCATGTCCAAGCAGGATATATCTTACATAACTGTCACATCCACCCCATTTGTAGGGACCAGTGGTTAAGAAAAACACAGAGTAGGCCTGTTATGCTTGGAGCCCAACTGTGGTTCCTCTTAGCAAATCCCTTTTCAACCAAAGTTGTTTAAAAATAATAATATAAAAATACCAAGTCTTAAATGATCTCTAAACCAAATGAAATAGCATTGCTTTTTCTATGCACTCTTGTAAAATCTAAATGCTAGAATAAACTAAACATTTCTAGGTTATTTATTTCAGGATTTAAAGAAAATTACAGTTCAACATTTCAGACATTCTTTGGTTTAATGAATAGCACTATTGTTTTGCTTGTAATCAACAGTGTGAACTTTACATTTTACAAGTATGGTGATAATTTTTTAAACTTATTTTTATATGAGAAGCTACTTTCAAATGAAATTTCTGTTGATTTTTAATGAGGAAGGACATTTTAAAGGATAAACAATAGGAATCTCAGAATGTGTGTATACAATGGGAAGAATGTGACAAGCCTGATGGATAATAGAGTTGTGCACAGAATTTGTTTCTCCTGTTTCATCCATTCTTTTGTTCCTTTCTTTACCTTCAGGAGCACGATATGGGAAGCCCCCTCACAGTATGAAAATCAGCTCGACATGTAAGCAAGTGGGAGCTGAACCTGGCTCCTCATCTACGTTTTGTGAGCACGTGGTGCTTGCCTCCATACCTTGGAGAGTGTGCATGTGGCATGCAGGAAGCAATGTGTTCCAGCCTGGCCAAACACCTCCCCCCCTTTGTAAAAAAGTCAGAAGGACTTGTTTCCTTGTCTTTGAGAGAGCGTGTGTGTAGTGTGCCCGGAAAACATTCAACAACCCTGTGATCCCAGCCATGAAAGCCTTCGACAACACATTGAACATCTCTACGGGGAGAAATTGTTCCAAGACACACAGAGACTGGAAAAACTAAGGACCAGGAAAGCACATCTGCTGTGCTCCCTGACCTTCCTTCTACGCTACAACATTTACGCTGGCCTCCAACTGACAAGAGTTCTTCCCTCACCCTGGACTTCCCACAGATATAAACCTTCCTTGCTTAGTTCCTCCATACCTCACAACCTCTGAGGATGCCTGCCATAGATGTGGATGAAATGTCAGGAGAGAATACTTCTAGAACATGGCCATACAGCCTCCTTAAAGCACACACCTGCCTGCAGCTGAGCACCCCCCCTGCCTTCTCTAGAACAAAACAGCTTAAATGCCTAAAATTATTGGAAGGGGAGCCTGGGAAGCCCCCTCCATTATGGGATGATAGAAACTGATATTTTGTCATCCAAGACCGAAAACAGATATTTGCCCTCCCGAGTTCAGGAGACTCTCCAAAAATGGATCGGGGCCCCCACCAAAATCCAGGACATTAAATGGCTCAAAGTTTACCCTGAAAGCACAACCCTAATGGATAGACTACTCTTTAATCATAATTTTTATTTTGTATGTCAGAAATACTGAAGTTATGGCAAGGTTTGTGGGTATGGACAGAGCACTCTGGATTGTGCAGACTTGGGCCTTCAAATTTCCCCTGCACAATGCAACTGAGGAGACAACATGATATATGGACTGCTTTGTGCTAGCAGAAAAACAAAAAGACTTTCCTTGTGACTTTATCTGTTATATAGTCATATCTTGGGGACTGGCTTCTTCAGTTAAAAATCCCAAGTATCCTGCATTGGAGAATTCACCTCCTTTTTCTAGTTTTAGACAAACTACCCATCGATCCAGTTTAGTTCTGATATCATAGATATGCTACAGTGAGATATGCCATGTTCGGACTCTACATCTAGGATCAAAAGAATACAGTAGAGTCTCACTTATTCAAGCTAAATGGGCCGGCAGAAGCTTGGATAAGCGAATATCTTAGATAATAAGGAGGGATTAAGGAAAAGCCTATTAAATATCAAATTAGGTTATGATTTTACAAATTAATTACCAAAACATCATGTTATACAACAAATTTGACAGAAAAAGTAGTTCAATACACAGTAATGTTATGTTGTAATTACAGTATTTACGAATTTAGCCCAAAATATCATGATATATTGAAAACATTGACTACAAAAATGGCTTGGATAATCCAGAGGCTTGGATAAGTGAGGCTTGGATAAGTGAGACTTTATTGTATTAAGAATTTTGTCAACATCTATAATGACAATGAATAATGTTGACTGTGATCAGTAGGAGAAAAATTAATACATGTGGACAAATTCCATATTTCTAAGCCTCTGCCAGATGTTTGAGGGATTTTCAACTGTTGCTTGTAAATCTGGACATCTATCCAGTTAAGAACATTCACCTTCTTGATGCAGACAAGTACATGTTAGAAGTCTGTTCTTGCTGGCAAAACGGTGCTCTGACAAAACCCATGTAACTTCCATGAGCTATACAGCACTGTTTCAAAATTAGAATGACACATAAAAGTCTTCTTAATATTCATATGGAAAAAATGTCTCAAACTGCTGAAGTTTTCTATTTTCTCTCTTTCCTCTATCTTACAGAAAAATGGGGGGTTGACAGCTGGGTGTATCTGGATCAGAAATGTTAATCAAGGCAAGAGTTCTTATTCATTTAAGCTTAATTGACTGAAATCAATAAGTGGCTAATGTATGAACATTATTTTGGGAGACTCCTGAATGCCAAAAAATTATGAGCCAGCAATCTCCTTTTGTGAATCAGACCTTGAAATTCCACCTAAAAGTAGTCTTGAATTATGACTGGAGATAAGGTGTAAATGTGCGAGGGGATTTTATCCATGCTTCTCCCATGAATCATAAATGGGGGGGGGGGGGGATTACAGACTAAATTGCACTTAAAAGGAGTAAAGTCTTTTCATGTCATACATGATTTATCAAAATGATCTCATTTTAAGGGTACTGTGGTTATCTTGATTAATAACATTAGCAAGCATGATGAATAGCTTCTTTAATGGTAACATAGAATATATCGACAAACCTCCCTTACCCTTTTACCAAAAAGAGTAGGAAGTGAAATATACAAAGCATCAGTTCACTGCAGATACAGCTTGAATAACCTTTCTGCAAATGTGGCTTGATTTGGAGTGTGTGTTAGAAAGAGGCATGAGTAAGTTGTGTGTTAGAGAGGGTTATTATTATTATTATTTTATTATGACACAGCAAACAAGGTAGATATGCTGGATTTCGTATCACAAAATCACAAGTCGAACACTTCCCAAGTGCCTAGGACTGTGTGATGTATTTTCGGATGATGTGTGCAGATCCCAGGAGGGTGGCCTTTTGCAGTTGGCAGATCGTGATTTTGTCAATGTCTATTGTTTCCAAATGCCGGCTGAGATCTTTTGGCACGGCACCCAATGCACCGATCACCACCGGGACCACCTGCACTGGTTTCTGCCATAGTCTTTGAAGTTCATTCTTGAGGTCCTGATAGCGGCTGAGTTTTTCCTGTTGTTTTTCGTCAATGCGACTGTCACTTGGGATGGCAACATCAATGATCCAAACCTTTTTCTTTCCCACAACTATGATGTCTGGTGTGTTGTGTTCCAGAACTTTATCAGTCTGGATTCGGAAGTCCCACAGTATCTTTGCGTGCTCATTTTCCAATACTTTTGCAGGTTTGTGATCCCACCATTTCTTTGCTGCTGGCAGGTGGTACTTGAGGCATAAGTTCCAATGAATCATTTGGGCCACATAGTTGTGCCTCTGTTTGTAGTTATTATTATTATTATTATTATTATCATTATTATTATTATTACCAAACTCATGTGCTGGCTATGAACAAACAATTTATTGTCAACCCTTTTTCAAAATGAATAATAAATATTTCTTTTTGTAGCAGGCAAACCACTGTGCAAGTCAATGGGCCACTGGCTAGCCACAAACATATTGAATTCTGACAGTACTGTAAACAGGACAAGTCTGTACTGAAGTCCTGGAAAAGGGCCTATTTTGCCTTTCAGGGAAGTTACTCATCCCTTCTTCTCCTTTGACCTACATCAATCTCCTCTGTAAGGATTTAACTTCATATTCTAAATACCTCCATTCTAAAATCTCCCTTACCAATCTCCCTCCCCACTTCTCTGCCACAATAATAATTTTTAAAGGCATGGTTCAGTCTGCCCCAACTAATTTTCTTTTAGACTGACAGATCAGAGGCCTTATTACCACTGTTCCTTTTAGTCCCACAAAGCCCTCCTCATAACCCTGCTTCTCATCCACAATTAATCTTTGCAGTTGCCACACTATTAACACTACCACCCACAGTCAGTAGATGCCTTTGCCTAGCTAGACCTCGGTACACCACTGAAGCATCAAAGATGTCAATCACACACTAGTCAGAGAGTTGTCCGCTGTCAACATCAGAGGTTTTCCTCCTCTTCTACCCACTGATCAAACATTTTTCCCCTCTCAGAAGATTAATTCGGAGTCCCCACCCATTTCCTCTTACCCCCTTTTCAGATTATTCAATGACCCATCTTTCCTGTATGATAAAAGAAGTGATGAATAACAGAAATCCTTTCAAAACAAAAGACATGCAAAAATCAAATTTAACTTGCAGCTATCACGATTTCTGTCTTCTCCCTACTCACACTGCTAAATCACCTTTAACAAGTTTAGATTTAGCAGCTCAAATGAAATGCCACTTTTTGATCAAAGACCGCAAGCCTTTGTGTGATCAGAAGGCAATGACTAACCAATTTGTTTTACTTTATATTACTGCACATTTATATTAATCCAAATCATTTTTCTCTCTCTTCAATTTTTGATATTTTTATTTATTGCCTGCATTTCAGCCCCACCCTTAATTACACAATCATGCTATATGTACACCCCCCCCCCAGGGTTCATTGTACATATAGCATGATTATCACTTCTGACAAATGTTTTAGAAATTAAAACAAGGAGTTGGAGAGAAGGAGAAATTCCCACCACACACCAATAGAAGGTAAAAATCATAGAAATTATGAATATGGATCAACTTATACAACTACTGTCAAAACAGGATGGGACACTTAATCAAAAAAAATACAGACTGGAGGTTGTTTAAAGACTACATGGTGCTAGAAAAACAGAATTTAAACATTTAGATCAAGCAATTAGCAATTAACATTTATCCAGAGAAGAGCAGAGCAAAAGAAAAAGCATAGAAAAAATAGAAAGGAATAAAATAAGAATTGAAGATCCCACCATGAAGGTGATCGGAAGTCAATAAACTACCCCCCCCCATAAAGATGTCACCCCTTTTTTCTTTTCTCTCTGTTCTCCAATTCCCCTCCTTCCCCTACCATTTTTTTCCTTTTGTTATTATACACTACCCAAATATTCGTGTTTTATATGTTTTAAAAAATTGCTGAACAAAAATTTATATTAAAAAAGAAATTAAAACAAACGAAATGCTAATTGAAAGTACTCCTCACCATACATGATATTCACTGATTTTGTTTCGTTTTGTTGATTCCCATAATCTTTCATGTCTTTCCAGAATCACATGGCATAGAATTAGATCATAGGAAAGGTCCAGACTGATTTAGGATCTTAGGCCAATCTGTGCTGAACATTGTGAATTTTGATGTTAACTAAGGACCTCATCACTTGAGGTACTTTTCGGCAGCATGCACTGGTTCATCAATACTTTTGTAACAGAGCCTGCTGGCTCCCATCCTATAACATAGAGCAATTTCCAGTGGGGCTCTATCGTAAAAGTATTGACAAAAATTTATATTATTAAAAGTATTGACAAAAGTACATGCCATCACAGCGGCAACATGAGAGTGTTATAATAATAATAATAATAATAATAATAATAATAATAATAATAATAATAATAATAATTTTATTTTTATACCCTGCCCCATCTCCCCGGAGGGACTCGGGGCGGCTTACATGGGGCCAAGCCCGGACACCGACAATATAAAAGCAGAGCAATAAAACAGATCCATCAACAATAAAAACAAGTCATAAAAAATCACATAGAAAATATACTGATAAAATCTTGGATTGGATCCAAAGAAACTGGGCCAAAAGTGCAAGTTATGTCAGTATCATCTGGGAGGGGTGGCTACATTGGATCATGTTACATTGGATCAATGGGGGGAAGGGGAAGGTATGTGGTTGACACTTCCTCCCATGGGATGGGGTGATGAGTGAGTCAGGTGATGTGAGGCATGGGGCAACTGGTTCCCTGTGCTCCATTATAGGCACAAATCCAGTGGCAAGTCTTATGAGGTCATCAATCACTTTGTCCCTTTTCACTACTTCCCTTGTGTGTAGAAATGTTTCAAAGATGTTTTAAGTACCTTCTGCCTAATGAATTTCCGTGAAATTGTTCACGGGGGCTGGTTTTTGTATTTCCCGATTTACAAAATTTTCTACTTAAGAAAACCAGTTTTTTTTACCTTTCTTTGTACAATGCTAGCTTAGGGCGCAATAACACTGTAGGATAAATGCAAGTTTACACCTCTTTAACTTCCATGAATCAATGATATGGAAACCTCTTGTTTTATATAGTGCTCTCTCCCTTTACTAGGCTTGAGCGATCCATGAAAAAATTGATTCTAAACTCGTTTCAAAAGTAGGGGGCGCCAGCGCTTCGTTTCTGATGTCATTTCCGAATTTTGCCCCCCCAAAAATTTGAAATTAACAAAAATTCATTGTTTTCTAAATTAATTCGTTAATGGCGGACGCGCATGCGCAGTGGCCAAAAAAAAACAGCACGAGGGGAGATTTTACAGGACTCTCCCGCCCTCATTTTTTGAGTGATCTTCTTCAAACTTGGTACAGTGGTAGAACACATTTAACACTGATAGCTCACCAAAATTTGGAACGTTTCCCTTATCCTCTGATTTTTGGCGAATTTTCATAGCTTTTATAATAAACCATTTTTTAATAATTGCAGAAATCTGTTCCTGGTTTGAAAGTCTTATTTCCTGTTAAATTGGGTTGTCTTTACTGTGAAAGTCATTGTTCTACTTCAGAAACTTTGTTTTTGTGGCTGAAACTTTGTTAAATTGGTGTATGTGTGATATTATATATATATATATATATATATATATATATATATATATATATAGTCCCTGCATATGTGTGTGTGTGTGTGTGTGTGTATAGGTAAAGGTAAAGGTATCCCTTGACGTTAAGTTCAGTCATGTCTGACTCTGGGGGTTGGTGCTCATCTCCATTTCTTAGCCCAAGAGCCAGTGTTGTCCATAGACACCTCCAAGGTCATGTGGCCGGCATGACTACATGGAGTGCCATTACCTTCCCGCCAGAGCGGTACCTATTGATCTACTCACATTGGCATGTTTTCAAGCTGCTAGGTTGGCAGAAGCTGGAGCTAACAGCGGGCACTCACTCTGCTCCCGGGATTTGAACCTGGGACCTTTTGGTCTGCAAGTTCAGCAGCTCAGTGCTTTAACACACTTCGCCATCGGGGCTCATGTATGTATAATATACATACACATACACACAATGTGGAGAATATGTGGAAAGGTAGATAAGTTGGGAGCCACAGCGAAGGCACCTTCCTGGGAGCAAGGTCTAATAATAATAATAATAATAATAATAATAATAATAATAATAATAAATCCCTTACAATATCCAAGATGGCTCACTGCTACAGAATCTTGGGAGCTTTAGTTTGGTATGGTACCATTATTGGCAGAGAAAGCTAAGCTGTAGGAGTTGAAATCCAATCATTTATCCTCCCTATAGAATCAATTTTATATGCATTTTTAGCTACAGAAAAGCTAAAATCAGGACAGTAAAAGAACAACACCCAGAAAATGGGAATTCCAGACAGGAAACAATCAGGGCCAGCTAATACCTCCCAACAAAGGATTCCCCCAGGTAGGAAGCAGCCAGGCTTTGAAGCTGCAAGGCTATTCAATGCTAATCAAGGTGACCAATTGCAACATTCACACTTGCCTCCCACAGACAAGAGTTCTTTCTCCCACCCTGGACCTTCCACAGATATATAAACCCCACTTGCCTAGCTTCGCACAGACGTCAAAACCTCTGAGTATGTCTGCCACAGATGTGGGTGAAACGTCAGGAGAGAATGCTTCTGGCACATGGCCATAGAGCCCGGAATACATACCACAACAGTGTGATCCCGGCCATGAAAGCTTTCGACAACACAACCACAGTATCCATTCAAGTTCATGTAGCGTCGTATGGAGACCTGTATTGGGGGGAGGCAGGGTGCGAATCTGGGCCCCTGGGAGTCGTAGTCCTCTCTCCCTCCCTCCCCGGGAGCAGCCGAGGACGGGCCTGGCCCACACCCCCTCACATCCCGCGCCTTTTCCTCCTCACCGCCGGGCCCCGCGCCAGCCTCCATCTCTGCGTGTCAGACCTATGTCTCTCTCGGTCTCTCCATTCCCGGCTCCATCCGCCGCCTTCCCGCCTCACAGAGAGACACCAGCCCTGAGCTGAGGCGGCGGCGGCCATTTTCCCCCTCCGTCTTCCTCCTCCTCCTCGGCCTCCTTCCCCCTCGCCCCCTCCCATTGGCTGAGCCCGTGACGCCCCTTTTGCTGAGGGGCAAAAGGAAAGGGCCTGAGGCTGTTAGGAATGGTGGGAGTTTGGGTGATTTGCAAAACGAAAAAAACGACGACATAACAAAAAACGGCCTGTCGCGGTTCGAAACCGCGATATCCAGACGTGTGGACAATCAAGGTCGTATATTGCTTCAAAAGTAACGAAAGTAACGAATTAATAACGGGTAACGGGGAAATCGAATTATTTGAGCAAGCCTACCCTTTACATTGAAGAACATATGACCTTATAGGCAATGTAATGCCTCTCTGATGGAGGCATTTTCCAAGGGAAGCAAATTTCTGTAACATGAATTATATTGTCATTAAAATAGTAGGCACTTTCCCCCATCTCTCTTCAAACATTCCTCATTCATAATATCCCTCTCTTCGTCAGGGCCTTTTTATGACTAGAGAATGTTTAAGGGGTTGGCACATTTCAGTCTAGCCCTAAGATCTTGCTAAGGTCTTGCTCCATATGAATTTACCAACACAGAGTAACTGGACTGTTGTGGCATCCATATTGTGCAGTGCTCAAAGCTGAAGAATAATTTAGGAGTTTTGGGAGATTCTTAACAATTTCTGTTATTTTTCTCTCTTCTAACATAGTAATCGTATAACACTAATCTACAGAAACTTCAGAAAATTAATGCTTAATGACCAATATCTCATTATTAAGCCATGTTATGCTTTTGAAAGGTGTTTGGGAAAGTTGACTTTTAAAGTTTTTGTAATATTTTACGGAAAGGAAGCTGTTGTACCTGAAACCTCTTGCCACACAGCTTAGTTAGCAGAAGGGGGTGCTGTAGTGTAATCTTTTTGAAGATGCAAATAGGAAAAAAAACTTACATATTAAGTCTAAATTTTTAAACACCTAGCATGCTCAAAGGGATTGGAAAAGTATTCAAACTATAATCAAGCTGTTAATTTAAGTTTTTAATATAACTTTTAACAACAACACTAAATATGAATCAAGGACATTTTGAAAGATTAATTTGTAGTGTTGATTCTCCAGGGCAATTTAACTAGGCCTACCTTCCATGGGCATTTTTACTTGAAAGTATGGAGGCTCAAAATCTTTGCTCTTAAAATTTGGATTGCCACCTTCGATGTTACCATCAATACAACTTCCAAGATAACATTGTAGGGAGTTTGCAATTAGATAGATATTTTCAAGAAAGTTACAAAGAAAGAAGATGTTTGTAAAACCTAATGATTCTTTTGTTTTGTTTTACAAAAAGACATACTTTTCTCTACTGATCTAGAGAGGAAAGCACTTCAATGTTTGCCTCCTTTCAATCAGCCTCTAGTGTAGAGCCGACAACTATTCTGTTATTATACAGGTTGGGTATCCCTTATCCCAAATGCCTGAAACCAGAAGTATTTGGGATTTCCCCCCAATCTTGGTATATCTGTAATTGCATATAAAAACATAATGAGATATCTTGAAGTTGGGACCCAAGTCTAAATACAAAATTCATTTATGTTTTATAAAAAAAACACCATATATAGACAGTACTCCAGCTACGAAAAACGTATGTTCTGTACGTTTGTTCTTAGGTTGAATGTATATGCAAGTCAGAACAGGTACATTTTTTAAGTGTAGCTTCAGCCACTCATACACACACACACACACACACACACACACACACACACACACACACATGCTTTGGATGATATATGAAAGGGTTAACACCACTGTGGTTTTTGCTTTCCTGTCTGTGTCCCTGTTCAGAAAACTGCACCTCACTTTCTGTCCCTGTGATAATTGGATTTTGAAAAAAAAATGGCTTGTTGTGGAAACAAGGATTGGTGATAAAGTTTAGCTGAGACACTTTTTCCCTATGATAACTTCTTCAGGATTGAATTTCCCTTCCAAGAGGTAGATTTATCTCACTTCCTGATGTCTTACCCCCCCCCCCCCTTAACTACCATGTTTTCCCGAAAATAAGACAGTGTCTTATATTAATTTTTGCTCCGAAAGATGCTCTAGGTCTTATTTTCAGGGGATGTCTTATTTTTCCATGAAGAAGAATTCACATTTATTGTTGAACAAAAAAATGAACATTTATTATATACTGTACAGTAGTTGTCATCACAAACCAGCATAACCAGACAAACTGTGAATCCTATCAAAAATTTCTTGTTACTACCATTATTTCCACTCTATGGTAGGTACATTTACCGATCCTGCATGCTCTGGTGTTCTGTTCGGCAGGCATGCTTCCAAACAAAAACTTTGCTAGGTCTTACTTTCGGGGGAGGCCTTATATTTAGCAATTCAGCAAAATCTCTACTAGGTCTTATTTTCTGGGGATGTCTTATTTTATGGGAAACAGGGTACGATTTGTTTGTAAGTTGGATGTTTGTAACTTGGGGACTGCCTGCACATATAGCCAAAAGGTAATTTAACACAATATATTTCAAAAAAAAAATTGGACATGAAACAAAATGCATGCATACTTAACCATCAGGAAGCAAAAAGTGTCATCAACACAACCATCGAAATGGATGATTTTGGATTTCAGATTTCTGGATAAGGGATGCTGAACCTTTATTAGAACTGTCATCTTCAATGCAGAGACATAGAGCTGCCTGGATTTGGAGGGTGATTCCCATACCACCTCTCATTGTAGCATTATTCTGGGATCCCTTCTTTCTTAACAGAAAGCATTGCTGGACCAATGACTCCTGCATGAAAATGGCCTTGGGTTTCTTTTGGCTTCAGATTACTCTTCTTATGTTCCTCTGCCTCTAAATATGAAGCCTATCATGCATGGGAAAGATGATGTCCCCCCCCCCCCTTTAATTGATCAAGAAAGTGTGCCTTAGTTACCAAATATTTGGGAAGCACAGCTCTAAAACTGCAAAATCAACACACACTCCTGTGACTTAATATATGTTTTCCCTAATGCATCAGGTGTTAGACTTGCAACTGAGTTTCCTCCCCTTTGCTTCAGCCAATTCCGGCTTTCTATTTCATCTCCAATCTCCCAGAGACTCATCAAAACTGCGATTTAATTACATCTTAAGGGAAAAAAACAGAGTGTAAACATGACTCCTTTTTATCTCCTGATACATCTGGACAAGTAGACAATGTGCTAAAACAAAATAAATCTGGCCTGACAGTCACTTCAAAGGGTTCAGCAAGGGGCTTGCAGCTACTTAAGACACAGGAATGCTGTTGCTAAGCATCCTTCCCCAACCTACAAGCCCTTAAAAGAAGAGCTTTTTTCATGCTTTCAGAAGAAATGGGGAAAGCAGAGAGTGGGAACTGGGCAGCAAAAGGGAGGTTGGAGATTTGGGGCAGATTTTGAAGCCAAGAGTGAACTGGATGATGAAAAACAGTTGCCTCTGCCTTTTAAAAGACAGGTTTACAATGAGATAGAAGGATAAACATGGACAGATCTATTTATTTTTGTAAATCTCCTGAAGGAAAATAAAAGTATTGGACATTTATACTGTCCCGAGACAGCAGTGTCTGTTATAAATCCAAGATGAAGTAACTGCAGATAACCAGTTTTCCCCACAAACCTTAATGGCTTTTGCAGCAGTAGGAGATCCACAAGAATTAAATAGTTTCAATGTGATCTAGTGTGTAACTGACTCTGCAGCCTCAACACTTATTATAACATAGAAACTAGCTTGTATGAAATAAAACATCACATGTTGGGTCACTGGTTCCTTCATATAGTTTTGTTTCATGTTCATACTAACATATGGAGAGAAAAGCTATGCAGAACAGCGGATTGAAGGATTAATTAGCTGTGCCTGTGAAAGTGGTGAGACAGGGTACAGATTTTAAATATGATATTTTAAATAGTCTGGAACCAAGCTATCAAAGGCAGCAGTTTGAATTATGCCCAGAAAGGGAATAATAGCCAGTGAAGTTGTTTGTACAGGGAGTCCCATGATCCTTGTAACTTGTAGCCTCACCACAGCATTTTGAACCCACTGAAGTTTCCGAAATGTTTCCAAAAGCAGCACTACATAGAGCACATTATAGTAATCGAGTAGTAATCAAGGTATGGGTTACTGTAGCCAGGTCTGATTTTTCAGGGAATTGAGACAGCCAGTACACGTTTTTAAAGTGCGCAAATGTAGTCCTGGCTGAAACTAGGATATCCAGGGTCAGTTTTGAGTCCAGGAGTACACCCAAATTCAACCTGAGATTTCAGGAGGAGTGTGACCCCCCCCCCCCCCCAGTCCAAGTATAGGTTGAAACCCCATTTCCTGATCTGCCTTACTAATGATTAAGGGCATCTTTCTCTTGTCTGGATTAAATTTCAATTTGTTTACCCTCCATCAAGTCCACTAGGAACAGCAGACATTGATTTTGTACGGAGAGAGCTTCCTTGGAATCAGAATGAATGGAACTGTGTTTCACTGGCATACTGATGACACTGAGTCATAAAACTCTGGATGGCCTCTCCCAGCATTTTCATGTAAATATTAAACAGAGTGGGTGGGGCCACTGCAGTCCTGAGGGCACTACAAGTCAGTGGACAAGGGTTAAACAAGAATCATCCAGCACTATTGTCTGAGTCTTCCCTGCCAAGAAAGACAAAGGACCTCATCAGACAGGCAAAATAGCACTTCCCAAAATACTTGGATTTGAGACACAGAGCCCACTGGCTCTCATCACACAATGTGGATCTACTTCTGTCTGGGCTCTGTGCCTCAAGTGAAGTCCAAATGTGGTAGGAGGCAGTGCCAGAAACACAGGAGGTTTCCCATGTTGCACAAGAAACAATGGGGGGAAGCCAGGAGGTAATGCTTCCCCCTGTAGAATGGGGTGAGGTGCTAGGTATGGCATAGGGTGATGGGTTCCCCAAGCCACCCCACTGGGCCCTGCCCGATTCACCATGATCCATAGCAAATCCCCCCTTCAATAGGTCCATAGTCCCAATCCAGAAAGATGACCCAAAAGGATACCATGTTTGACAGTGTTGAAAGCTGCTGAGGAGTCCAGCTAATATGCTCAGTCAGACTATTTTTCTGCAGGCCTGTAGCAAGTTTGAAATGGATCTAGATAATCCATCTCATCTAGGGAAACCAAGGAACTGAAAGGTCACCACACATCCCAAGACCTTTCCCCAAAACAGATATTGTAGACTGGTCAATAGTTCCCTAGTATGATGGGGCCCAAAGAGGATTTATTTCAGTCATTTTACAGTAATAAATTGAAATTCATCATTTTCTGAATTTTTAAAAAATCCTATCTGCTTTCCATAGCACAAAATACAGGTGGTGGGCTACTACGTTTCATTTGAGAAGTTTGAGCAACATCACATTATACATTATCCAACGTTCTGGATTATCCAACGCATTTTTGTAGTCAATGTTTTCAATGCATTGTGATATTTTGGTGCTAAATTCGTAAATACAGTAATTACTACATAGCATTAATGTGTAATGAACTACTTTTTCTGTCAAATTTGTTGTATAACATGATGTTTTGCTGCTTAATTTGTAAAATCATAACCTATTTTGATGTTTAATAGGCTTTTTCTTAATCTCTCCTTATTATCCAACATATTCCCTTATCCAATGTTCTGCCATCCCGTTTATGTTGGATAAGTGAGACTGTACTGTATACCCAATTTACTGATCAAATTCAATAAAAGCAATATTTATCGGATGGAGTTTGAGAGGCTCTTGAGAGACTGGAGATTTTTTTTGGCCTCCCTTTCTATTTTCTTTTACATTTTATTTGAAATGTCTCAAATATAATCCAACACGTATCTAGTAGACATGAAGTTATATTGGATATTCTGCTAGCCATATAAAATAGTTTGTCATAACTTCATGAATAAGTTTTTTTAAACATTCATAAACTGATTATTTCTTGTTGTTTGCTGCCTTCAAGTTGTTTCTGACGTGCTGGTCTTAGGGCAAACTTAAGTTGTCAAAATTAATTTAGGGGGTCTTTGCTTTTGCCTTCCTCTGAGGGGCAAAGGATATGATTTCCTAAGGTCACCCAATGCGTTTCCTTGGCTGAGCTGGGATTCAAACTCAGGTCTACACCCTCAAACCACACCACCATGTTGGTTCTTGATTTTTATTTACTGGATCCTTTGAATTGCCATAGAGTGCTATACTTCTGCAATGTGAAAGGGTTCCGGTTAAGATTATACCACACCTTTTCACACTGAAGAATGATAGCACTATAATTTTATTTTAATGGCCATGGCTATGTTTTATCAAATCCTGTGGTACATAGTTTGGTGAGGCACTGAATAAGTTCTCAAGATGAGAATTCTAAATGTCCCTCCCTAAACAACAGATGAGGAAACCTGGATGACGCAGTGCTTTATGCATTGAACTACAACTTGGGAGACCAGTATTCGTATCTATATATTCATATAGATACTTTACAAGTATTCTGGGATTTTGTATAGTAGACCAGTATTTGTACCTGTGGTCAGACATGGAATCCTTCCTGGATGATCTTGGGCAAGTCACACTCTCTTTGGCCTCGGAAAAGGCAAACCCACTCTGAACAACTCTTGCATAGAAAATCCATGATAGATTTGCTTGAATATCACCATAATTTTGAAATGGTTTAAGGCAAACAACAAGAACAGCAAAATTCAAATTCAAGGATTCCAAGTTTAAATAGAAATATAATTATATGTTGTGCGCTCTGAAAGAGCCTAGTCTACACTCCTGCCCTTATCTCTCCCATCTGCTTTTAAATTTAACCAGCTGCAGTCATTCACCTGACCTCACAATAGGCAATTGTGAGGTCACAATAGACCTTACTTTGGTCTACTTTTCACTATGATTGTGAAAACAAACAAACTCTGCAGTTAATAAAAGAAGGTTAGGCTGGAAGTCAAACTTCCCTGTTTATTTCATTTCTAACAGCATTTGGGTTTTAATTTTGTTGTTATGAACAAATAATAAGTTATGTAATCTTTCCATCCAAATTCTGAGGTGGTATAGTGTGTTAAAGCGCTGAGCTGCTGAACTTGCAGACCGAGGGTCCCAGGTTCAAATCCCGGAAGCGGAGTGAGCGCCCGCTGTTAGCTCCAGCTCCTGCCAACCTAGCAGTTCGAAAACATGCCAATGTGAGTAGATCAATAGGTACAGCTCCGGCGGGAAGGTAACGGCACTCCATGCAGTCATGCCGGCCACATGACTTGGAGGTGTCTATGGACAACGCCGGCTCTTCGGCTTAGAAATGGAGATGAGCACCAACCCCCAGAGTCAGACATGACTGGACTTAACGTCAGGGGAAACCTTCACCTTATAGCCCAGACAGAGATTTACTGCTGCATTGAGAATCTGAACTTAATTTTATAGATGTCAACACAATTCAGAAAAGGAGATTTTTACTAGTGTGAATACTAGAACACCCCTATCCATTACATTATTTAGGTATTCTCCTACTCTTGTTCTGTGATGTCTTTATTAATATAAACTTGTTGCAAGAATACCAAATGGCAGAAAATGTTATAAGGATTGTTAGAGACTGTGAATGTGGTGTTTTTTATTGTTGTTTTGGCTTTTTAAATAGTAAGTTTTCCCATCAGTAGGATTGATGAAGAGTTTAACTTTGTCTGTATTGCTGTAATATTTATTGTTTCCACAGGCAAAACGCCCTTGTGGGGATGCAATTCCTGTCAAAACATTTTGTGTTGAAGCCATATTGCTCTGCACCAGGCACTTTCCTATATTTCTGGTACATTTAAAAGCAATAGTAGATCTGGCTTGGCAGCCTGCACATCATTGCAATAAATACCAGTATGGAAAGATGGACTTCTTTAGAGATAACAACAACATGGTGATATCTTAGAGTGCATATAATTCTGTCACTTCTAGATTTTCCCCCAGTTCTCAATAAATCTTCCCTTTTACAATTTTTCATTTTTGTTAAAGCAAATTCCATGTGCATTAAGAAGGTAACCCATCCTAATACCTTCATTTTCAGGAGAAGTTCTGAAAGCCAATATTCAGAAATGGGGCTACAAAGTGGAGTCCACGACATGTGAGAGTGGAGAAGAGCAAAATACAGACCACTTACTACAGTGCAGCCAGATTCCTGCCACATGCACAATGGAAGACCTTCTTACAATGACACCAGAGGCACTCCCCAAGTGGCCAGCTTCTGGTAAAAGGACATTTAATACAATGCCAAGTTCTTAACTTTGTTTGTGTTTTTAAATACATAGTAACTGTTTTCAAAGGCTTCTACTGCCCTCAGATAATAACTCCATTATGGGCCTTGTAAATCACCTGTAATAAGTATCAAGTTGAGAAAAAGCAACTTTAAATGTGACACAAGGAGCACTTTCTGAGATACTAATGACAAGACAGGTCTCCAAGAAGTCAATGATGACCATGTGGTTTGTTTCCAAAACTAATGTTTTAAATAACCAATTTGTCCATGCTAATTCATCAAATCAATTGGTTCTATTATCAACATTATTAGACTGAATGAATCCCACAGTTTTTAAATAATCTACATTGAAGGTCTAACATCAAAGCTCTGGCATAGTCTGATCAAATGCAGTTTCCTATACTGTAGGGAATAAAATCAGGAAGGTAGTTTTGTGATAGTACAATATCTCTAAATGAAATGATTACACTTTCAAATGATCAAATGAGTTTCAACCAGCCCAATTCCTCAAAGTGCTCCCTGCAATAACTTGATCTACATTTTCAAAGTAACTCATGACGAACAGGGACCACTTGACCAGGGACCACTTTGACCAGGGACCACTCTCCAACATTAATACCAAGCAGTTACGAATCAGTTATTGGTCAACTTTAGATTCGGTTTGATTATTTGGGGTGCCAATTCAGCTCTAGTTTCTGATACAGAACATATGACAACCAGTAGTCGCTATCTGCTCACCCACAGAAACCCATATTTAATATTTAATTATCTAGAGCTGATGTGGTCTATCCAATGCATTTTTCTGAATCAGCATCCCAAATAACCCAAGGAACAGGCCTAAAAATGAAGACACCAAATGTCCCCGCTTCCAGGCACAACATGGAACGGCTCTGCTCAGGGGGAAGAAGGAGGAGGAGAAGCAGCAGTCAGGAGGCTTGTTGTCATGTCTTTCATGGGTAGTTAGCCTCTCCCCTCCCAACATCCCCATTGCCTTGGCACCAGGAGGGTTTTGCAAGACCAGTTGTAATAACAGTGAAGCCGCAGACCATATTTTAGTTCTTGGGGCCACTGATGGTCCACGGACCAAAGTTTGAGAACCACTGCTTCACACAGTTAGAGGACAATGAGAACATTTTTAGGGCTCACATCTTTATGTGAGATTGTTCACTGTATAAACACCATAGTACAGGAAGTGAATTTAAATGCAATTACTGAACCAAATCCATACATTTATGAGTGTGCAAAACCATATGCAGAACATTTGTAAAACATATCTGCTTAAATATATATACAATTTTAACTGTGCTAAAACCATTTTTTTTTTGGGGGGGGGGGGGGAGATGCATACTAAAATCTATGCTTTCAGCCAAGAATAAAAAAACCTCCTCAAATTCCAGTACAGATTCAAATCATAATAAACCTTGAAGTGCAAACTTGTGACCTTCCGTGAGTTCAAGGTACATCAATTCACAAATCCATATACAGAGGTTACAAAACAATGCTGGAAAAATATGAACTATCCAGAGGCATGTAAAAACTACTTAAGACATGCAATTTCAGCATTGAGGTTGGATCTTAACAACAGCAGAACTTGTATCAGTAATTTTGGTACATTAGTGTGTAAGTGGACTCTACTTTTTAAGAGAGTGACCCATACATTTCAAAGACTTTGGTTCAAGCATTGCTGCTTTCATAAATCCACTACTTTCATAAACCCACTAGGCAAATCCTTTCTTCTTAGCCATGGTCTCTCATATGCAACATAATACTGATGTAGCTGAAATGTTTGTTGGAAGCGGGATTGAGATTATTGTTTCATTTTCAATACGTTTTCAAAACACATAAATGCACAATATTACAGTTAACAAAATACCTTTTTACAACAGAACAGCCTCATTTGCATTCAATAAGTCTTTAGGCAAAAAGCACAACTTACATCTTCAAAATAAATAAATGTAGAAAGAGAAACATTTTCCTCTCTCTTTTTTTCAATACAAGGAAGATTTTGTTTTTAAAAACAACTTTACTTTGCATATCTGGAAACTATCAACATTGCAAACAATTACCGAGCCCATGATATTGCACAAATAAATAATACTTAGCATTATCTTCAGCACAATAATATTTCCTAAATAGAAACCAAGGGCAGTAGTAACTATTTTTATTGCCCCCTATAGCTCTATGTTCTAATTAAAGAGGAGGTTATTTCCACTGCTTAACACAGCTATTTCTCTCAGTTGAATGTTATTTTATATTTATTTTCCCCTTGCAAACTTCAGCTTGCATGTGTGTGTGAACATTAAAAAAAATGTCTAAAGTACAATGACTAGCTTTGTCAGTTGGCAATAGCAGAATGGGTCATCTGCAAAGGGTCAATAATTTTTTTTGTTTGCAATTGCCCCTAAAACAAGATAAAGCTGACACTTTCTCTTCCCCTCTAGCTTTAATAAAAGGGCAATGAGCTGTATTATTAAAGATATAGGTCAAGCAAACCTGATGATTTCAATCCTGTATGTTGCTTTAAGACTGTTGTCATATTACCAAGATTGTTCTGTTGGCTCCTAATTATTCCTCTTCGTTGCTCCACATTTTCATGTGATTTCTGACACACTTAATGTCAAAATTGATCAGCTGCTCTGTGTAAAAACACTACATTATTTCTTCACTTGTTATGTTAATACAGTGCAGAAACTGGAAGAATGCTTTAATCTATCTGACAAGGATAATGTGATCTCAACATGTAATAAACTTTGTACCTTACCAAGGTGTTCCTGACCTGAAATATTCCACAGACATATAAAACACAACACACATGCTTACATGCTCTTATCACAGTACTTTTAAAGACAATAACAGATATCAATACTCATATATATTTGTGTTAAAAGTGTTCATGCTGATAACAAATCACCCCTTCTTCACATGGATAATTGCTGGTGTGCAACACAAAATAAATCAGCACCACTGAAAGGCTATTTATTTGGAACCTCATGATATAATTTTAATGAGAAATGCATTTTGCTAAGGTGGCAGCCAACCTAAAGATATAATAAATTACATCCTGGATATGAAACAATGCTTCCTCAGTGTGCAACAACGTACCATATGAGACCCACAGTCCAAGCAGGTACAACTTATGACCTGCCAAACAAAACAGAGTTCACAAGCTAGGAAACCTCAAGTTCAAACTTTGCCGTTGCCCACTTATAGGTGGCATTCTGCAAGCTGATGCCAGATAGGCTTTATAAGATGTATAAAGGCAGTTCAAGTAAATGTTGGAAATGTGATAAAAATGTTAGGACATTTTACCATTATGTTGTGGTCTTGTGAAAAGGCCCAGACTCAAAAATATATGATGTTAGAAGAAATTGTTAAGATCAAAATTACAATGAAACCAGAGTTCTACTTGTTGGGGCTGCTGGATGATCAACGAGAGAGAAAACATGGAAGACTAGTACTATATCTGATTATGGCAACGAGAATAATCTTCAGTTAGAAGGTACGATCATCAAGTTTGCAGACGACACCAAACTGGGAGGGATAGTTAACACTCTGGAAGACAGGAGTAGAATTCAAAACGATCTTGACAGATTAGAGAGATGGGCCGAAACTAACAAAATGAAGTTCAACAGGGACAAATGCAAGATACTTCACTTAGGCAGAAAAAATGAAATGCAAAGATACAGAATGACCTTGGAGTTCTCATGGACAACAAGTTAAACATGAGCCTACAATGTGATGCGGCGGTGAAAAAAGCCAATGGGATTTTGGCTTGCTTAAATAGGGGTATAGCGTCTAGATCCAGGGATTCTATAGGAATTCTCAGCTATCCCGATGCAAGAAGACTGGCTTATGAAGGTATGTGAATTAGCTGAGATGGACATGCTAACAATGCTGATAAAGTAGGAATCCTTGACCAATATAAAGAAAGACTGGAACTGCTTCGGGAGACAGTGATCAGACATTTGGACAATGTGGACAGTACAGAGAAGTTGATGGCCAAGAATCATAGTTTCTATGCTGGTGTTGTTTGCTTCTTCCAGAACAATGACATTTGTCTGCCTGTCTTACCAAGATATTTGCAGGATTTTTCGAAGACAAGGCTGATAAAATTGTTCCATAAATCAAAAGTGATGCTTGTAGATGGTCCAGGTTTCACAGGCATACAATAGAGTTGGAAGGACAATAGCTGTATAAACAAGCATCTTGGGATCCCTATGAATGTCCTGATCTCCAAGCAGTTACTTTATTCTCAACTTAAGAATAAAAAATGGAACGTTGGTGGACAACAAAGGAGATTTAAAGAAAGGCTTAAAGCTAACTCTCCAAAAATGTGGTATAGACACCAAGAACTGGGAAACCCTGACACTCTATCATTGTAGCTGGAGGTCAGCTGTTACCAATGATCCTATGGATTTTGAAGAAACATGAATAGAAAGCAAAAGGGAGAAACGTCCTAAGAGAAAGCTGCATTCTTGTCATGACCACCTCCCATCTGGAAATCTATGTCCTCAATGTGAAAGGCCATGTGGATACGGAATAAGTCTTCACAGTCATTTACAGACCCAACTTCAAGACTCTACCTATAGAAGACAATCATACTCAGTCATGAGTGATCACCATGAATGAATGAACTTTAGAAGAAGGTAAAAAAACATTTATTGATAATGGCCTTCACTGCTGTCATTTAACGACAATATTTACTTACTTACTTACTTACTTACTTATTTACAGTATTTATATTCTGCCCTTCTCACCCCAAAAGGGACTCAGGGCGGATCACAATGCACATATACATGGCAAACGTTCAGTGCCATTAGACATATGCCATATAGACACACACAGAGGCAATTTAACATTTTCCAGCTTCTGGCTTCATGAGAGTATGCTCAATTCCGGCACAGGGGGAGCTGCCGCTTCATTGTCCATTTGTGACACTGAGTCCTTGATGGAGTACTTCCTTCTTTCCGCACACTGCTGGAGGTTTTTATGGTGTCATAAATTAGTTAAATTAGCCTCCCTGCATAAAGCGGTACCTAAATTTTCTGCTCAACAGATGCAACTGTCTTTTTGAGCTGCATAGGTCAACAGTGAGCTGGGCTATTAATAGTTGGGAGCCGACCTGAGCTGGCTTCGAACTCATGACTTCTCGGTCAGTAGTGATTTATTGCAGCTGGCTACTAACCAGCTGAGCCACAGCATAGCCCATTATTTTACATCTTTCAATATTTCTTTTAAAATCACCTAACTTGGGTTTAATCAGCAGAGAGCCCCATTCAGACCCTCAATATGTACTCACAGAAGTTAGCAAAGCCAAAAGCAGTCTGTGGACTCCTGTGGACAAAAAAAAACTATGAGAAAACACTATAATTTTGGGGGCCTTTCATCTCACATTCCTATTAGATAGGATCTCACTTGAGTAAGGCCCATTATATAACCCAGAGAGTTAGTGATATGAATAGAAAGAGAGAGAGATAAAACTTTAAGACCAAGATAACAGAAACAAGAGGTGAAACCAATGTGTCCTACTTTAATGGGAAGTCCTTGCATTTAAAACACTATCCCAGACAAGTCAAATTTAAAAATAAGAACAAAAAATTGGAAGAACTAAAGCCTTGCTGCTGCCCATTAGCATTTATCTTATGGCTACTTTTTCAAGTAGACCACAACCATTTGTGTTGTCAGCATACATTTATAATAACTTTGTTTCCCTTTGGTTCCAAAGTTGTTTTTGTTGTTCTCCTTTGGGACATTTTATCATCGTTCCTGAATAACCCACATTACCTCTATGCAGTCTTGCCCTATTTCTCTTCTAATCTGCCACCATCAAGGTCATGCAGCTTTTCCAGGCCTCTCAGAACATAGGCATCAACTGTATGCAGTTCTATATCTTGTTTTTAGAATTCACAGAGAATCTTGGTGAATACAAAAACTGGATAGATTTACTCTGAGTATGTGACAGAACAGAGGAAATTTTGTAGTCAAGGTTAAATAGGCACAGCTAACTCAGTAGGTCCTATTGTGTTAAATGGTTCTCCTGTATCCATATGGACAGTAATGGGGTGCAAACTTCAGTTTTCTGGTATAGAATGTCCCTATGTTTAAACCAATGTACCCATTGGCTTGATTTTACATAAAAATATCACTAGCCCCATATTTGCATCTAATGTTCCATATAATTGCTAAAGAATGAAAAGGGAAAGAAATGGGAAATATTATTTCCCCTTAGATATGAATGTTCCATTCCTGCTGAATACACAATTTTCTGATTAATGGACAGCTAGTATTGATCTTTTTCACTGTGAAATCTTAATTCATTGACAGTAATATAAATACAATAAACAAGATATAGTCAATAAGGTTAGAGGTAAAGGTTTTCCCCTGACGTTAAGTCCAGTCGTGACCGACTCTGGGGGTTGGTGCTCATCTCCATTTCTAAGCCGAAGAGCCGGCGTTGTCCGTAGACACCTCCAAGGTCATGTGGCCGGCATGACTGCATGGAGCGCCGTTACCTTCCCACCGGAGCGGTACCTATTGATCTACTCACATCTGCATGTTTTCGAACTGCTAGGTTGGCAGGAGCTGGGGCTAACAGCGGGCGCTCATTCCGTTCCCAGGATTTGAACCTGGGACCTTTCAGTCTGTAAGTTCAGCAGCTTCGCCACACTTCGCCACCACCAGGGGCCCAATATAGTCAATACCTCAATGTAACTCTTAATTTATGCCAGACAGAAGTGTGAAGAATGGAACCTCAGAATATTTTATGATTTCCCCTAAGAAAGAAAATGACCAAAATTATCTTTCTCTGCTTATACCCCTATATAAGTCCAGGGACTAATTCACATCAGCAGAAACTAATATGAGATGGAAGTCAGAAATAGCCTAATGCCTGAGGCAAAATACCCAACAGGTATTCTTCCCTTCACTAACTTGCTGGAAATTATACCACAGACACATTTTATTTTAACAACATTTGCTCTAAACGTCAACTGACACCAAGCATTTCCACCTGTAAAAAATATGATTTTATCCCAGTTCTCAGAACTTTTATATTGACATTTTCCCACCACTCATGCACAGTAGCTGTTCTTTTGAATAGACATTTAAGAGATGCAAAGGAACACTATTCAAATGAATAAAACACAGAAACAAGATCTGAGTCAATGAAATATATCAAAATAGCACGGCAACAGTCTTTGAATTAAAAAAATTCACAAAATTCACAAATTCACAAAAATACACAAAAATTCAAATGGTTTATTTCATTAACTGATAACCAGTGTATTGGTTTACAACATGAACATTTACTTCTGAGTAAATTGTACCAATAGGTCCTATTGAGTTAAATAGTCCCGCTCCCATGCAAACAGGCATAGGAATGTAATATTAAATCATATGATTTAAGATTAACCCTAATTCTTTACTTTAACCCTAATTCTACACAGTACAGATCAGATTTTTCTTTCTTCCCAGGATGTGGTTTCCCTCACATGTGGTGAAAAAATGGAAGTCATACTCAATCAGATATTCAAGTGTGGTTAGTCTATTGAAGTGAAAACTCATGGTACTTGGGCAGACATAGGGTATGAGTAATGGACTTTCCAGACCAGTGATTCTCAACCTGTGGGTCCCCAGGTGTTTTGGCCTACAACTCCCAAAATCGCAGCCAGTTTACCAGCTGTTAGGATTTCTGGGAGTTGAAGGTCAAAATATCTGGGGACACATAGGTTGAGAACCACTGCTCCGGACAGAGCTAAATCATCTCTCCCAGCATTCCACTCTTTGGCTATTCTGGATAAGACTACTTGGAGCTGCAGTCCAACTAGATCAAGAGGAATGAATCATTCACAACTTGCTTTACAGTATGCCTTATCTGAACAAAAACTGCTTCATTTTGAATCTCTTTTATGTAGGTGCTAGAGGCTAACTTCCATTTGATCTCCTGGTTGAGTTGTTTAGGGCATTTTTGACAAAACATTTTTTTCAAAAAGATTTTGGGGTTCTCAAGAGCATCAAGGGCTACGATTAGGCATGAAAGATGAGTCTGGATTTACTATTATTGATAATGTTGAAGAGACTAGTTCTTCCCAATTTCGCTGTCTACTAGAATAGTGGGAGGGAAAAATCAAATGCCAGTATTGACTTACACCCAACTTCAGGTAAGTTGTGCAACACCTAAAAATATGAGCAAAACACAAGATTGCAACTTCATACAACTAGTACAACAACTTCATCAGAGATAAAACATCCAGTAGAATTCACCTTAGTGCTTAATGTAGACAAAATCCATTAGAAGTGCCCACATGGAGGCATTTTATAACGAGTATAAATGTCATATTTTTTCAAACATTACTTTGTCTCCTGGCTAAGGTTAAACTGGTAGAAGAACAGATTAGGAGAGAAAAATTTTAACACTATGAAAAATCCTGCTGGGAAATCTTGCCAGTTTTTTTTTTATAAACTCTTCAGAAGTTTATCCTGAGCAGGTGCCCCTAAATCTGCTTCCACATCTCCCAATTTTAGGCATGAAAGTTCATAATTCTGTTTTTACAAAAGAAACAAAAAAAACATGAGCTTTGTGTTAAGCATTATTATCCATTCCAAGGCCTTGAAGCC
Source organism: Anolis carolinensis (assembly GCF_035594765.1). Taxonomy (NCBI): domain Eukaryota; kingdom Metazoa; phylum Chordata; class Lepidosauria; order Squamata; family Anolidae; genus Anolis; species Anolis carolinensis. Next base: position 182,552,319 of record NC_085843.1, read on the forward strand.
AAAAAATCCAGTTTCAGTGCATTATAGTGCCTTTCATTTTAACTCCAGTAAGGCACATTCAGCACATTTACTGTATTTCCTAATGAGCCTACAGACTCCGCTGCATCGCCTAGACCTACTAA